>NW_027072093.1:0-315421 GCF_038088225.1 Cyrtonyx montezumae | reverse complement strand
CCCCAGACGCAACCCAAACCCAACCTAAATCCCAACCCCAACCCTTATCCTAACCCTATCACTAACTAACTTAACCTAACACCAAAACCCTAAACCTAACACTAAGCCATAACCATAACCCTAACGTTATACTAACACCTAACCCTAATCCTAACAAACCTAATCCCAAACCCAACCCCAACCGTAACTCCAAACCTAACCATAACCCTAACCTAAACTCGCAAAGATTAGTATACCTATAACATAATAATATACAAATTATGTTTTAAAGATTCGAATGACGGGAAAGATGCTTTCAGGGTTTCTACTTCCCAATCATGTCTCATAACAACTTTTTCACATAGGGGAGATGTTTGATTAATTTGAAAACATTTAGGTAGACCATTAAGTTTTCCAGTATAGCTGATTTTAGCAGAGAAAGTTCTAATATGTGTGTCTGGATACTGTCTCATAAACATGTTTTAGTTATTTTTTTTAAGTTATTTAGGCATGTCTATTTCCTCATCGCATGTAACAGGATGAATAACTGGTGGATTAGGGATAAAAGCCCAATATGTATCAGCTGCACATCCTCGTCTTAGAATCTAGAGGGTGCTTAGTAGAGTGGGGCTAGTAGTTGAATTCTTCGACGTTGGATGTTTTCCTCATTCCGATTCAGGGACAATCTTTGCATCTTCCATAGTAGTTTCCCATTCTTGTTTTGGGGCATGGCGTACGCAGCGCTCTGGGATCCAGCGAGGAGATGTCTCATCTGTGGGAATATACAAACAAATCCTTGACCCTACATTAGTACTGGATCTGGACCGCGCATTTTTCCATCTACTGGATCTCTCCAGAAAACCAAAGGTTTCTCTTTTCGTGATGGATTCCAGTGCCTATCGGCAGCAGTTAATACATCATCATCAAAAGTTAAAAAATTCAGAACAAATAATGCATGAGATATTAAAGAGAAAGGAGTATCTTTAATCCCAATTCCCCATTCCCCCTTCTTTACTTTATTTAGTTGCTTTTCAGCAGATGGTCATATTTTTCATTGACCTTGAGGATTGTATGGGATCCCCGTTTTGTGTTGAATGTTCAGTTGTTGGCAGAATTTTGTAAAAGCTTGACTGGAATAGGCAGGACCGTTATCTGTTTTTATAAAGCTGAGTCTGAGTCTTCTATTAATCTATCTGAAGTTTGTAACGGCCTAGCTACAAAATCCTGGTAGGGTTCAGCAGGACTGTGCCTTATTTTGGTCTGTTCCTCTTTTCATACTCCAGATTTCGGTAAATTTTTTTCATTTTTTTTCTCATTTTATTTCTTTATTTATTTATTTATTTTC
This sequence comes from Cyrtonyx montezumae, assembly GCF_038088225.1. NCBI lineage: Eukaryota > Metazoa > Chordata > Aves > Galliformes > Odontophoridae > Cyrtonyx > Cyrtonyx montezumae. The sequence continues at coordinate 314,097 of NW_027072093.1, read as the reverse complement.
AGGCAGCCAATCCAATTTCTCGTATGAAATCATAGGTTTGCAGGTTATAAGTAAGTTGTTGAAATACTCCTGCAAAATTACCTGCTCCTACCAACTGATCATAAGTTATTCCTAATTGCTGACACTGCGGAGAGCGTACATAGGAATCACAACGCTCAAAATAATCAGAAGTCCATAGGTAAATATTCTCCCCCACTCAGTACTGCTTTAGCTAAGGATATCCGGTCTGCTGGCGGGAGCATTTGAGATGTAATTGTCTGTAAAATTGCAAGAGTAAAGGGGGGCTGTGGGTCCGTATTGCGCGCTAGCAACTTTCAATTCTCTCAATTGTTTAAAAGGGATTGGCTCATAGTCATTAAGAAATCCTCCCGCTTCATTTTGTCGTTGTATCACTGGATATGCCTGTACTGAAAATCCTTCCATTATTTCACCAGCTTTCTGTCTTCTTTTAAAGCTAACCGTAAAGGAGAATCTTGCATTATAAGATCCTCTGGTCCTAAAGGGGGGGGGGCAAAGTGCCTTCCTCAAAAAGCTGGCAAAATATTAACAGGCTGCTCGATTGCTTGCGCCTGAACCCCAACTTCTTTTATGGATGGGAAGGCAGCAAGTTCTTTGTGATGGTATTGGGCTGCTTCATTATTTAATTCACCCCAATCTTCAGGGCTTAATTTTTCATTTTTTATATTATTTTTGAGGGATTTTTGCGGGGACACCAAACGTTGCTCGTATCTAGGAGGGGAAGGTGGAGGGGCAGAGGGCATGGGAGGGGAAATTATCGAGAGATATTGACCGTACTAATGGGTCGTAACGTAATGCGTTTCCCTGTACCACTTCTCATCACCTATGTCTCCCCTCAGATATTCCTTAACTAAAGACCATAGAGTAAAAGTATCTATAGGGACCTTTTCAGGTCCGTGAATTACATAATATCCCTGAATCTTATCTCCAACTTCATTCCATGTTTCTAGATTGATAGTGCCATCTCTACGAAACCAAAGGCACACAGCTTCTACAAATTCTAAAAACCAATCTATTTGTTTCTTAGTAAATTTTATCCATCTTGCCGTTAAAAGGGATTTTAACATTGCAGCAAATACTCTATGCTCCGTGCTGTGAGGCTACCCCCATTTTGTTTACGTCTGTCAATGACCAGTCCTTAACCCTTTCCAATAACTCACCAACTGCTGCTCAATAGGACAAGCGACGTCCTGTCCCTCGGTGACCGATGTTTCCTGTGGTTTCGGCACCAAAAAACGAAGACCAGCTCAGAAGGACGCCTGAAGAACATACGGGCTACTGCTCTGTGTGCATGTAGCAAAGATTATTTGAATAGCAATGTTATTTATATCATGTTAGAGGCTAGTTAAATGAAGTGAATTGCTTGTTCTTAGTTAATTACATCTGTCAGTTTACAAAATCATTGTGCTTTGTTACTGATCGCCAAACAGTTTTGTTCATGTATTCATGTGATAGTTCTTTATACTTGCAGCTGTTCTTTTTCACGAATGTTGTACAGACCTACCCAAGATCACTTCATATACTTCTCCCTTTCAGGAGATAATCTTTATGCAAACCTTTCAGGCCGACATGATAGGTCTGTATGCTGTCCTCAGGGTTAGGGTTAGGCTAAGTGTAGGGTTAGTGTTAGGGTTAGGCTTTAGGGTTAGGGTTAGGGTTAGTTACGTTGCTTTTGGGGAAGGGTTAGGGTTTGGGTTATGGTTAAAATTAGAGGTTACAGGTATGGGTTGGGGTTGGGGTTCGTGTTAGTGTTAAGGATAGGATTAGTTTTAATCTTACAGTTAGAGTTAGTATTTGGTTTAGAGTTTGGTTTTGGGTTAGGATTAGGGTTAGGGTTAGGCTTAGGTTTAGGGTAAGGCTTCAGGTTTTGGTCATAGATTAGGGTTAGGGTTAGTGTTAGTATAGTTTAAGTGTTAAGTTTAGGGTTAATGTTAGGTTTGGGGTTAGGTTTTAGGGTTGGGGTTGTGTTTGTTGTTGCGTTTGGTGTTGGTGTTTGGGTTAGGGGTTAGGGCTTGTGGTTTTGTTTTGTTGTGAGTAGGGGTAGTGGTAGGAGTTAGGGTTAAATTAACGGTTAGGGTTATGTTTAGGGTTAGGGTTAGGTTAGTTGTAGGGTTAGGGTATAGGTTTGGGGTAGGGTTGGGGTTGGGATTAGGTTTGGTTTGTTGTTGGGTTAGTGTTATGGCTATGGTAAGGGTTATGTTTAGAATATAATCATAGGGATTAGGTTTATGGTTAGGGCTTTGGGGTTAGTGTTGAGGTTGGGGTTAGGGTTAGGTTTTGTTTTAAGTTTTTGGTTAGGGTTAGGGTTTTGGGGTTACTGTTGGAGATGGGGTTGGTGTTAGGATTAGGATTAGGGTTACGGGTTAGGTTTAGGGTTCGGGTTAGTTAGTGGTAGGTTAGGGTTAGGATTGGGGTTATTTTTTGTTTTAGTTTATGGTTATATTAAGAGTATAGGGCTAGGTTTTAGGGTTCGGTTAGGGTTTAGGGTTTGAGTTATGTTTTAGGGTTGTGGGTTTAATTGGGGGTTTTGTTAAGGTTTAGTGTTTCGGTTAGGTTAAGGATAAGGTTTTTGTGTTAAAGTTAGGGTTAGAGATAGGTATTAGGCTGTTGTTAGGGGTTGGGTTGGTTTTTGGTGTTGCGGTTGTTTATAAAGGATATGGTTAGGGGATAGGTTAGTTTTAGGATTAGGGGTCAGAGTGAGGGTTACAGTTTAAGGTTAGGGTAGGGTTAGAGTTAGGTTTAGGGTTAAGGTTAGGGTTTGTGTTTGCATTAAGGTTAGGTTTCGGGTTAGTGTTAGGTATATAGTTTTAGATTAAGGTAAATGTTAGGGTTAGGGCTTGAGTTAGGTTTAGTGTTAGTGTGGGGTTTATTATTCCCAAGGACGGTTCTTCACAAAGAAGTATTATAGAGGATGTTGAGTTGTTCTATATAGATAGTATATAAATAATACAAAAGAGAAGATGGCTCACCTCAGGATTGTTATAGGTACGAAGAACAAAACATAACAATCGTTACCAACAGTAAATGATTTATTGAGCAAGCCATAAACGAGCAAAACAGCCCTGGGCATCCAGGAGTCTCCACAACCCGCACAACGGGGGCCTCCCGATCCCACTTTTTATTGTCTCTTATCTCTGCAATTATGTTTATCTTTCCCTTCCTGCGCTGCCCTGGCTGTTATGTGGGGTCGTTCTCTGCCACCTAGTGGTTGAGATGAAAGGGCCGTAGGCCTCTTCAGCTTCGATTATGCGCACTTAAGAGGCGATTTTCACTTATTTTTCTTTTTCAGTTTCTTAGAAAGTCACTGCTATCTGTTGTCCATTGTCCAGTTGTTAGAACTAAGCACTGTGGCTCCAATTTGCACAAATTCCAAAGTTCTTAGACAAAACATTTATACATCTCTTTTGAGTCTTCTACAAACTACATTTTCAGTTTTTTTTTTTCTCACCATCACCCTAAACCCTCACCCTAAACCCTCACTCTCACCCTAACCCCATCAGCATCACCCTTATCCCCACTAAACATAAACTTAAACCTACCCTAATCGTAATGCTAACCCATCCTAAACTCACCCTCACCCTAAACCTCACCCTCACCTCACCCTAACCCTATCCTAACCCTAACCCTAGATCTTAACCCTAACCTTAACCCTAGTCATAACGCTAAGCCCAACCCTAATCCTTATCCATAACCCTAAACGTAAGCCAAATCCCTACCCTAACACTAATCCAACATCTAAACATAACACTACTACTAAAAGCCAATCTTCATCTAACCTGATTAAAATACCTAAATCCTTCTTTAACACTTACTGTAATATTAAATATTTAACCCTAACCATTATCCTAATCCATTAACACTTACCCTAACCCTAAATACAATTTTACACCTACATCCTTAACACCAGCCCCAACCTTATGCTTCTTTAAACACTTACTGCAATAATAAATCTTTAACCCTAACCCTTGCCCCAAACCATAACACTAACCCTAACACTAACACCCTAACCCTAAATGCAACCATACACCTAACCCTATCCAATTACCTAAAAATTACCCTAAAACATACTGTAAAGTTAAATCTTTAAACCTAACACTAACACTAACGCTAATCCTAATCCTAACTCTAACCCAAAACCTAACACTAGCCCTACCCTGACCCTAACTTTAACCGTAATCATCCAAACCCTAACCCTTACCGTAAACGTAACCTTATCTTTAACCATAACACTAACACCCTAATCCAAACAACCTACAACAACCAAAACTCTAAACCGAGCACTATAGCTGATCATACGATAGATCCTATCCCTTTCTCTAGGACTAAAAACCAGCTAAACTCGAAGTCTCTCCCTATGCCAAATACAAGCACTAAACGTGTTCAAAACACTATTCCTATTCCTATTTTGAACCTTACCCAATCACAAACAAATCCAGGGCTTAACCCTTTCACCCTAACGCTCATACTTACCCTACACCACAATTAACAAGAAATGTAACCCTACCTCTATTCTTTAAACCTAGCACTAACCCTATACCTAATTATTACCCTATAATTTAAACTAACCCTAATCCCAACCCTAATGCTGACCCTAACTCTAAACATAATCCGAATCCTAACCCTAACCCAAACCTCTAACACTAAACCTAACCCTAACCCTAACAATAATAATAACCGTAACCCTAACTCAACCCTAACCATAAGCCTAACCCTAACTTTAACCTTGACCTTAACCCAACACCGACTCCAAACCCAACCCAAACCCCAACTGTTATCCCTAACTAACTGTTATCCCTAACCCTAAGCAAACCCTAACCCCGTAACCCTAACCCTAAACCTAACCCTAACCAATCCCAACAACTATCCCAACACGAGCCCCACCCTATCACTAACACCAACAACCCAAACCCAAACAGTAATATCTAAAAACTAACACTAACCCTAAACCCAACCCCAACCAAAATCCCAACCCCAACATTAATCCTAACCCTTACCCTAAACGTAATCCTAAGCCTAACCCTAACCCAAGCCAGAACCCTAACCCTAAAACTAACCCAACCCCAGACGCAACCCAAACCCAACCTAAATCCCAACCCCAACCCTTATCCTAACCCTATCACTAAACTTAACCTAACCCTAACCCAAACCCTAAACCTAACACTAAGCCATAACCATAACCCTAACGTTATACTAACCCTAACCCTAATCCTAACAAACCTAATCCCAAACCCAACCCCAACCGTAACTCCAAACCTAACCATAACCCTAACCCTAAACTCGCAAGATTAGTATACCTATAACAATAATAATATACAAATTATGTTTAAAGATTCGAATGACGGGAAAGATGCTTTCAGGGTTTCTACTTCCCAATCATGTCTCATAACAACTTTTTCACATAGGGGAGATGTTTGATTAATTTGAAAACATTTAGGTAGACCATTAAGTTTTCCAGTATAGCTGATTTTAGCAGAGAAAGTTCTAATATGTGTGTCTGGATACTGTCTCATAAACATGTTTTAGTTATTTTTTTTAAGTTATTTAGGCATGTCTATTTCCTCATCGCATGTAACAGGATGAATAACTGGTGGATTAGGGATAAAAGCCCAATATGTATCAGCTGCACATCCTCGTCTTAGAATCTAGAGGGTGCTTAGTAGAGTGGGGCTAGTAGTTGAATCTTCGACGTTGGATGTTTTCCTCATTCCGATTCAGGGACAATCTTTGCATCTTCCATAGTAGTTTCCCCATTCTTGTTTTGGGCATGGCGTACGCAGCGCTCTGGGATCCAGCGAGGAGATGTCTCATCTGTGGGAAATATACAAACATATCCTTGACCCTACATTAGTACTGGATCTGGACCGCGCATTTTTCCATCTACTGGATCTCTCCAGAAAACCAAAGGTTTCTCTTTCGTGATGGATTCCAGTGCCTATCGGCAGCAGTTAATACATCATCATCAAAAGTTAAAAAATTCAGAACAAATAATGCATGAGATATTAAAGAGAAGGAGTATCTTTAATCCCAATTCCCCATTCCCCCTTCTTTACTTTATTTAGTTGCTTTTTCAGCAGATGGTCATATTTTTCATTGACCTTGAGGATTGTATGGGATCCCCGTTTTGTGTTGAATGTTCAGTTGTTGGCAGAATTTTGTAAAAGCTTGACTGAATAGGCAGGACCGTTATCTGTTTTTATAAAGCTGAGTCTGAGTCTTCTATTAATCTATCTGAAGTTTGTAACGGCCTAGCTACCAAAATCCTGGTAGGGTTCAGCAGGACTGTGCCTTATTTTGGTCTGTTCCTCTTTTCATACTCCAGATTTCGGTAAATTTTTTTCATTTTTTTTCTCATTTTATTTATTTATTTATTTATTTATTTTCAGGCAGCCAATCCAATTTCTCGTATGAAATCATAGGTTTGCAGGTTATAAGTAAGTTGTTGAAATACTCCTGCAAAATTACCTGCTCCTACCAACTGATCATAAGTTATTCCTAATTGCTGACACTGCGGAGAGCGTACATAGGATCACAACGCTCAAAATAATCAGAAGTCCATAGTAAATATTCTCCCCCACTCAGTACTGCTTTAGCTAAGGATATCCGGTCTGCTGGCGGGAGCATTTGAGATGTAATTGTCTGTAAAATTGCAAGAGTAAAGGGGGCTGTGGGTCCGTATTGCGCGCTAGCAACTTTCAATTCTCTCAATTGTTTAAAAGGGATTGGCTCATAGTCATTAAGAAATCCTCCCGCTTCATTTGTCGTTGTATCACTGGATATGCCTGTACTGAAAATCCTTCCATTATTTCACCAGCCTTTCTGTCTTCTTTTAAAGCTAACCGTAAGGAGAATCTTGCATTATAAGATCCTCTGGTCCTAAAGGGGGGGGGCAAAGTGCCTTCTCAAAAAGCTGGCAAAATATTAACAGGCTGCTCGATTGCTTGCGCCTGAACCCCAACTTCTTTTATGGATGGGAAGGCAGCAAGTTCTTTGTGATGGTATTGGGCTGCTTCATTATTTAATTCACCCCAATCTTCAGGGCTTAATTTTCATTTTTTATATTATTTTGAGGGATTTTGCGGGGACACCAAACGTTGCTCGTATCTAGGAGGGGAAGGTGGAGGGCAGAGGGCATGGGAGGGAAATTATCGAGAGATATTGACCGTACTAATGGGGTCGTAACGTAATGCGTTTCCCTGTACCACTTCTCATCACCTATGTCTCCCCTCAGATATTCCTTAACTAAAGACCATAGAGTAAAAGTATCTATAGGGACCTTTTCAGGTCCGTGAATTACATAATATCCCTGAATCTTATCTCCAACTTCATTCCATGTTTCTAGATTGATAGTGCCATCTCTACGAAACCAAGGCACACAGCTTCTACAAATTCTAAAAACCAATCTATTTGTTTCTTAGTAAATTTTATCCATCTTGCCGTTAAAAGGGATTTTAACATTGCAGCAAATACTCTATGCTCCGTGCTGGAGGCTACCCCCATTTTGTTTACGTCTGTCAATGACCAGTCCTTAACCCTTTCCCAATAACTCACCAACTGCTGCTCATAGGACAAGCGACGTCCTGTCCCTCGGTGACCGATGTTTCCTGGGTTTCGGCACCAAAAAACGAAGACCAGCTCAGAAGGACGCCTGAAGAACATACGGGCTACTGCTCTGTTGGCATGTAGCAAAGATTATTTGAATAGCAATGTTATTTATATCATGTTAGAGGCTAGTTAAATGAAGTGAATTGCTTGTTCTTAGTTAATTACATCTGTCAGTTACAAAATCATTGTGCTTTGTTACTGATCGCCAAACAGTTTTGTTCATGTATTCATGTGATAGTTCTTTATACTTTGCAGCTGTTCTTTTTCACGGAATGTTGTACAGACCTACCCAAGATCACTTCATATACTTCTCCCTTTCAGGAGATAATCTTTATGCAACCCTTTCAGGCCGACATGATAGGTCTGTATGCTGTCCTCAGGGTTAGGGTTAGGCTAAGTGCTAGGGTTAGTGTTAGGGTTAGGCTTTAGGGTTAGGGGTTAGGGTTAGGTTACGTTGCTTTTGGGGAAGGGTTAGGGTTTGGGTTATGGTTAAAATTAGAGGTTACAGGTATGGGTTGGGTTGGGGTTCGTGTTAGTGTTAAGGATAGGATTAGTTTTAATCTTACAGTTAGAGTTAGTATTTGGTTTAGAGTTTGGTTTTGGGTTAGGATTAGGGTTAGGGTTAGGCTTAGGTTTAGGGTAAGGCTTCAGGTTTTGGGTCATAGATTAGGGTTAGGGTTAGTGTTAGGTATAGTTTAAGTGTTAGGTTTAGGGTTAATGTTAGGTTTGGGGTTAGGTTTTAGGGTTGGGGTTGTGTTTGTTGTTGCGTTTGGTGTTGGTGTTTGGGTTAGGGTTAGGGCTTGTGGTTTTGTTTTGTTGTGAGTAGGGGTAGTGGTAGGAGTTAGGGTTAAATTAACGGTTTAGGGTTATGTTTAGGGTTAGGGTTAGGGTTAGTTGTAGGGGTTAGGGTATAGGTTTGGGGTTAGGGTTGGGGGTTGGGATTAGGTTTGGTTTTGGTGTTGGGTTAGTGTTATGGCTATGGTAAGGGTTATGTTTAGAATATAATCATAGGGATTAGGTTTATGGTTAGGGCTTTGGGGTTAGTGTTGAGGTTGGGGTTAGGGTTAGGTTTTGTTTTAAGTTTTTGGTTAGGGTTAGGGTTTTGGGGTTACTGTTGGAGATGGGGTTGGTGTTAGGATTAGGATTAGGGTTACGGGTTAGGTTTAGGGTTCGGGTTAGTTAGTGGTAGGGTTAGGGTTAGGATTGGGTTATTTTTTGTTTTAGTTTTATGGTTATATTTAGAGTATAGGGCTAGGTTTTAGGGTTCGGTTTAGGGTTAGGGTTTGAGTTATGTTTTAGGGTTGTGGTTTAATTGGGGGTTTTGTTAAGGTTTAGTGTTTCGGTTAGGTTAAGGATAAGGTTTTGTGTTAAAGTTAGGGTTAGAGATAGGTATTAGGCTGTTGTTAGGGGTTGGGGTTGTTTTTGGTGTTGCGGTTGTTTATAAAGGATATGGTTAGGGGATAGGTTAGTTTTAGGATTAGGGTCAGAGTGAGGGTTAAGTTTAAGGTTAGGGTAGGGTTAGAGTTAGGTTTAGGGTTAAGGTTAGGGTTTGTGTTTGCATTAAGGTTAGGTTTCGGGTTAGTGTTAGGTATATAGTTTTAGATTAAGGTAAATGTTAGGGTTAGGGCTTGAGTTAGGTTTAGTGTTAGTGTGGGGTTTATTATTCCCAAGGACGGTTCTTCACAAAGAAGTATTATAGAGGATGTTGAGTTGTTCTATATAGATAGTATATAAATAATACAAAAGAGAAGATGGCTCACCTTCAGGATTGTTATAGGTACGAAGAACAAAACATAACAATCGTTACCAACAGTAAATGATTTATTGAGCAAGCCATAAACGAGCAAAACAGCCCTGGGCATCCAGGAGTCTCCACAACCCGCACAACGGGGGCCTCCCGATCCCACTTTTTATTGTCTCTTATCTCTGCAATTATGTTTATCTTTCCCTTCCTGCGCTGCCTGGCTGTTATGTGGGGGTCGTTCTCTGCCACCTAGTGGTTGAGATGAAAAGGGCCGTAGGCCTCTTCAGCTTCGATTATGCGCACTTAAGAGGCGATTTTCACTTATTTTTCTTTTTTCAGTTTCTTAGAAAGTCACTGCTATCTGTTGTCCATTGTCCAGTTGTTAGAACTAAGCACTGTGGCTCCAATTTGCACAAATTCCAAAGTTCTTAGACAAAACATTTATACATCTCTTTTGAGTCTTCTACAAACTACATTTTCAGTTTTTTTTTTTTCTCACCATCACCCTAAACCCTCACCCTAAACCCTCACTCTCACCCTAACCCCATCAGCATCACCCTTATCCCACTAACACTAAACTTAAACCTACCCTAATCGTAATGCTAACCCATCCTTAAACTCACCCTCACCCTAAACCTCACCCTCAACCTCACCCTAACCCTATCCTAACCCTAACCCTAGATCTTAACCCTAACCTTAACCCTAGTCATAACGCTAAGCCCAACCCTAATCCTTATCCTAACCCTAAACGTAAGCCAAATCCCTACCCTAACACTAATCCAACATCTAAACATAACACTACTACTAAAAGCCAATCTTCATCTAACCTGATTAAAATACCTAAATCCTTCTTTAACACTTACTGTAATATTAAATATTTAACCCTAACCATTATCCTAATCCATTAACACTTACCCTAACCCTAAATACAATTTTACACCTACATCCTTAACACCAGCCCCAACCTTATGCTTCTTTAACACTTACTGCAATAATAAATCTTTAACCCTAACCCTTGCCCCAAACCATAACACTAACCCTAACACTAACACCCTAACCCTAAATGCAACCATACACCTAACCCTATCCAATTACCTAAAAATTACCCTAAAACATACTGTAAAGTTAAATCTTTAAACCTAACACTAACACTAACGCTAATCCTAATCCTAACTCTAACCCAAAACCTAACACTAGCCCTACCCTGACCCTAACTTTAACCGTAATCATCCCAAACCCTAACCCTTACCGTAAACGTAACCTTATCTTTAACCATAACACTAACACCCTAATCCAAACACTACAACAAACCAAAACTCTAAACCGAGCACTATAGCTGATCATACGATAGATCCTATCCCTTTCTCTAGGACTAAAAACCAGCTAAACTCGAAGTCTCTCCCTATGCCAAATACAAGCACTAAACGTGTTCAAAACACTATTCCTATTCCTATTTTGAACCTTACCCAATCACAAAACAAATCCAGGGCTTAACCCTTTCACCCTAACGCTCATACTTACCCTACACCACAATTAACAAGAAATGTAACCCTACCTCTATTCTTTAAACCTAGCACTAACCCTATACCTAATTATTACCCTATAATTTAAACTAACCCTAATCCCAACCCTAATGCTGACCCTAACTCTAAACATAATCCGAATCCTAACCCTAACCCAAACCTCTAACACTAAACCTAACCCTAACCCTAACAATAATAATAACCGTAACCCTAACTCAACCCTAACCATAAGCCTAACCCTAACTTTAACCTTGACCTAACCCCCAACACCGACTCCAAACCCAACCCAAACCCCAACTGTTATCCCTAACTAACTGTTATCCCTAACCCTAAGCCAAACCCTAACCCCGTAACCCTAACCCTAAACCTAACCCTAACCAATCCCAACAACTATCCCAACACGAGCCCCACCCTATCACTAACACCAACAACCCAAACCCAAACAGTAATATCTAAAAACTAACACTAACCCTAAACCCAACCCCAACCAAAATCCCAACCCCAACATTAATCCTAACCCTTACCCTAAACGTAATCCTAAGCCTAACCCTAACCCAAGCCAGAACCCTAACCCTAAAACTAACCCCAACCCCAGACGCACCCAAACCCCAACCTAAATCCCAACCCCAACCCTTATCCTAACCCTATCACTAAACTTAACCTAACCTAACCCAAACCCTAAACCTAACACTAAGCCATAACCATAACCCTAACGTTATACTAACCCTAACCCTAATCCTAACAAACCTAATCCCAAACCCAACCCCAACCGTAACTCCAAACCTAACCATAACCCTAACCCTAAACTCGCAAAGATTAGTATACCTATAACAATAATAATATACAAATTATGTTTTAAAGATTCGAATGACGGGAAAGATGCTTTCAGGGTTTCTACTTCCCAATCATGTCTCATAACAACTTTTCACATAGGGGAGATGTTTGATTAATTTGAAAACATTTAGGTAGACCATTAAGTTTTCCAGTATAGCTGATTTTAGCAGAGAAAGTTCTAATATGTGTGTCTGGATACTGTCTCATAAACATGTTTTAGTTATTTTTTTTAAGTTATTTAGGCATGTCTATTTCCTCATCGCATGTAACAGGATGAATAACTGGTGGATTAGGGATAAAAGCCCAATATGTATCAGCTGCACATCCTCGTCTTAGAATCTAGAGGGTGCTTAGTAGAGTGGGGCTAGTAGTTGAATTCTTCGACGTTGGATGTTTTCCTCATTCCGATTCAGGGACAATCTTTGCATCTTCCATAGTAGTTTCCCCATTCTTGTTTTGGGCATGGCGTACGCAGCGCTCTGGGATCCAGCGAGGAGATGTCTCATCTGTGGGAAATATACAAACATATCCTTGACCCTACATTAGTACTGGATCTGGACCGCGCATTTTTCCATCTACTGGATCTCTCCAGAAAACCAAAGGTTTCTCTTTTCGTGATGGATTCCAGTGCCTATCGGCAGCAGTTAATACATCATCATCAAAAGTTAAAAAATTCAGAACAAATAATGCATGAGATATTAAAGAGAAAGGAGTATCTTTATTCCCAATTCCCCATTCCCCCTTCTTTACTTTATTTAGTTGCTTTTTCAGCAGATGGTCATATTTTTCATTGACCTTGAGGATTGTATGGGATCCCCGTTTTGTGTTGAATGTTCAGTTGTTGGCAGAATTTTGTAAAAGCTTGACTGGAATAGCAGGACCGTTATCTGTTTTTATAAAGCTGAGTCTGAGTCTTCTATTAATCTATCTGAAGTTTGTAACGGCCTAGCTACCAAATCCTGGTAGGGTTCAGCAGGACTGTGCCTTATTTTGGTCTGTTCCTCTTTTCATACTCCAGATTTCGGTAAATTTTTTTCATTTTTTTTCTCATTTTATTTATTTATTTATTTATTTATTTTCAGGCAGCCAATCCAATTTCTCGTATGAAATCATAGGTTTGCAGGTTATAAGTAAGTTGTTGAAATACTCCTGCAAAATTACCTGCTCCTACCAACTGATCATAAGTTATTCCTAATTGCTGACACTGCGGAGAGCGTACATAGGAATCACAACGCTCAAAATAATCAGAAGTCCATAGTAAATATTCTCCCCCACTCAGTACTGCTTTAGCTAAGGATATCCGGTCTGCTGGCGGGAGCATTTGAGATGTAATTGTCTGTAAAATTGCAAGAGTAAAGGGGGCTGTGGGTCCGTATTGCGCGCTAGCAACTTTCAATTCTCTCAATTGTTTAAAAGGGATTGGCTCATAGTCATTAAGAAATCCTCCCGCTTCATTTTGTCGTTGTATCACTGGATATGCCTGTACTGAAAATCCTTCCATTATTTCACCAGCCTTTCTGTCTTCTTTTAAAGCTAACCGTAAAGGAGAATCTTGCATTATAAGATCCTCTGGTCCTAAAGGGGGGGGGCAAAGTGCCTTCTCAAAAAGCTGGCAAAATATTAACAGGCTGCTCGATTGCTTGCGCCTGAACCCCAACTTCTTTTATGGATGGGAAGGCAGCAAGTTCTTTGTGATGGTATTGGGCTGCTTCATTATTTAATTCACCCCAATCTTCAGGGCTTAATTTTTCATTTTTTATATTATTTTTGAGGGATTTTTGCGGGGACACCAAACGTTGCTCGTATCTAGGAGGGGAAGGTGGAGGGGCAGAGGGCATGGGAGGGAAATTATCGAGAGATATTGACCGTACTAATGGGGTCGTAACGTAATGCGTTTCCCTGTACCACTTCTCATCACCTATGTCTCCCCTCAGATATTCCTTAACTAAAGACCATAGAGTAAAAGTATCTATAGGGACCTTTTCAGGTCCGTGAATTACATAATATCCCTGAATCTTATCTCCAACTTCATTCCATGTTTCTAGATTGATAGTGCCATCTCTACGAAACCAAAGGCACACAGCTTCTACAAATTCTAAAAACCAATCTATTTGTTTCTTAGTAAATTTTATCCATCTTGCCGTTAAAAGGGATTTTAACATTGCAGCAAATACTCTATGCTCCGTGCTGGAGGCTACCCCCATTTTGTTTACGTCTGTCAATGACCAGTCCTTAACCCTTTCCCAATAACTCACCAACTGCTGCTCATAGGACAAGCGACGTCCTGTCCCTCGGTGACCGATGTTTCCTGGGTTTCGGCACCAAAAAACGAAGACCAGCTCAGAAGGACGCCTGAAGAACATACGGGCTACTGCTCTGTTGGCATGTAGCAAAGATTATTTGAATAGCAATGTTATTTATATCATGTTAGAGGCTAGTTAAATGAAGTGAATTGCTTGTTCTTAGTTAATTACATCTGTCAGTTACAAAATCATTGTGCTTTGTTACTGATCGCCAAACAGTTTTGTTCATGTATTCATGTGATAGTTCTTTATACTTTGCAGCTGTTCTTTTTCACGGAATGTTGTACAGACCTACCCAAGATCACTTCATATACTTCTCCCTTTCAGGAGATAATCTTTATGCAACCCTTTCAGGCCGACATGATAGGTCTGTATGCTGTCCTCAGGGTTAGGGTTAGGCTAAGTGTAGGGTTAGTGTTAGGGTTAGGCTTTAGGGTTAGGGTTAGGGTTAGGTTACGTTGCTTTTGGGGAAGGGTTAGGGTTTGGGTTATGGTTAAAATTAGAGGTTACAGGTATGGGTTGGGGTTGGGGTTCGTGTTAGTGTTAAGGATAGGATTAGTTTTAATCTTACAGTTAGAGTTAGTATTTGGTTTAGAGTTTGGTTTTGGGTTAGGATTAGGGTTAGGGTTAGGCTTAGGTTTAGGGTAAGGCTTCAGGTTTTGGGTCATAGATTAGGGTTAGGGTTAGTGTTAGGTATAGTTTAAGTGTTAGGTTTAGGGTTAATGTTAGGTTTGGGGTTAGGTTTTAGGGTTGGGGTTGTGTTTGTTGTTGCGTTTGGTGTTGGTGTTTGGGTTAGGGTTAGGGCTTGTGGTTTTGTTTTGTTGTGAGTAGGGGTAGTGGTAGGAGTTAGGGTTAAATTAACGGTTTAGGGTTATGTTTAGGGTTAGGGTTAGGGTTAGTTGTAGGGGTTAGGGTATAGGTTTGGGGTTAGGGTTGGGGTTGGGATTAGGTTTGGTTTTGGTGTTGGGTTAGTGTTATGGCTATGGTAAGGGTTATGTTTAGAATATAATCATAGGGATTAGGTTTATGGTTAGGGCTTTGGGGTTAGTGTTGAGGTTGGGGTTAGGGTTAGGTTTTGTTTTAAGTTTTTGGTTAGGGTTAGGGTTTTGGGGTTACTGTTGGAGATGGGGTTGGTGTTAGGATTAGGATTAGGGTTACGGGTTAGGTTTAGGGTTCGGGTTAGTTAGTGGTAGGGTTAGGGTTAGGATTGGGGTTATTTTTTGTTTTAGTTTTATGGTTATATTTAGAGTATAGGGCTAGGTTTTAGGGTTCGGTTTAGGGTTAGGGTTTGAGTTATGTTTTAGGGTTGTGGTTTAATTGGGGGTTTTGTTAAGGTTTAGTGTTTCGGTTAGGTTAAGGATAAGGTTTTGTGTTAAAGTTAGGGTTAGAGATAGGTATTAGGCTGTTGTTAGGGGTTGGGGTTGGTTTTTGGTGTTGCGGTTGTTTATAAAGGATATGGTTAGGGGATAGGTTAGTTTTAGGATTAGGGTCAGAGTGAGGGTTAAGTTTAAGGTTAGGGTAGGGTTAGAGTTAGGTTTAGGGTTAAGGTTAGGGTTTGTGTTTGCATTAAGGTTAGGTTTCGGGTTAGTGTTAGGTATATAGTTTTAGATTAAGGTAAATGTTAGGGTTAGGGCTTGAGTTAGGTTTAGTGTTAGTGTGGGGTTTATTATTCCCAAGGACGGTTCTTCACAAAGAAGTATTATAGAGGATGTTGAGTTGTTCTATATAGATAGTATATAAATAATACAAAAGAGAAGATGGCTCACCTTCAGGATTGTTATAGGTACGAAGAACAAAACATAACAATCGTTACCAACAGTAAATGATTTATTGAGCAAGCCATAAACGAGCAAAACAGCCCTGGGCATCCAGGAGTCTCCACAACCCGCACAACGGGGGCCTCCCGATCCCACTTTTTATTGTCTCTTATCTCTGCAATTATGTTTATCTTTCCCTTCCTGCGCTGCCCTGGCTGTTATGTGGGGGTCGTTCTCTGCCACCTAGTGGTTGAGATGAAAAGGGCCGTAGGCCTCTTCAGCTTCGATTATGCGCACTTAAGAGGCGATTTTCACTTATTTTTCTTTTTTCAGTTTCTTAGAAAGTCACTGCTATCTGTTGTCCATTGTCCAGTTGTTAGAACTAAGCACTGTGGCTCCAATTTGCACAAATTCCAAAGTTCTTAGACAAAACATTTATACATCTCTTTTGAGTCTTCTACAAACTACATTTTCAGTTTTTTTTTTTTTCTCACCATCACCCTAAACCCTCACCCTAAACCCTCACTCTCACCCTAACCCCATCAGCATCACCCTTATCCCCACTAACACTAAACTTAAACCTACCCTAATCGTAATGCTAACCCATCCTTAAACTCACCCTCACCCTAAACCTCACCCTCAACCTCACCCTAACCCTATCCTAACCCTAACCCTAGATCTTAACCCTAACCTTAACCCTAGTCATAACGCTAAGCCCAACCCTAATCCTTATCCTAACCCTAAACGTAAGCCAAATCCCTACCCTAACACTAATCCAACATCTAAACATAACACTACTACTAAAAGCCAATCTTCATCTAACCTGATTAAAATACCTAAATCCTTCTTTAACACTTACTGTAATATTAAATATTTAACCCTAACCATTATCCTAATCCATTAACACTTACCCTAACCCTAAATACAATTTTACACCTACATCCTTAACACCAGCCCCAACCTTATGCTTCTTTAACACTTACTGCAATAATAAATCTTTAACCCTAACCCTTGCCCCAAACCATAACACTAACCCTAACACTAACACCCTAACCCTAAATGCAACCATACACCTAACCCTATCCAATTACCTAAAAATTACCCTAAAACATACTGTAAAGTTAAATCTTTAAACCTAACACTAACACTAACGCTAATCCTAATCCTAACTCTAACCCAAAACCTAACACTAGCCCTACCCTGACCCTAACTTTAACCGTAATCATCCCAAACCCTAACCCTTACCGTAAACGTAACCTTATCTTTAACCATAACACTAACACCCTAATCCAAACACTACAACAAACCAAAACTCTAAACCGAGCACTATAGCTGATCATACGATAGATCCTATCCCTTTCTCTAGGACTAAAAACCAGCTAAACTCGAAGTCTCTCCCTATGCCAAATACAAGCACTAAACGTGTTCAAAACACTATTCCTATTCCTATTTTTGAACCTTACCCAATCACAAAACAAATCCAGGGCTTAACCCTTTCACCCTAACGCTCATACTTACCCTACACCACAATTAACAAGAAATGTAACCCTACCTCTATTCTTTAAACCTAGCACTAACCCTATACCTAATTATTACCCTATAATTTAAACTAACCCTAATCCCAACCCTAATGCTGACCCTAACTCTAAACATAATCCGAATCCTAACCCTAACCCAAACCTCTAACACTAAACCTAACCCTAACCCTAACAATAATAATAACCGTAACCCTAACTCAACCCTAACCATAAGCCTAACCCTAACTTTAACCTTGACCTTAACCCCAACACCGACTCCAAACCCAACCCAAACCCCAACTGTTATCCCTAACTAACTGTTATCCCTAACCCTAAGCCAAACCCTAACCCCGTAACCCTAACCCTAAACCTAACCCTAACCAATCCCAACAACTATCCCAACACGAGCCCCACCCTATCACTAACACCAACAACCCAAACCCAAACAGTAATATCTAAAAACTAACACTAACCCTAAACCCAACCCCAACCAAAATCCCAACCCCAACATTAATCCTAACCCTTACCCTAAACGTAATCCTAAGCCTAACCCTAACCCAAGCCAGAACCCTAACCCTAAAACTAACCCCAACCCCAGACGCAACCCAAACCCCAACCTAAATCCCAACCCCAACCCTTATCCTAACCCTATCACTAAACTTAACCTAACCCTAACCCAAACCCTAAACCTAACACTAAGCCATAACCATAACCCTAACGTTATACTAACCCTAACCCTAATCCTAACAAACCTAATCCCAAACCCAACCCCAACCGTAACTCCAAACCTAACCATAACCCTAACCCTAAACTCGCAAAGATTAGTATACCTATAACAATAATAATATACAAATTATGTTTTAAAGATTCGAATGACGGGAAAGATGCTTTCAGGGTTTCTACTTCCCAATCATGTCTCATAACAACTTTTTCACATAGGGGAGATGTTTGATTAATTTGAAAACATTTAGGTAGACCATTAAGTTTTCCAGTATAGCTGATTTTAGCAGAGAAAGTTCTAATATGTGTGTCTGGATACTGTCTCATAAACATGTTTTAGTTATTTTTTTTAAGTTATTTAGGCATGTCTATTTCCTCATCGCATGTAACAGGATGAATAACTGGTGGATTAGGGATAAAAGCCCAATATGTATCAGCTGCACATCCTCGTCTTAGAATCTAGAGGGTGCTTAGTAGAGTGGGGCTAGTAGTTGAATTCTTCGACGTTGGATGTTTTCCTCATTCCGATTCAGGGACAATCTTTGCATCTTCCATAGTAGTTTCCCCATTCTTGTTTTGGGCATGGCGTACGCAGCGCTCTGGGATCCAGCGAGGAGATGTCTCATCTGTGGGAAATATACAAACATATCCTTGACCCTACATTAGTACTGGATCTGGACCGCGCATTTTTCCATCTACTGGATCTCTCCAGAAAACCAAAGGTTTCTCTTTTCGTGATGGATTCCAGTGCCTATCGGCAGCAGTTAATACATCATCATCAAAAGTTAAAAAATTCAGAACAAATAATGCATGAGATATTAAAGAGAAAGGAGTATCTTTAATCCCAATTCCCCATTCCCCCTTCTTTACTTTATTTAGTTGCTTTTTCAGCAGATGGTCATATTTTTCATTGACCTTGAGGATTGTATGGGATCCCCGTTTTGTGTTGAATGTTCAGTTGTTGGCAGAATTTTGTAAAAGCTTGACTGGAATAGGCAGGACCGTTATCTGTTTTTATAAAGCTGAGTCTGAGTCTTCTATTAATCTATCTGAAGTTTGTAACGGCCTAGCTACCAAAATCCTGGTAGGGTTCAGCAGGACTGTGCCTTATTTTGGTCTGTTCCTCTTTTCATACTCCAGATTTCGGTAAATTTTTTTCATTTTTTTTCTCATTTTATTTCTTTATTTATTTATTTATTTTCAGGCAGCCAATCCAATTTCTCGTATGAAATCATAGGTTTGCAGGTTATAAGTAAGTTGTTGAAATACTCCTGCAAAATTACCTGCTCCTACCAACTGATCATAAGTTATTCCTAATTGCTGACACTGCGGAGAGCGTACATAGGAATCACAACGCTCAAAATAATCAGAAGTCCATAGTAAATATTCTCCCCCACTCAGTACTGCTTTAGCTAAGGATATCCGGTCTGCTGGCGGGAGCATTTGAGATGTAATTGTCTGTAAAATTGCAAGAGTAAAGGGGGCTGTGGGTCCGTATTGCGCGCTAGCAACTTTCAATTCTCTCAATTGTTTAAAAGGGATTGGCTCATAGTCATTAAGAAATCCTCCCGCTTCATTTTGTCGTTGTATCACTGGATATGCCTGTACTGAAAATCCTTCCATTATTTCACCAGCCTTTCTGTCTTCTTTTAAAGCTAACCGTAAAGGAGAATCTTGCATTATAAGATCCTCTGGTCCTAAAGGGGGGGGGCAAAGTGCCTTCTCAAAAAGCTGGCAAAATATTAACAGGCTGCTCGATTGCTTGCGCCTGAACCCCAACTTCTTTTATGGATGGGAAGGCAGCAAGTTCTTTGTGATGGTATTGGGCTGCTTCATTATTTAATTCACCCCAATCTTCAGGGCTTAATTTTTCATTTTTTATATTATTTTTGAGGGATTTTTGCGGGGACACCAAACGTTGCTCGTATCTAGGAGGGGAAGGTGGAGGGGCAGAGGGCATGGGAGGGAAATTATCGAGAGATATTGACCGTACTAATGGGGTCGTAACGTAATGCGTTTCCCTGTACCACTTCTCATCACCTATGTCTCCCCTCAGATATTCCTTAACTAAAGACCATAGAGTAAAAGTATCTATAGGGACCTTTTCAGGTCCGTGAATTACATAATATCCCTGAATCTTATCTCCAACTTCATTCCATGTTTCTAGATTGATAGTGCCATCTCTACGAAACCAAAGGCACACAGCTTCTACAAATTCTAAAAACCAATCTATTTGTTTCTTAGTAAATTTTATCCATCTTGCCGTTAAAAGGGATTTTAACATTGCAGCAAATACTCTATGCTCCGTGCTGGAGGCTACCCCCATTTTGTTTACGTCTGTCAATGACCAGTCCTTAACCCTTTCCCAATAACTCACCAACTGCTGCTCATAGGACAAGCGACGTCCTGTCCCTCGGTGACCGATGTTTCCTGGGTTTCGGCACCAAAAAACGAAGACCAGCTCAGAAGGACGCCTGAAGAACATACGGGCTACTGCTCTGTTGGCATGTAGCAAAGATTATTTGAATAGCAATGTTATTTATATCATGTTAGAGGCTAGTTAAATGAAGTGAATTGCTTGTTCTTAGTTAATTACATCTGTCAGTTACAAAATCATTGTGCTTTGTTACTGATCGCCAAACAGTTTTGTTCATGTATTCATGTGATAGTTCTTTATACTTTGCAGCTGTTCTTTTTCACGGAATGTTGTACAGACCTACCCAAGATCACTTCATATACTTCTCCCTTTCAGGAGATAATCTTTATGCAACCCTTTCAGGCCGACATGATAGGTCTGTATGCTGTCCTCAGGGTTAGGGTTAGGCTAAGTGTAGGGTTAGTGTTAGGGTTAGGCTTTAGGGTTAGGGTTAGGGTTAGGTTACGTTGCTTTTGGGGAAGGGTTAGGGTTTGGGTTATGGTTAAAATTAGAGGTTACAGGTATGGGTTGGGGTTGGGGTTCGTGTTAGTGTTAAGGATAGGATTAGTTTTAATCTTACAGTTAGAGTTAGTATTTGGTTTAGAGTTTGGTTTTGGGTTAGGATTAGGGTTAGGGTTAGGCTTAGGTTTAGGGTAAGGCTTCAGGTTTTGGGTCATAGATTAGGGTTAGGGTTAGTGTTAGGTATAGTTTAAGTGTTAAGTTTAGGGTTAATGTTAGGTTTGGGGTTAGGTTTTAGGGTTGGGGTTGTGTTTGTTGTTGCGTTTGGTGTTGGTGTTTGGGTTAGGGTTAGGGCTTGTGGTTTTGTTTTGTTGTGAGTAGGGGTAGTGGTAGGAGTTAGGGTTAAATTAACGGTTTAGGGTTATGTTTAGGGTTAGGGTTAGGGTTAGTTGTAGGGGTTAGGGTATAGGTTTGGGGTTAGGGTTGGGGTTGGGATTAGGTTTGGTTTTGGTGTTGGGTTAGTGTTATGGCTATGGTAAGGGTTATGTTTAGAATATAATCATAGGGATTAGGTTTATGGTTAGGGCTTTGGGGTTAGTGTTGAGGTTGGGGTTAGGGTTAGGTTTTGTTTTAAGTTTTTGGTTAGGGTTAGGGTTTTGGGGTTACTGTTGGAGATGGGGTTGGTGTTAGGATTAGGATTAGGGTTACGGGTTAGGTTTAGGGTTCGGGTTAGTTAGTGGTAGGGTTAGGGTTAGGATTGGGGTTATTTTTTGTTTTAGTTTTATGGTTATATTTAGAGTATAGGGCTAGGTTTTAGGGTTCGGTTTAGGGTTAGGGTTTGAGTTATGTTTTAGGGTTGTGGTTTAATTGGGGGTTTTGTTAAGGTTTAGTGTTTCGGTTAGGTTAAGGATAAGGTTTTGTGTTAAAGTTAGGGTTAGAGATAGGTATTAGGCTGTTGTTAGGGGTTGGGGTTGGTTTTTGGTGTTGCGGTTGTTTATAAAGGATATGGTTAGGGGATAGGTTAGTTTTAGGATTAGGGTCAGAGTGAGGGTTAAGTTTAAGGTTAGGGTAGGGTTAGAGTTAGGTTTAGGGTTAAGGTTAGGGTTTGTGTTTGCATTAAGGTTAGGTTTCGGGTTAGTGTTAGGTATATAGTTTTAGATTAAGGTAAATGTTAGGGTTAGGGCTTGAGTTAGGTTTAGTGTTAGTGTGGGGTTTATTATTCCCAAGGACGGTTCTTCACAAAGAAGTATTATAGAGGATGTTGAGTTGTTCTATATAGATAGTATATAAATAATACAAAAGAGAAGATGGCTCACCTTCAGGATTGTTATAGGTACGAAGAACAAAACATAACAATCGTTACCAACAGTAAATGATTTATTGAGCAAGCCATAAACGAGCAAAACAGCCCTGGGCATCCAGGAGTCTCCACAACCCGCACAACGGGGGCCTCCCGATCCCACTTTTTATTGTCTCTTATCTCTGCAATTATGTTTATCTTTCCCTTCCTGCGCTGCCCTGGCTGTTATGTGGGGGTCGTTCTCTGCCACCTAGTGGTTGAGATGAAAAGGGCCGTAGGCCTCTTCAGCTTCGATTATGCGCACTTAAGAGGCGATTTTCACTTATTTTTCTTTTTTCAGTTTCTTAGAAAGTCACTGCTATCTGTTGTCCATTGTCCAGTTGTTAGAACTAAGCACTGTGGCTCCAATTTGCACAAATTCCAAAGTTCTTAGACAAAACATTTATACATCTCTTTTGAGTCTTCTACAAACTACATTTTCAGTTTTTTTTTTTTCTCACCATCACCCTAAACCCTCACCCTAAACCCTCACTCTCACCCTAACCCCATCAGCATCACCCTTATCCCCACTAACACTAAACTTAAACCTACCCTAATCGTAATGCTAACCCATCCTTAAACTCACCCTCACCCTAAACCTCACCCTCAACCTCACCCTAACCCTATCCTAACCCTAACCCTAGATCTTAACCCTAACCTTAACCCTAGTCATAACGCTAAGCCCAACCCTAATCCTTATCCTAACCCTAAACGTAAGCCAAATCCCTACCCTAACACTAATCCAACATCTAAACATAACACTACTACTAAAAGCCAATCTTCATCTAACCTGATTAAAATACCTAAATCCTTCTTTAACACTTACTGTAATATTAAATATTTAACCCTAACCATTATCCTAATCCATTAACACTTACCCTAACCCTAAATACAATTTTACACCTACATCCTTAACACCAGCCCCAACCTTATGCTTCTTTAACACTTACTGCAATAATAAATCTTTAACCCTAACCCTTGCCCCAAACCATAACACTAACCCTAACACTAACACCCTAACCCTAAATGCAACCATACACCTAACCCTATCCAATTACCTAAAAATTACCCTAAAACATACTGTAAAGTTAAATCTTTAAACCTAACACTAACACTAACGCTAATCCTAATCCTAACTCTAACCCAAAACCTAACACTAGCCCTACCCTGACCCTAACTTTAACCGTAATCATCCCAAACCCTAACCCTTACCGTAAACGTAACCTTATCTTTAACCATAACACTAACACCCTAATCCAAACACTACAACAAACCAAAACTCTAAACCGAGCACTATAGCTGATCATACGATAGATCCTATCCCTTTCTCTAGGACTAAAAACCAGCTAAACTCGAAGTCTCTCCCTATGCCAAATACAAGCACTAAACGTGTTCAAAACACTATTCCTATTCCTATTTTTGAACCTTACCCAATCACAAAACAAATCCAGGGCTTAACCCTTTCACCCTAACGCTCATACTTACCCTACACCACAATTAACAAGAAATGTAACCCTACCTCTATTCTTTAAACCTAGCACTAACCCTATACGTAATTATTACCCTATAATTTAAACTAACCCTAATCCCAACCCTAATGCTGACCCTAACTCTAAACATAATCCGAATCCTAACCCTAACCCAAACCTCTAACACTAAACCTAACCCTAACCCTAACAATAATAATAACCGTAACCCTAACTCAACCCTAACCATAAGCCTAACCCTAACTTTAACCTTGACCTTAACCCCAACACCGACTCCAAACCCAACCCAAACCCCAACTGTTATCCCTAACTAACTGTTATCCCTAACCCTAAGCCAAACCCTAACCCCGTAACCCTAACCCTAAACCTAACCCTAACCAATCCCAACAACTATCCCAACACGAGCCCCACCCTATCACTAACACCAACAACCCAAACCCAAACAGTAATATCTAAAAACTAACACTAACCCTAAACCCAACCCCAACCAAAATCCCAACCCCAACATTAATCCTAACCCTTACCCTAAACGTAATCCTAAGCCTAACCCTAACCCAAGCCAGAACCCTAACCCTAAAACTAACCCCAACCCCAGACGCAACCCAAACCCCAACCTAAATCCCAACCCCAACCCTTATCCTAACCCTATCACTAAACTTAACCTAACCCTAACCCAAACCCTAAACCTAACACTAAGCCATAACCATAACCCTAACGTTATACTAACCCTAACCCTAATCCTAACAAACCTAATCCCAAACCCAACCCCAACCGTAACTCCAAACCTAACCATAACCCTAACCCTAAACTCGCAAAGATTAGTATACCTATAACAATAATAATATACAAATTATGTTTTAAAGATTCGAATGACGGGAAAGATGCTTTCAGGGTTTCTACTTCCCAATCATGTCTCATAACAACTTTTTCACATAGGGGAGATGTTTGATTAATTTGAAAACATTTAGGTAGACCATTAAGTTTTCCAGTATAGCTGATTTTAGCAGAGAAAGTTCTAATATGTGTGTCTGGATACTGTCTCATAAACATGTTTTAGTTATTTTTTTTAAGTTATTTAGGCATGTCTATTTCCTCATCGCATGTAACAGGATGAATAACTGGTGGATTAGGGATAAAAGCCCAATATGTATCAGCTGCACATCCTCGTCTTAGAATCTAGAGGGTGCTTAGTAGAGTGGGGCTAGTAGTTGAATTCTTCGACGTTGGATGTTTTCCTCATTCCGATTCAGGGACAATCTTTGCATCTTCCATAGTAGTTTCCCCATTCTTGTTTTGGGCATGGCGTACGCAGCGCTCTGGGATCCAGCGAGGAGATGTCTCATCTGTGGGAAATATACAAACATATCCTTGACCCTACATTAGTACTGGATCTGGACCGCGCATTTTTCCATCTACTGGATCTCTCCAGAAAACCAAAGGTTTCTCTTTTCGTGATGGATTCCAGTGCCTATCGGCAGCAGTTAATACATCATCATCAAAAGTTAAAAAATTCAGAACAAATAATGCATGAGATATTAAAGAGAAAGGAGTATCTTTAATCCCAATTCCCCATTCCCCCTTCTTTACTTTATTTAGTTGCTTTTTCAGCAGATGGTCATATTTTTCATTGACCTTGAGGATTGTATGGGATCCCCGTTTTGTGTTGAATGTTCAGTTGTTGGCAGAATTTTGTAAAAGCTTGACTGGAATAGGCAGGACCGTTATCTGTTTTTATAAAGCTGAGTCTGAGTCTTCTATTAATCTATCTGAAGTTTGTAACGGCCTAGCTACCAAAATCCTGGTAGGGTTCAGCAGGACTGTGCCTTATTTTGGTCTGTTCCTCTTTTCATACTCCAGATTTCGGTAAATTTTTTTCATTTTTTTTCTCATTTTATTTATTTATTTATTTATTTATTTTCAGGCAGCCAATCCAATTTCTCGTATGAAATCATAGGTTTGCAGGTTATAAGTAAGTTGTTGAAATACTCCTGCAAAATTACCTGCTCCTACCAACTGATCATAAGTTATTCCTAATTGCTGACACTGCGGAGAGCGTACATAGGAATCACAACGCTCAAAATAATCAGAAGTCCATAGTAAATATTCTCCCCCACTCAGTACTGCTTTAGCTAAGGATATCCGGTCTGCTGGCGGGAGCATTTGAGATGTAATTGTCTGTAAAATTGCAAGAGTAAAGGGGGCTGTGGGTCCGTATTGCGCGCTAGCAACTTTCAATTCTCTCAATTGTTTAAAAGGGATTGGCTCATAGTCATTAAGAAATCCTCCCGCTTCATTTTGTCGTTGTATCACTGGATATGCCTGTACTGAAAATCCTTCCATTATTTCACCAGCCTTTCTGTCTTCTTTTAAAGCTAACCGTAAAGGAGAATCTTGCATTATAAGATCCTCTGGTCCTAAAGGGGGGGGGCAAAGTGCCTTCTCAAAAAGCTGGCAAAATATTAACAGGCTGCTCGATTGCTTGCGCCTGAACCCCAACTTCTTTTATGGATGGGAAGGCAGCAAGTTCTTTGTGATGGTATTGGGCTGCTTCATTATTTAATTCACCCCAATCTTCAGGGCTTAATTTTTCATTTTTTATATTATTTTTGAGGGATTTTTGCGGGGACACCAAACGTTGCTCGTATCTAGGAGGGGAAGGTGGAGGGGCAGAGGGCATGGGAGGGAAATTATCGAGAGATATTGACCGTACTAATGGGGTCGTAACGTAATGCGTTTCCCTGTACCACTTCTCATCACCTATGTCTCCCCTCAGATATTCCTTAACTAAAGACCATAGAGTAAAAGTATCTATAGGGACCTTTTCAGGTCCGTGAATTACATAATATCCCTGAATCTTATCTCCAACTTCATTCCATGTTTCTAGATTGATAGTGCCATCTCTACGAAACCAAAGGCACACAGCTTCTACAAATTCTAAAAACCAATCTATTTGTTTCTTAGTAAATTTTATCCATCTTGCCGTTAAAAGGGATTTTAACATTGCAGCAAATACTCTATGCTCCGTGCTGGAGGCTACCCCCATTTTGTTTACGTCTGTCAATGACCAGTCCTTAACCCTTTCCCAATAACTCACCAACTGCTGCTCATAGGACAAGCGACGTCCTGTCCCTCGGTGACCGATGTTTCCTGGGTTTCGGCACCAAAAAACGAAGACCAGCTCAGAAGGACGCCTGAAGAACATACGGGCTACTGCTCTGTTGGCATGTAGCAAAGATTATTTGAATAGCAATGTTATTTATATCATGTTAGAGGCTAGTTAAATGAAGTGAATTGCTTGTTCTTAGTTAATTACATCTGTCAGTTACAAAATCATTGTGCTTTGTTACTGATCGCCAAACAGTTTTGTTCATGTATTCATGTGATAGTTCTTTATACTTTGCAGCTGTTCTTTTTCACGGAATGTTGTACAGACCTACCCAAGATCACTTCATATACTTCTCCCTTTCAGGAGATAATCTTTATGCAACCCTTTCAGGCCGACATGATAGGTCTGTATGCTGTCCTCAGGGTTAGGGTTAGGCTAAGTGTAGGGTTAGTGTTAGGGTTAGGCTTTAGGGTTAGGGTTAGGGTTAGGTTACGTTGCTTTTGGGGAAGGGTTAGGGTTTGGGTTATGGTTAAAATTAGAGGTTACAGGTATGGGTTGGGGTTGGGGTTCGTGTTAGTGTTAAGGATAGGATTAGTTTTAATCTTACAGTTAGAATTAGTATTTGGTTTAGAGTTTGGTTTTGGGTTAGGATTAGGGTTAGGGTTAGGCTTAGGTTTAGGGTAAGGCTTCAGGTTTTGGGTCATAGATTAGGGTTAGGGTTAGTGTTAGGTATAGTTTAAGTGTTAAGTTTAGGGTTAATGTTAGGTTTGGGGTTAGGTTTTAGGGTTGGGGTTGTGTTTGTTGTTGCGTTTGGTGTTGGTGTTTGGGTTAGGGTTAGGGCTTGTGGTTTTGTTTTGTTGTGAGTAGGGGTAGTGGTAGGAGTTAGGGTTAAATTAACGGTTTAGGGTTATGTTTAGGGTTAGGGTTAGTTGTAGGGGTTAGGGTATAGGTTTGGGGTTAGGGTTGGGGTTGGGATTAGGTTTGGTTTTGGTGTTGGGTTAGTGTTATGGCTATGGTAAGGGTTATGTTTAGAATATAATCATAGGGATTAGGTTTATGGTTAGGGCTTTGGGGTTAGTGTTGAGGTTGGGGTTAGGGTTAGGTTTTGTTTTAAGTTTTTGGTTAGGGTTAGGGTTTTGGGGTTACTGTTGGAGATGGGGTTGGTGTTAGGATTAGGATTAGGGTTACGGGTTAGGTTTAGGGTTCGGGTTAGTTAGTGGTAGGGTTAGGGTTAGGATTGGGGTTATTTTTTGTTTTAGTTTTATGGTTATATTTAGAGTATAGGGCTAGGTTTTAGGGTTCGGTTTAGGGTTAGGGTTTGAGTTATGTTTTAGGGTTGTGGTTTAATTGGGGGTTTTGTTAAGGTTTAGTGTTTCGGTTAGGTTAAGGATAAGGTTTTGTGTTAAAGTTAGGGTTAGAGATAGGTATTAGGCTGTTGTTAGGGGTTGGGGTTGGTTTTTGGTGTTGCGGTTGTTTATAAAGGATATGGTTAGGGGATAGGTTAGTTTTAGGATTAGGGTCAGAGTGAGGGTTAAGTTTAAGGTTAGGGTAGGGTTAGAGTTAGGTTTAGGGTTAAGGTTAGGGTTTGTGTTTGCATTAAGGTTAGGTTTCGGGTTAGTGTTAGGTATATAGTTTTAGATTAAGGTAAATGTTAGGGTTAGGGCTTGAGTTAGGTTTAGTGTTAGTGTGGGGTTTATTATTCCCAAGGACGGTTCTTCACAAAGAAGTATTATAGAGGATGTTGAGTTGTTCTATATAGATAGTATATAAATAATACAAAAGAGAAGATGGCTCACCTTCAGAATTGTTATAGGTACGAAGAACAAAACATAACAATCGTTACCAACAGTAAATGATTTATTGAGCAAGCCATAAACGAGCAAAACAGCCCTGG
Source organism: Cyrtonyx montezumae (assembly GCF_038088225.1). Taxonomy (NCBI): domain Eukaryota; kingdom Metazoa; phylum Chordata; class Aves; order Galliformes; family Odontophoridae; genus Cyrtonyx; species Cyrtonyx montezumae. Next base: position 285,378 of record NW_027072093.1, on the reverse strand, counting down.
GCATCCAGGAGTCTCCACAACCCGCACAACGGGGGCCTCCCGATCCCACTTTTTATTGTCTCTTATCTCTGCAATTATGTTTATCTTTCCCTTCCTGCGCTGCCCTGGCTGTTATGTGGGGGTCGTTCTCTGCCACCTAGTGGTTGAGATGAAAAGGGCCGTAGGCCTCTTCAGCTTCGATTATGCGCACTTAAGAGGCGATTTTCACTTATTTTTCTTTTTTCAGTTTCTTAGAAAGTCACTGCTATCTGTTGTCCATTGTCCAGTTGTTAGAACTAAGCACTGTGGCTCCAATTTGCACAAATTCCAAAGTTCTTAGACAAAACATTTATACATCTCTTTTGAGTCTTCTACAAACTACATTTTCAGTTTTTTTTTTTTTCTCACCATCACCCTAAACCCTCACCCTAAACCCTCACTCTCACCCTAACCCCATCAGCATCACCCTTATCCCCACTAACACTAAACTTAAACCTACCCTAATCGTAATGCTAACCCATCCTTAAACTCACCCTCACCCTAAACCTCACCCTCAACCTCACCCTAACCCTATCCTAACCCTAACCCTAGATCTTAACCCTAACCTTAACCCTAGTCATAACGCTAAGCCCAACCCTAATCCTTATCCTAACCCTAAACGTAAGCCAAATCCCTACCCTAACACTAATCCAACATCTAAACATAACACTACTACTAAAAGCCAATCTTCATCTAACCTGATTAAAATACCTAAATCCTTCTTTAACACTTACTGTAATATTAAATATTTAACCCTAACCATTATCCTAATCCATTAACACTTACCCTAACCCTAAATACAATTTTACACCTACATCCTTAACACCAGCCCCAACCTTATGCTTCTTTAACACTTACTGCAATAATAAATCTTTAACCCTAACCCTTGCCCCAAACCATAACACTAACCCTAACACTAACACCCTAACCCTAAATGCAACCATACACCTAACCCTATCCAATTACCTAAAAATTACCCTAAAACATACTGTAAAGTTAAATCTTTAAACCTAACACTAACACTAACGCTAATCCTAATACTAACTCTAACCCAAAACCTAACACTAGCCCTACCCTGACCCTAACTTTAACCGTAATCATCCCAAACCCTAACCCTTACCGTAAACGTAACCTTATCTTTAACCATAACACTAACACCCTAATCCAAACACTACAACAAACCAAAACTCTAAACCGAGCACTATAGCTGATCATACGATAGATCCTATCCCTTTCTCTAGGACTAAAAACCAGCTAAACTCGAAGTCTCTCCCTATGCCAAATACAAGCACTAAACGTGTTCAAAACACTATTCCTATTCCTATTTTTGAACCTTACCCAATCACAAAACAAATCCAGGGCTTAACCCTTTCACCCTAACGCTCATACTTACCCTACACCACAATTAACAAGAAATGTAACCCTACCTCTATTCTTTAAACCTAGCACTAACCCTATACGTAATTATTACCCTATAATTTAAACTAACCCTAATCCCAACCCTAATGCTGACCCTAACTCTAAACATAATCCGAATCCTAACCCTAACCCAAACCTCTAACACTAAACCTAACCCTAACCCTAACAATAATAATAACCGTAACCCTAACTCAACCCTAACCATAAGCCTAACCCTAACTTTAACCTTGACCTTAACCCCAACACCGACTCCAAACCCAACCCAAACCCCAACTGTTATCCCTAACTAACTGTTATCCCTAACCCTAAGCCAAACCCTAACCCCGTAACCCTAACCCTAAACCTAACCCTAACCAATCCCAACAACTATCCCAACACGAGCCCCACCCTATCACTAACACCAACAACCCAAACCCAAACAGTAATATCTAAAAACTAACACTAACCCTAAACCCAACCCCAACCAAAATCCCAACCCCAACATTAATCCTAACCCTTACCCTAAACGTAATCCTAAGCCTAACCCTAACCCAAGCCAGAACCCTAACCCTAAAACTAACCCCAACCCCAGACGCAACCCAAACCCCAACCTAAATCCCAACCCCAACCCTTATCCTAACCCTATCACTAAACTTAACCTAACCCTAACCCAAACCCTAAACCTAACACTAAGCCATAACCATAACCCTAACGTTATACTAACCCTAACCCTAATCCTAACAAACCTAATCCCAAACCCAACCCCAACCGTAACTCCAAACCTAACCATAACCCTAACCCTAAACTCGCAAAGATTAGTATACCTATAACAATAATAATATACAAATTATGTTTTAAAGATTCGAATGACGGGAAAGATGCTTTCAGGGTTTCTACTTCCCAATCATGTCTCATAACAACTTTTTCACATAGGGGAGATGTTTGATTAATTTGAAAACATTTAGGTAGACCATTAAGTTTTCCAGTATAGCTGATTTTAGCAGAGAAAGTTCTAATATGTGTGTCTGGATACTGTCTCATAAACATGTTTTAGTTATTTTTTTTAAGTTATTTAGGCATGTCTATTTCCTCATCGCATGTAACAGGATGAATAACTGGTGGATTAGGGATAAAAGCCCAATATGTATCAGCTGCACATCCTCGTCTTAGAATCTAGAGGGTGCTTAGTAGAGTGGGGCTAGTAGTTGAATTCTTCGACGTTGGATGTTTTCCTCATTCCGATTCAGGGACAATCTTTGCATCTTCCATAGTAGTTTCCCCATTCTTGTTTTGGGCATGGCGTACGCAGCGCTCTGGGATCCAGCGAGGAGATGTCTCATCTGTGGGAAATATACAAACATATCCTTGACCCTACATTAGTACTGGATCTGGACCGCGCATTTTTCCATCTACTGGATCTCTCCAGAAAACCAAAGGTTTCTCTTTTCGTGATGGATTCCAGTGCCTATCGGCAGCAGTTAATACATCATCATCAAAAGTTAAAAAATTCAGAACAAATAATGCATGAGATATTAAAGAGAAAGGAGTATCTTTAATCCCAATTCCCCATTCCCCCTTCTTTACTTTATTTAGTTGCTTTTTCAGCAGATGGTCATATTTTTCATTGACCTTGAGGATTGTATGGGATCCCCGTTTTGTGTTGAATGTTCAGTTGTTGGCAGAATTTTGTAAAAGCTTGACTGGAATAGGCAGGACCGTTATCTGTTTTTATAAAGCTGAGTCTGAGTCTTCTATTAATCTATCTGAAGTTTGTAACGGCCTAGCTACCAAAATCCTGGTAGGGTTCAGCAGGACTGTGCCTTATTTTGGTCTGTTCCTCTTTTCATACTCCAGATTTCGGTAAATTTTTTTCATTTTTTTTCTCATTTTATTTATTTATTTATTTATTTATTTTCAGGCAGCCAATCCAATTTCTCGTATGAAATCATAGGTTTGCAGGTTATAAGTAAGTTGTTGAAATACTCCTGCAAAATTACCTGCTCCTACCAACTGATCATAAGTTATTCCTAATTGCTGACACTGCGGAGAGCGTACATAGGAATCACAACGCTCAAAATAATCAGAAGTCCATAGTAAATATTCTCCCCCACTCAGTACTGCTTTAGCTAAGGATATCCGGTCTGCTGGCGGGAGCATTTGAGATGTAATTGTCTGTAAAATTGCAAGAGTAAAGGGGGCTGTGGGTCCGTATTGCGCGCTAGCAACTTTCAATTCTCTCAATTGTTTAAAAGGGATTGGCTCATAGTCATTAAGAAATCCTCCCGCTTCATTTTGTCGTTGTATCACTGGATATGCCTGTACTGAAAATCCTTCCATTATTTCACCAGCCTTTCTGTCTTCTTTTAAAGCTAACCGTAAAGGAGAATCTTGCATTATAAGATCCTCTGGTCCTAAAGGGGGGGGGCAAAGTGCCTTCTCAAAAAGCTGGCAAAATATTAACAGGCTGCTCGATTGCTTGCGCCTGAACCCCAACTTCTTTTATGGATGGGAAGGCAGCAAGTTCTTTGTGATGGTATTGGGCTGCTTCATTATTTAATTCACCCCAATCTTCAGGGCTTAATTTTTCATTTTTTATATTATTTTTGAGGGATTTTTGCGGGGACACCAAACGTTGCTCGTATCTAGGAGGGGAAGGTGGAGGGGCAGAGGGCATGGGAGGGAAATTATCGAGAGATATTGACCGTACTAATGGGGTCGTAACGTAATGCGTTTCCCTGTACCACTTCTCATCACCTATGTCTCCCCTCAGATATTCCTTAACTAAAGACCATAGAGTAAAAGTATCTATAGGGACCTTTTCAGGTCCGTGAATTACATAATATCCCTGAATCTTATCTCCAACTTCATTCCATGTTTCTAGATTGATAGTGCCATCTCTACGAAACCAAAGGCACACAGCTTCTACAAATTCTAAAAACCAATCTATTTGTTTCTTAGTAAATTTTATCCATCTTGCCGTTAAAAGGGATTTTAACATTGCAGCAAATACTCTATGCTCCGTGCTGGAGGCTACCCCCATTTTGTTTACGTCTGTCAATGACCAGTCCTTAACCCTTTCCCAATAACTCACCAACTGCTGCTCATAGGACAAGCGACGTCCTGTCCCTCGGTGACCGATGTTTCCTGGGTTTCGGCACCAAAAAACGAAGACCAGCTCAGAAGGACGCCTGAAGAACATACGGGCTACTGCTCTGTTGGCATGTAGCAAAGATTATTTGAATAGCAATGTTATTTATATCATGTTAGAGGCTAGTTAAATGAAGTGAATTGCTTGTTCTTAGTTAATTACATCTGTCAGTTACAAAATCATTGTGCTTTGTTACTGATCGCCAAACAGTTTTGTTCATGTATTCATGTGATAGTTCTTTATACTTTGCAGCTGTTCTTTTTCACGGAATGTTGTACAGACCTACCCAAGATCACTTCATATACTTCTCCCTTTCAGGAGATAATCTTTATGCAACCCTTTCAGGCCGACATGATAGGTCTGTATGCTGTCCTCAGGGTTAGGGTTAGGCTAAGTGTAGGGTTAGTGTTAGGGTTAGGCTTTAGGGTTAGGGTTAGGGTTAGGTTACGTTGCTTTTGGGGAAGGGTTAGGGTTTGGGTTATGGTTAAAATTAGAGGTTACAGGTATGGGTTGGGGTTGGGGTTCGTGTTAGTGTTAAGGATAGGATTAGTTTTAATCTTACAGTTAGAATTAGTATTTGGTTTAGAGTTTGGTTTTGGGTTAGGATTAGGGTTAGGGTTAGGCTTAGGTTTAGGGTAAGGCTTCAGGTTTTGGGTCATAGATTAGGGTTAGGGTTAGTGTTAGGTATAGTTTAAGTGTTAAGTTTAGGGTTAATGTTAGGTTTGGGGTTAGGTTTTAGGGTTGGGGTTGTGTTTGTTGTTGCGTTTGGTGTTGGTGTTTGGGTTAGGGTTAGGGCTTGTGGTTTTGTTTTGTTGTGAGTAGGGGTAGTGGTAGGAGTTAGGGTTAAATTAACGGTTTAGGGTTATGTTTAGGGTTAGGGTTAGTTGTAGGGGTTAGGGTATAGGTTTGGGGTTAGGGTTGGGGTTGGGATTAGGTTTGGTTTTGGTGTTGGGTTAGTGTTATGGCTATGGTAAGGGTTATGTTTAGAATATAATCATAGGGATTAGGTTTATGGTTAGGGCTTTGGGGTTAGTGTTGAGGTTGGGGTTAGGGTTAGGTTTTGTTTTAAGTTTTTGGTTAGGGTTAGGGTTTTGGGGTTACTGTTGGAGATGGGGTTGGTGTTAGGATTAGGATTAGGGTTACGGGTTAGGTTTAGGGTTCGGGTTAGTTAGTGGTAGGGTTAGGGTTAGGATTGGGGTTATTTTTTGTTTTAGTTTTATGGTTATATTTAGAGTATAGGGCTAGGTTTTAGGGTTCGGTTTAGGGTTAGGGTTTGAGTTATGTTTTAGGGTTGTGGTTTAATTGGGGGTTTTGTTAAGGTTTAGTGTTTCGGTTAGGTTAAGGATAAGGTTTTGTGTTAAAGTTAGGGTTAGAGATAGGTATTAGGCTGTTGTTAGGGGTTGGGGTTGGTTTTTGGTGTTGCGGTTGTTTATAAAGGATATGGTTAGGGGATAGGTTAGTTTTAGGATTAGGGTCAGAGTGAGGGTTAAGTTTAAGGTTAGGGTAGGGTTAGAGTTAGGTTTAGGGTTAAGGTTAGGGTTTGTGTTTGCATTAAGGTTAGGTTTCGGGTTAGTGTTAGGTATATAGTTTTAGATTAAGGTAAATGTTAGGGTTAGGGCTTGAGTTAGGTTTAGTGTTAGTGTGGGGTTTATTATTCCCAAGGACGGTTCTTCACAAAGAAGTATTATAGAGGATGTTGAGTTGTTCTATATAGATAGTATATAAATAATACAAAAGAGAAGATGGCTCACCTTCAGAATTGTTATAGGTACGAAGAACAAAACATAACAATCGTTACCAACAGTAAATGATTTATTGAGCAAGCCATAAACGAGCAAAACAGCCCTGGGCATCCAGGAGTCTCCACAACCCGCACAACGGGGGCCTCCCGATCCCACTTTTTATTGTCTCTTATCTCTGCAATTATGTTTATCTTTCCCTTCCTGCGCTGCCCTGGCTGTTATGTGGGGGTCGTTCTCTGCCACCTAGTGGTTGAGATGAAAAGGGCCGTAGGCCTCTTCAGCTTCGATTATGCGCACTTAAGAGGCGATTTTCACTTATTTTTCTTTTTTCAGTTTCTTAGAAAGTCACTGCTATCTGTTGTCCATTGTCCAGTTGTTAGAACTAAGCACTGTGGCTCCAATTTGCACAAATTCCAAAGTTCTTAGACAAAACATTTATACATCTCTTTTGAGTCTTCTACAAACTACATTTTCAGTTTTTTTTTTTTTCTCACCATCACCCTAAACCCTCACCCTAAACCCTCACTCTCACCCTAACCCCATCAGCATCACCCTTATCCCCACTAACACTAAACTTAAACCTACCCTAATCGTAATGCTAACCCATCCTTAAACTCACCCTCACCCTAAACCTCACCCTCAACCTCACCCTAACCCTATCCTAACCCTAACCCTAGATCTTAACCCTAACCTTAACCCTAGTCATAACGCTAAGCCCAACCCTAATCCTTATCCTAACCCTAAACGTAAGCCAAATCCCTACCCTAACACTAATCCAACATCTAAACATAACACTACTACTAAAAGCCAATCTTCATCTAACCTGATTAAAATACCTAAATCCTTCTTTAACACTTACTGTAATATTAAATATTTAACCCTAACCATTATCCTAATCCATTAACACTTACCCTAACCCTAAATACAATTTTACACCTACATCCTTAACACCAGCCCCAACCTTATGCTTCTTTAACACTTACTGCAATAATAAATCTTTAACCCTAACCCTTGCCCCAAACCATAACACTAACCCTAACACTAACACCCTAACCCTAAATGCAACCATACACCTAACCCTATCCAATTACCTAAAAATTACCCTAAAACATACTGTAAAGTTAAATCTTTAAACCTAACACTAACACTAACGCTAATCCTAATACTAACTCTAACCCAAAACCTAACACTAGCCCTACCCTGACCCTAACTTTAACCGTAATCATCCCAAACCCTAACCCTTACCGTAAACGTAACCTTATCTTTAACCATAACACTAACACCCTAATCCAAACACTACAACAAACCAAAACTCTAAACCGAGCACTATAGCTGATCATACGATAGATCCTATCCCTTTCTCTAGGACTAAAAACCAGCTAAACTCGAAGTCTCTCCCTATGCCAAATACAAGCACTAAACGTGTTCAAAACACTATTCCTATTCCTATTTTTGAACCTTACCCAATCACAAAACAAATCCAGGGCTTAACCCTTTCACCCTAACGCTCATACTTACCCTACACCACAATTAACAAGAAATGTAACCCTACCTCTATTCTTTAAACCTAGCACTAACCCTATACCTAATTATTACCCTATAATTTAAACTAACCCTAATCCCAACCCTAATGCTGACCCTAACTCTAAACATAATCCGAATCCTAACCCTAACCCAAACCTCTAACACTAAACCTAACCCTAACCCTAACAATAATAATAACCGTAACCCTAACTCAACCCTAACCATAAGCCTAACCCTAACTTTAACCTTGACCTTAACCCCAACACCGACTCCAAACCCAACCCAAACCCCAACTGTTATCCCTAACTAACTGTTATCCCTAACCCTAAGCCAAACCCTAACCCCGTAACCCTAACCCTAAACCTAACCCTAACCAATCCCAACAACTATCCCAACACGAGCCCCACCCTATCACTAACACCAACAACCCAAACCCAAACAGTAATATCTAAAAACTAACACTAACCCTAAACCCAACCCCAACCAAAATCCCAACCCCAACATTAATCCTAACCCTTACCCTAAACGTAATCCTAAGCCTAACCCTAACCCAAGCCAGAACCCTAACCCTAAAACTAACCCCAACCCCAGACGCAACCCAAACCCCAACCTAAATCCCAACCCCAACCCTTATCCTAACCCTATCACTAAACTTAACCTAACCCTAACCCAAACCCTAAACCTAACACTAAGCCATAACCATAACCCTAACGTTATACTAACCCTAACCCTAATCCTAACAAACCTAATCCCAAACCCAACCCCAACCGTAACTCCAAACCTAACCATAACCCTAACCCTAAACTCGCAAAGATTAGTATACCTATAACAATAATAATATACAAATTATGTTTTAAAGATTCGAATGACGGGAAAGATGCTTTCAGGGTTTCTACTTCCCAATCATGTCTCATAACAACTTTTTCACATAGGGGAGATGTTTGATTAATTTGAAAACATTTAGGTAGACCATTAAGTTTTCCAGTATAGCTGATTTTAGCAGAGAAAGTTCTAATATGTGTGTCTGGATACTGTCTCATAAACATGTTTTAGTTATTTTTTTTAAGTTATTTAGGCATGTCTATTTCCTCATCGCATGTAACAGGATGAATAACTGGTGGATTAGGGATAAAAGCCCAATATGTATCAGCTGCACATCCTCGTCTTAGAATCTAGAGGGTGCTTAGTAGAGTGGGGCTAGTAGTTGAATTCTTCGACGTTGGATGTTTTCCTCATTCCGATTCAGGGACAATCTTTGCATCTTCCATAGTAGTTTCCCCATTCTTGTTTTGGGCATGGCGTACGCAGCGCTCTGGGATCCAGCGAGGAGATGTCTCATCTGTGGGAAATATACAAACATATCCTTGACCCTACATTAGTACTGGATCTGGACCGCGCATTTTTCCATCTACTGGATCTCTCCAGAAAACCAAAGGTTTCTCTTTTCGTGATGGATTCCAGTGCCTATCGGCAGCAGTTAATACATCATCATCAAAAGTTAAAAAATTCAGAACAAATAATGCATGAGATATTAAAGAGAAAGGAGTATCTTTAATCCCAATTCCCCATTCCCCCTTCTTTACTTTATTTAGTTGCTTTTTCAGCAGATGGTCATATTTTTCATTGACCTTGAGGATTGTATGGGATCCCCGTTTTGTGTTGAATGTTCAGTTGTTGGCAGAATTTTGTAAAAGCTTGACTGGAATAGGCAGGACCGTTATCTGTTTTTATAAAGCTGAGTCTGAGTCTTCTATTAATCTATCTGAAGTTTGTAACGGCCTAGCTACCAAAATCCTGGTAGGGTTCAGCAGGACTGTGCCTTATTTTGGTCTGTTCCTCTTTTCATACTCCAGATTTCGGTAAATTTTTTTCATTTTTTTTCTCATTTTATTTCTTTATTTATTTATTTATTTTCAGGCAGCCAATCCAATTTCTCGTATGAAATCATAGGTTTGCAGGTTATAAGTAAGTTGTTGAAATACTCCTGCAAAATTACCTGCTCCTACCAACTGATCATAAGTTATTCCTAATTGCTGACACTGCGGAGAGCGTACATAGGAATCACAACGCTCAAAATAATCAGAAGTCCATAGTAAATATTCTCCCCCACTCAGTACTGCTTTAGCTAAGGATATCCGGTCTGCTGGCGGGAGCATTTGAGATGTAATTGTCTGTAAAATTGCAAGAGTAAAGGGGGCTGTGGGTCCGTATTGCGCGCTAGCAACTTTCAATTCTCTCAATTGTTTAAAAGGGATTGGCTCATAGTCATTAAGAAATCCTCCCGCTTCATTTTGTCGTTGTATCACTGGATATGCCTGTACTGAAAATCCTTCCATTATTTCACCAGCCTTTCTGTCTTCTTTTAAAGCTAACCGTAAAGGAGAATCTTGCATTATAAGATCCTCTGGTCCTAAAGGGGGGGGGCAAAGTGCCTTCTCAAAAAGCTGGCAAAATATTAACAGGCTGCTCGATTGCTTGCGCCTGAACCCCAACTTCTTTTATGGATGGGAAGGCAGCAAGTTCTTTGTGATGGTATTGGGCTGCTTCATTATTTAATTCACCCCAATCTTCAGGGCTTAATTTTTCATTTTTTATATTATTTTTGAGGGATTTTTGCGGGGACACCAAACGTTGCTCGTATCTAGGAGGGGAAGGTGGAGGGGCAGAGGGCATGGGAGGGAAATTATCGAGAGATATTGACCGTACTAATGGGGTCGTAACGTAATGCGTTTCCCTGTACCACTTCTCATCACCTATGTCTCCCCTCAGATATTCCTTAACTAAAGACCATAGAGTAAAAGTATCTATAGGGACCTTTTCAGGTCCGTGAATTACATAATATCCCTGAATCTTATCTCCAACTTCATTCCATGTTTCTAGATTGATAGTGCCATCTCTACGAAACCAAAGGCACACAGCTTCTACAAATTCTAAAAACCAATCTATTTGTTTCTTAGTAAATTTTATCCATCTTGCCGTTAAAAGGGATTTTAACATTGCAGCAAATACTCTATGCTCCGTGCTGGAGGCTACCCCCATTTTGTTTACGTCTGTCAATGACCAGTCCTTAACCCTTTCCCAATAACTCACCAACTGCTGCTCATAGGACAAGCGACGTCCTGTCCCTCGGTGACCGATGTTTCCTGGGTTTCGGCACCAAAAAACGAAGACCAGCTCAGAAGGACGCCTGAAGAACATACGGGCTACTGCTCTGTTGGCATGTAGCAAAGATTATTTGAATAGCAATGTTATTTATATCATGTTAGAGGCTAGTTAAATGAAGTGAATTGCTTGTTCTTAGTTAATTACATCTGTCAGTTACAAAATCATTGTGCTTTGTTACTGATCGCCAAACAGTTTTGTTCATGTATTCATGTGATAGTTCTTTATACTTTGCAGCTGTTCTTTTTCACGGAATGTTGTACAGACCTACCCAAGATCACTTCATATACTTCTCCCTTTCAGGAGATAATCTTTATGCAACCCTTTCAGGCCGACATGATAGGTCTGTATGCTGTCCTCAGGGTTAGGGTTAGGCTAAGTGTAGGGTTAGTGTTAGGGTTAGGCTTTAGGGTTAGGGTTAGGGTTAGGTTACGTTGCTTTTGGGGAAGGGTTAGGGTTTGGGTTATGGTTAAAATTAGAGGTTACAGGTATGGGTTGGGGTTGGGGTTCGTGTTAGTGTTAAGGATAGGATTAGTTTTAATCTTACAGTTAGAGTTAGTATTTGGTTTAGAGTTTGGTTTTGGGTTAGGATTAGGGTTAGGGTTAGGCTTAGGTTTAGGGTAAGGCTTCAGGTTTTGGGTCATAGATTAGGGTTAGGGTTAGTGTTAGGTATAGTTTAAGTGTTAGGTTTAGGGTTAATGTTAGGTTTGGGGTTAGGTTTTAGGGTTGGGGTTGTGTTTGTTGTTGCGTTTGGTGTTGGTGTTTGGGTTAGGGTTAGGGCTTGTGGTTTTGTTTTGTTGTGAGTAGGGGTAGTGGTAGGAGTTAGGGTTAAATTAACGGTTTAGGGTTATGTTTAGGGTTAGGGTTAGGGTTAGTTGTAGGGGTTAGGGTATAGGTTTGGGGTTAGGGTTGGGGTTGGGATTAGGTTTGGTTTTGGTGTTGGGTTAGTGTTATGGCTATGGTAAGGGTTATGTTTAGAATATAATCATAGGGATTAGGTTTATGGTTAGGGCTTTGGGGTTAGTGTTGAGGTTGGGGTTAGGGTTAGGTTTTGTTTTAAGTTTTTGGTTAGGGTTAGGGTTTTGGGGTTACTGTTGGAGATGGGGTTGGTGTTAGGATTAGGATTAGGGTTACGGGTTAGGTTTAGGGTTCGGGTTAGTTAGTGGTAGGGTTAGGGTTAGGATTGGGGTTATTTTTTGTTTTAGTTTTATGGTTATATTTAGAGTATAGGGCTAGGTTTTAGGGTTCGGTTTAGGGTTAGGGTTTGAGTTATGTTTTAGGGTTGTGGTTTAATTGGGGGTTTTGTTAAGGTTTAGTGTTTCGGTTAGGTTAAGGATAAGGTTTTGTGTTAAAGTTAGGGTTAGAGATAGGTATTAGGCTGTTGTTAGGGGTTGGGGTTGGTTTTTGGTGTTGCGGTTGTTTATAAAGGATATGGTTAGGGGATAGGTTAGTTTTAGGATTAGGGTCAGAGTGAGGGTTAAGTTTAAGGTTAGGGTAGGGTTAGAGTTAGGTTTAGGGTTAAGGTTAGGGTTTGTGTTTGCATTAAGGTTAGGTTTCGGGTTAGTGTTAGGTATATAGTTTTAGATTAAGGTAAATGTTAGGGTTAGGGCTTGAGTTAGGTTTAGTGTTAGTGTGGGGTTTATTATTCCCAAGGACGGTTCTTCACAAAGAAGTATTATAGAGGATGTTGAGTTGTTCTATATAGATAGTATATAAATAATACAAAAGAGAAGATGGCTCACCTTCAGGATTGTTATAGGTACGAAGAACAAAACATAACAATCGTTACCAACAGTAAATGATTTATTGAGCAAGCCATAAACGAGCAAAACAGCCCTGGGCATCCAGGAGTCTCCACAACCCGCACAACGGGGGCCTCCCGATCCCACTTTTTATTGTCTCTTATCTCTGCAATTATGTTTATCTTTCCCTTCCTGCGCTGCCCTGGCTGTTATGTGGGGGTCGTTCTCTGCCACCTAGTGGTTGAGATGAAAAGGGCCGTAGGCCTCTTCAGCTTCGATTATGCGCACTTAAGAGGCGATTTTCACTTATTTTTCTTTTTTCAGTTTCTTAGAAAGTCACTGCTATCTGTTGTCCATTGTCCAGTTGTTAGAACTAAGCACTGTGGCTCCAATTTGCACAAATTCCAAAGTTCTTAGACAAAACATTTATACATCTCTTTTGAGTCTTCTACAAACTACATTTTCAGTTTTTTTTTTTTTCTCACCATCACCCTAAACCCTCACCCTAAACCCTCACTCTCACCCTAACCCCATCAGCATCACCCTTATCCCCACTAACACTAAACTTAAACCTACCCTAATCGTAATGCTAACCCATCCTTAAACTCACCCTCACCCTAAACCTCACCCTCAACCTCACCCTAACCCTATCCTAACCCTAACCCTAGATCTTAACCCTAACCTTAACCCTAGTCATAACGCTAAGCCCAACCCTAATCCTTATCCTAACCCTAAACGTAAGCCAAATCCCTACCCTAACACTAATCCAACATCTAAACATAACACTACTACTAAAAGCCAATCTTCATCTAACCTGATTAAAATACCTAAATCCTTCTTTAACACTTACTGTAATATTAAATATTTAACCCTAACCATTATCCTAATCCATTAACACTTACCCTAACCCTAAATACAATTTTACACCTACATCCTTAACACCAGCCCCAACCTTATGCTTCTTTAACACTTACTGCAATAATAAATCTTTAACCCTAACCCTTGCCCCAAACCATAACACTAACCCTAACACTAACACCCTAACCCTAAATGCAACCATACACCTAACCCTATCCAATTACCTAAAAATTACCCTAAAACATACTGTAAAGTTAAATCTTTAAACCTAACACTAACACTAACGCTAATCCTAATCCTAACTCTAACCCAAAACCTAACACTAGCCCTACCCTGACCCTAACTTTAACCGTAATCATCCCAAACCCTAACCCTTACCGTAAACGTAACCTTATCTTTAACCATAACACTAACACCCTAATCCAAACACTACAACAAACCAAAACTCTAAACCGAGCACTATAGCTGATCATACGATAGATCCTATCCCTTTCTCTAGGACTAAAAACCAGCTAAACTCGAAGTCTCTCCCTATGCCAAATACAAGCACTAAACGTGTTCAAAACACTATTCCTATTCCTATTTTTGAACCTTACCCAATCACAAAACAAATCCAGGGCTTAACCCTTTCACCCTAACGCTCATACTTACCCTACACCACAATTAACAAGAAATGTAACCCTACCTCTATTCTTTAAACCTAGCACTAACCCTATACCTAATTATTACCCTATAATTTAAACTAACCCTAATCCCAACCCTAATGCTGACCCTAACTCTAAACATAATCCGAATCCTAACCCTAACCCAAACCTCTAACACTAAACCTAACCCTAACCCTAACAATAATAATAACCGTAACCCTAACTCAACCCTAACCATAAGCCTAACCCTAACTTTAACCTTGACCTTAACCCCAACACCGACTCCAAACCCAACCCAAACCCCAACTGTTATCCCTAACTAACTGTTATCCCTAACCCTAAGCCAAACCCTAACCCCGTAACCCTAACCCTAAACCTAACCCTAACCAATCCCAACAACTATCCCAACACGAGCCCCACCCTATCACTAACACCAACAACCCAAACCCAAACAGTAATATCTAAAAACTAACACTAACCCTAAACCCAACCCCAACCAAAATCCCAACCCCAACATTAATCCTAACCCTTACCCTAAACGTAATCCTAAGCCTAACCCTAACCCAAGCCAGAACCCTAACCCTAAAACTAACCCCAACCCCAGACGCAACCCAAACCCCAACCTAAATCCCAACCCCAACCCTTATCCTAACCCTATCACTAAACTTAACCTAACCCTAACCCAAACCCTAAACCTAACACTAAGCCATAACCATAACCCTAACGTTATACTAACCCTAACCCTAATCCTAACAAACCTAATCCCAAACCCAACCCCAACCGTAACTCCAAACCTAACCATAACCCTAACCCTAAACTCGCAAAGATTAGTATACCTATAACAATAATAATATACAAATTATGTTTTAAAGATTCGAATGACGGGAAAGATGCTTTCAGGGTTTCTACTTCCCAATCATGTCTCATAACAACTTTTTCACATAGGGGAGATGTTTGATTAATTTGAAAACATTTAGGTAGACCATTAAGTTTTCCAGTATAGCTGATTTTAGCAGAGAAAGTTCTAATATGTGTGTCTGGATACTGTCTCATAAACATGTTTTAGTTATTTTTTTTAAGTTATTTAGGCATGTCTATTTCCTCATCGCATGTAACAGGATGAATAACTGGTGGATTAGGGATAAAAGCCCAATATGTATCAGCTGCACATCCTCATCTTAGAATCTAGAGGGTGCTTAGTAGAGTGGGGCTAGTAGTTGAATTCTTCGACGTTGGATGTTTTCCTCATTCCGATTCAGGGACAATCTTTGCATCTTCCATAGTAGTTTCCCCATTCTTGTTTTGGGCATGGCGTACGCAGCGCTCTGGGATCCAGCGAGGAGATGTCTCATCTGTGGGAAATATACAAACATATCCTTGACCCTACATTAGTACTGGATCTGGACCGCGCATTTTTCCATCTACTGGATCTCTCCAGAAAACCAAAGGTTTCTCTTTTCGTGATGGATTCCAGTGCCTATCGGCAGCAGTTAATACATCATCATCAAAAGTTAAAAAATTCAGAACAAATAATGCATGAGATATTAAAGAGAAAGGAGTATCTTTAATCCCAATTCCCCATTCCCCCTTCTTTACTTTATTTAGTTGCTTTTTCAGCAGATGGTCATATTTTTCATTGACCTTGAGGATTGTATGGGATCCCCGTTTTGTGTTGAATGTTCAGTTGTTGGCAGAATTTTGTAAAAGCTTGACTGGAATAGGCAGGACCGTTATCTGTTTTTATAAAGCTGAGTCTGAGTCTTCTATTAATCTATCTGAAGTTTGTAACGGCCTAGCTACCAAAATCCTGGTAGGGTTCAGCAGGACTGTGCCTTATTTTGGTCTGTTCCTCTTTTCATACTCCAGATTTCGGTAAATTTTTTTCATTTTTTTTCTCATTTTATTTCTTTATTTATTTATTTATTTTCAGGCAGCCAATCCAATTTCTCGTATGAAATCATAGGTTTGCAGGTTATAAGTAAGTTGTTGAAATACTCCTGCAAAATTACCTGCTCCTACCAACTGATCATAAGTTATTCCTAATTGCTGACACTGCGGAGAGCGTACATAGGAATCACAACGCTCAAAATAATCAGAAGTCCATAGTAAATATTCTCCCCCACTCAGTACTGCTTTAGCTAAGGATATCCGGTCTGCTGGCGGGAGCATTTGAGATGTAATTGTCTGTAAAATTGCAAGAGTAAAGGGGGCTGTGGGTCCGTATTGCGCGCTAGCAACTTTCAATTCTCTCAATTGTTTAAAAGGGATTGGCTCATAGTCATTAAGAAATCCTCCCGCTTCATTTTGTCGTTGTATCACTGGATATGCCTGTACTGAAAATCCTTCCATTATTTCACCAGCCTTTCAGTCTTCTTTTAAAGCTAACCGTAAAGGAGAATCTTGCATTATAAGATCCTCTGGTCCTAAAGGGGGGGGGCAAAGTGCCTTCTCAAAAAGCTGGCAAAATATTAACAGGCTGCTCGATTGCTTGCGCCTGAACCCCAACTTCTTTTATGGATGGGAAGGCAGCAAGTTCTTTGTGATGGTATTGGGCTGCTTCATTATTTAATTCACCCCAATCTTCAGGGCTTAATTTTTCATTTTTTATATTATTTTTGAGGGATTTTTGCGGGGACACCAAACGTTGCTCGTATCTAGGAGGGGAAGGTGGAGGGGCAGAGGGCATGGGAGGGAAATTATCGAGAGATATTGACCGTACTAATGGGGTCGTAACGTAATGCGTTTCCCTGTACCACTTCTCATCACCTATGTCTCCCCTCAGATATTCCTTAACTAAAGACCATAGAGTAAAAGTATCTATAGGGACCTTTTCAGGTCCGTGAATTACATAATATCCCTGAATCTTATCTCCAACTTCATTCCATGTTTCTAGATTGATAGTGCCATCTCTACGAAACCAAAGGCACACAGCTTCTACAAATTCTAAAAACCAATCTATTTGTTTCTTAGTAAATTTTATCCATCTTGCCGTTAAAAGGGATTTTAACATTGCAGCAAATACTCTATGCTCCGTGCTGGAGGCTACCCCCATTTTGTTTACGTCTGTCAATGACCAGTCCTTAACCCTTTCCCAATAACTCACCAACTGCTGCTCATAGGACAAGCGACGTCCTGTCCCTCGGTGACCGATGTTTCCTGGGTTTCGGCACCAAAAAACGAAGACCAGCTCAGAAGGACGCCTGAAGAACATACGGGCTACTGCTCTGTTGGCATGTAGCAAAGATTATTTGAATAGCAATGTTATTTATATCATGTTAGAGGCTAGTTAAATGAAGTGAATTGCTTGTTCTTAGTTAATTACATCTGTCAGTTACAAAATCATTGTGCTTTGTTACTGATCGCCAAACAGTTTTGTTCATGTATTCATGTGATAGTTCTTTATACTTTGCAGCTGTTCTTTTTCACGGAATGTTGTACAGACCTACCCAAGATCACTTCATATACTTCTCCCTTTCAGGAGATAATCTTTATGCAACCCTTTCAGGCCGACATGATAGGTCTGTATGCTGTCCTCAGGGTTAGGGTTAGGCTAAGTGTAGGGTTAGTGTTAGGGTTAGGCTTTAGGGTTAGGGTTAGGGTTAGGTTACGTTGCTTTTGGGGAAGGGTTAGGGTTTGGGTTATGGTTAAAATTAGAGGTTACAGGTATGGGTTGGGGTTGGGGTTCGTGTTAGTGTTAAGGATAGGATTAGTTTTAATCTTACAGTTAGAGTTAGTATTTGGTTTAGAGTTTGGTTTTGGGTTAGGATTAGGGTTAGGGTTAGGCTTAGGTTTAGGGTAAGGCTTCAGGTTTTGGGTCATAGATTAGGGTTAGGGTTAGTGTTAGGTATAGTTTAAGTGTTAGGTTTAGGGTTAATGTTAGGTTTGGGGTTAGGTTTTAGGGTTGGGGTTGTGTTTGTTGTTGCGTTTGGTGTTGGTGTTTGGGTTAGGGTTAGGGCTTGTGGTTTTGTTTTGTTGTGAGTAGGGGTAGTGGTAGGAGTTAGGGTTAAATTAACGGTTTAGGGTTATGTTTAGGGTTAGGGTTAGGGTTAGTTGTAGGGGTTAGGGTATAGGTTTGGGGTTAGGGTTGGGGTTGGGATTAGGTTTGGTTTTGGTGTTGGGTTAGTGTTATGGCTATGGTAAGGGTTATGTTTAGAATATAATCATAGGGATTAGGTTTATGGTTAGGGCTTTGGGGTTAGTGTTGAGGTTGGGGTTAGGGTTAGGTTTTGTTTTAAGTTTTTGGTTAGGGTTAGGGTTTTGGGGTTACTGTTGGAGATGGGGTTGGTGTTAGGATTAGGATTAGGGTTACGGGTTAGGTTTAGGGTTCGGGTTAGTTAGTGGTAGGGTTAGGGTTAGGATTGGGGTTATTTTTTGTTTTAGTTTTATGGTTATATTTAGAGTATAGGGCTAGGTTTTAGGGTTCGGTTTAGGGTTAGGGTTTGAGTTATGTTTTAGGGTTGTGGTTTAATTGGGGGTTTTGTTAAGGTTTAGTGTTTCGGTTAGGTTAAGGATAAGGTTTTGTGTTAAAGTTAGGGTTAGAGATAGGTATTAGGCTGTTGTTAGGGGTTGGGGTTGGTTTTTGGTGTTGCGGTTGTTTATAAAGGATATGGTTAGGGGATAGGTTAGTTTTAGGATTAGGGTCAGAGTGAGGGTTAAGTTTAAGGTTAGGGTAGGGTTAGAGTTAGGTTTAGGGTTAAGGTTAGGGTTTGTGTTTGCATTAAGGTTAGGTTTCGGGTTAGTGTTAGGTATATAGTTTTAGATTAAGGTAAATGTTAGGGTTAGGGCTTGAGTTAGGTTTAGTGTTAGTGTGGGGTTTATTATTCCCAAGGACGGTTCTTCACAAAGAAGTATTATAGAGGATGTTGAGTTGTTCTATATAGATAGTATATAAATAATACAAAAGAGAAGATGGCTCACCTTCAGGATTGTTATAGGTACGAAGAACAAAACATAACAATCGTTACCAACAGTAAATGATTTATTGAGCAAGCCATAAACGAGCAAAACAGCCCTGGGCATCCAGGAGTCTCCACAACCCGCACAACGGGGGCCTCCCGATCCCACTTTTTATTGTCTCTTATCTCTGCAATTATGTTTATCTTTCCCTTCCTGCGCTGCCCTGGCTGTTATGTGGGGGTCGTTCTCTGCCACCTAGTGGTTGAGATGAAAAGGGCCGTAGGCCTCTTCAGCTTCGATTATGCGCACTTAAGAGGCGATTTTCACTTATTTTTCTTTTTTCAGTTTCTTAGAAAGTCACTGCTATCTGTTGTCCATTGTCCAGTTGTTAGAACTAAGCACTGTGGCTCCAATTTGCACAAATTCCAAAGTTCTTAGACAAAACATTTATACATCTCTTTTGAGTCTTCTACAAACTACATTTTCAGTTTTTTTTTTTTTCTCACCATCACCCTAAACCCTCACCCTAAACCCTCACTCTCACCCTAACCCCATCAGCATCACCCTTATCCCCACTAACACTAAACTTAAACCTACCCTAATCGTAATGCTAACCCATCCTTAAACTCACCCTCACCCTAAACCTCACCCTCAACCTCACCCTAACCCTATCCTAACCCTAACCCTAGATCTTAACCCTAACCTTAACCCTAGTCATAACGCTAAGCCCAACCCTAATCCTTATCCTAACCCTAAACGTAAGCCAAATCCCTACCCTAACACTAATCCAACATCTAAACATAACACTACTACTAAAAGCCAATCTTCATCTAACCTGATTAAAATACCTAAATCCTTCTTTAACACTTACTGTAATATTAAATATTTAACCCTAACCATTATCCTAATCCATTAACACTTACCCTAACCCTAAATACAATTTTACACCTACATCCTTAACACCAGCCCCAACCTTATGCTTCTTTAACACTTACTGCAATAATAAATCTTTAACCCTAACCCTTGCCCCAAACCATAACACTAACCCTAACACTAACACCCTAACCCTAAATGCAACCATACACCTAACCCTATCCAATTACCTAAAAATTACCCTAAAACATACTGTAAAGTTAAATCTTTAAACCTAACACTAACACTAACGCTAATCCTAATCCTAACTCTAACCCAAAACCTAACACTAGCCCTACCCTGACCCTAACTTTAACCGTAATCATCCCAAACCCTAACCCTTACCGTAAACGTAACCTTATCTTTAACCATAACACTAACACCCTAATCCAAACACTACAACAAACCAAAACTCTAAACCGAGCACTATAGCTGATCATACGATAGATCCTATCCCTTTCTCTAGGACTAAAAACCAGCTAAACTCGAAGTCTCTCCCTATGCCAAATACAAGCACTAAACGTGTTCAAAACACTATTCCTATTCCTATTTTTGAACCTTACCCAATCACAAAACAAATCCAGGGCTTAACCCTTTCACCCTAACGCTCATACTTACCCTACACCACAATTAACAAGAAATGTAACCCTACCTCTATTCTTTAAACCTAGCACTAACCCTATACCTAATTATTACCCTATAATTTAAACTAACCCTAATCCCAACCCTAATGCTGACCCTAACTCTAAACATAATCCGAATCCTAACCCTAACCCAAACCTCTAACACTAAACCTAACCCTAACCCTAACAATAATAATAACCGTAACCCTAACTCAACCCTAACCATAAGCCTAACCCTAACTTTAACCTTGACCTTAACCCCAACACCGACTCCAAACCCAACCCAAACCCCAACTGTTATCCCTAACTAACTGTTATCCCTAACCCTAAGCCAAACCCTAACCCCGTAACCCTAACCCTAAACCTAACCCTAACCAATCCCAACAACTATCCCAACACGAGCCCCACCCTATCACTAACACCAACAACCCAAACCCAAACAGTAATATCTAAAAACTAACACTAACCCTAAACCCAACCCCAACCAAAATCCCAACCCCAACATTAATCCTAACCCTTACCCTAAACGTAATCCTAAGCCTAACCCTAACCCAAGCCAGAACCCTAACCCTAAAACTAACCCCAACCCCAGACGCAACCCAAACCCCAACCTAAATCCCAACCCCAACCCTTATCCTAACCCTATCACTAAACTTAACCTAACCCTAACCCAAACCCTAAACCTAACACTAAGCCATAACCATAACCCTAACGTTATACTAACCCTAACCCTAATCCTAACAAACCTAATCCCAAACCCAACCCCAACCGTAACTCCAAACCTAACCATAACCCTAACCCTAAACTCGCAAAGATTAGTATACCTATAACAATAATAATATACAAATTATGTTTTAAAGATTCGAATGACGGGAAAGATGCTTTCAGGGTTTCTACTTCCCAATCATGTCTCATAACAACTTTTTCACATAGGGGAGATGTTTGATTAATTTGAAAACATTTAGGTAGACCATTAAGTTTTCCAGTATAGCTGATTTTAGCAGAGAAAGTTCTAATATGTGTGTCTGGATACTGTCTCATAAACATGTTTTAGTTATTTTTTTTAAGTTATTTAGGCATGTCTATTTCCTCATCGCATGTAACAGGATGAATAACTGGTGGATTAGGGATAAAAGCCCAATATGTATCAGCTGCACATCCTCGTCTTAGAATCTAGAGGGTGCTTAGTAGAGTGGGGCTAGTAGTTGAATTCTTCGACGTTGGATGTTTTCCTCATTCCGATTCAGGGACAATCTTTGCATCTTCCATAGTAGTTTCCCCATTCTTGTTTTGGGCATGGCGTACGCAGCGCTCTGGGATCCAGCGAGGAGATGTCTCATCTGTGGGAAATATACAAACATATCCTTGACCCTACATTAGTACTGGATCTGGACCGCGCATTTTTCCATCTACTGGATCTCTCCAGAAAACCAAAGGTTTCTCTTTTCGTGATGGATTCCAGTGCCTATCGGCAGCAGTTAATACATCATCATCAAAAGTTAAAAAATTCAGAACAAATAATGCATGAGATATTAAAGAGAAAGGAGTATCTTTAATCCCAATTCCCCATTCCCCCTTCTTTACTTTATTTAGTTGCTTTTTCAGCAGATGGTCATATTTTTCATTGACCTTGAGGATTGTATGGGATCCCCGTTTTGTGTTGAATGTTCAGTTGTTGGCAGAATTTTGTAAAAGCTTGACTGGAATAGGCAGGACCGTTATCTGTTTTTATAAAGCTGAGTCTGAGTCTTCTATTAATCTATCTGAAGTTTGTAACGGCCTAGCTACCAAAATCCTGGTAGGGTTCAGCAGGACTGTGCCTTATTTTGGTCTGTTCCTCTTTTCATACTCCAGATTTCGGTAAATTTTTTTCATTTTTTTTCTCATTTTATTTCTTTATTTATTTATTTATTTTCAGGCAGCCAATCCAATTTCTCGTATGAAATCATAGGTTTGCAGGTTATAAGTAAGTTGTTGAAATACTCCTGCAAAATTACCTGCTCCTACCAACTGATCATAAGTTATTCCTAATTGCTGACACTGCGGAGAGCGTACATAGGAATCACAACGCTCAAAATAATCAGAAGTCCATAGTAAATATTCTCCCCCACTCAGTACTGCTTTAGCTAAGGATATCCGGTCTGCTGGCGGGAGCATTTGAGATGTAATTGTCTGTAAAATTGCAAGAGTAAAGGGGGCTGTGGGTCCGTATTGCGCGCTAGCAACTTTCAATTCTCTCAATTGTTTAAAAGGGATTGGCTCATAGTCATTAAGAAATCCTCCCGCTTCATTTTGTCGTTGTATCACTGGATATGCCTGTACTGAAAATCCTTCCATTATTTCACCAGCCTTTCTGTCTTCTTTTAAAGCTAACCGTAAAGGAGAATCTTGCATTATAAGATCCTCTGGTCCTAAAGGGGGGGGGCAAAGTGCCTTCTCAAAAAGCTGGCAAAATATTAACAGGCTGCTCGATTGCTTGCGCCTGAACCCCAACTTCTTTTATGGATGGGAAGGCAGCAAGTTCTTTGTGATGGTATTGGGCTGCTTCATTATTTAATTCACCCCAATCTTCAGGGCTTAATTTTTCATTTTTTATATTATTTTTGAGGGATTTTTGCGGGGACACCAAACGTTGCTCGTATCTAGGAGGGGAAGGTGGAGGGGCAGAGGGCATGGGAGGGAAATTATCGAGAGATATTGACCGTACTAATGGGGTCGTAACGTAATGCGTTTCCCTGTACCACTTCTCATCACCTATGTCTCCCCTCAGATATTCCTTAACTAAAGACCATAGAGTAAAAGTATCTATAGGGACCTTTTCAGGTCCGTGAATTACATAATATCCCTGAATCTTATCTCCAACTTCATTCCATGTTTCTAGATTGATAGTGCCATCTCTACGAAACCAAAGGCACACAGCTTCTACAAATTCTAAAAACCAATCTATTTGTTTCTTAGTAAATTTTATCCATCTTGCCGTTAAAAGGGATTTTAACATTGCAGCAAATACTCTATGCTCCGTGCTGGAGGCTACCCCCATTTTGTTTACGTCTGTCAATGACCAGTCCTTAACCCTTTCCCAATAACTCACCAACTGCTGCTCATAGGACAAGCGACGTCCTGTCCCTCGGTGACCGATGTTTCCTGGGTTTCGGCACCAAAAAACGAAGACCAGCTCAGAAGGACGCCTGAAGAACATACGGGCTACTGCTCTGTTGGCATGTAGCAAAGATTATTTGAATAGCAATGTTATTTATATCATGTTAGAGGCTAGTTAAATGAAGTGAATTGCTTGTTCTTAGTTAATTACATCTGTCAGTTACAAAATCATTGTGCTTTGTTACTGATCGCCAAACAGTTTTGTTCATGTATTCATGTGATAGTTCTTTATACTTTGCAGCTGTTCTTTTTCACGGAATGTTGTACAGACCTACCCAAGATCACTTCATATACTTCTCCCTTTCAGGAGATAATCTTTATGCAACCCTTTCAGGCCGACATGATAGGTCTGTATGCTGTCCTCAGGGTTAGGGTTAGGCTAAGTGTAGGGTTAGTGTTAGGGTTAGGCTTTAGGGTTAGGGTTAGGGTTAGGTTACGTTGCTTTTGGGGAAGGGTTAGGGTTTGGGTTATGGTTAAAATTAGAGGTTACAGGTATGGGTTGGGGTTGGGGTTCGTGTTAGTGTTAAGGATAGGATTAGTTTTAATCTTACAGTTAGAGTTAGTATTTGGTTTAGAGTTTGGTTTTGGGTTAGGATTAGGGTTAGGGTTAGGCTTAGGTTTAGGGTAAGGCTTCAGGTTTTGGGTCATAGATTAGGGTTAGGGTTAGTGTTAGGTATAGTTTAAGTGTTAGGTTTAGGGTTAATGTTAGGTTTGGGGTTAGGTTTTAGGGTTGGGGTTGTGTTTGTTGTTGCGTTTGGTGTTGGTGTTTGGGTTAGGGTTAGGGCTTGTGGTTTTGTTTTGTTGTGAGTAGGGGTAGTGGTAGGAGTTAGGGTTAAATTAACGGTTTAGGGTTATGTTTAGGGTTAGGGTTAGGGTTAGTTGTAGGGGTTAGGGTATAGGTTTGGGGTTAGGGTTGGGGTTGGGATTAGGTTTGGTTTTGGTGTTGGGTTAGTGTTATGGCTATGGTAAGGGTTATGTTTAGAATATAATCATAGGGATTAGGTTTATGGTTAGGGCTTTGGGGTTAGTGTTGAGGTTGGGGTTAGGGTTAGGTTTTGTTTTAAGTTTTTGGTTAGGGTTAGGGTTTTGGGGTTACTGTTGGAGATGGGGTTGGTGTTAGGATTAGGATTAGGGTTACGGGTTAGGTTTAGGGTTCGGGTTAGTTAGTGGTAGGGTTAGGGTTAGGATTGGGGTTATTTTTTGTTTTAGTTTTATGGTTATATTTAGAGTATAGGGCTAGGTTTTAGGGTTCGGTTTAGGGTTAGGGTTTGAGTTATGTTTTAGGGTTGTGGTTTAATTGGGGGTTTTGTTAAGGTTTAGTGTTTCGGTTAGGTTAAGGATAAGGTTTTGTGTTAAAGTTAGGGTTAGAGATAGGTATTAGGCTGTTGTTAGGGGTTGGGGTTGGTTTTTGGTGTTGCGGTTGTTTATAAAGGATATGGTTAGGGGATAGGTTAGTTTTAGGATTAGGGTCAGAGTGAGGGTTAAGTTTAAGGTTAGGGTAGGGTTAGAGTTAGGTTTAGGGTTAAGGTTAGGGTTTGTGTTTGCATTAAGGTTAGGTTTCGGGTTAGTGTTAGGTATATAGTTTTAGATTAAGGTAAATGTTAGGGTTAGGGCTTGAGTTAGGTTTAGTGTTAGTGTGGGGTTTATTATTCCCAAGGACGGTTCTTCACAAAGAAGTATTATAGAGGATGTTGAGTTGTTCTATATAGATAGTATATAAATAATACAAAAGAGAAGATGGCTCACCTTCAGGATTGTTATAGGTACGAAGAACAAAACATAACAATCGTTACCAACAGTAAATGATTTATTGAGCAAGCCATAAACGAGCAAAACAGCCCTGGGCATCCAGGAGTCTCCACAACCCGCACAACGGGGGCCTCCCGATCCCACTTTTTATTGTCTTTTATCTCTGCAATTATGTTTATCTTTCCCTTCCTGCGCTGCCCTGGCTGTTATGTGGGGGTCGTTCTCTGCCACCTAGTGGTTGAGATGAAAAGGGCCGTAGGCCTCTTCAGCTTCGATTATGCGCACTTAAGAGGCGATTTTCACTTATTTTTCTTTTTTCAGTTTCTTAGAAAGTCACTGCTATCTGTTGTCCATTGTCCAGTTGTTAGAACTAAGCACTGTGGCTCCAATTTGCACAAATTCCAAAGTTCTTAGACAAAACATTTATACATCTCTTTTGAGTCTTCTACAAACTACATTTTCAGTTTTTTTTTTTTTCTCACCATCACCCTAAACCCTCACCCTAAACCCTCACTCTCACCCTAACCCCATCAGCATCACCCTTATCCCCACTAACACTAAACTTAAACCTACCCTAATCGTAATGCTAACCCATCCTTAAACTCACCCTCACCCTAAACCTCACCCTCAACCTCACCCTAACCCTATCCTAACCCTAACCCTAGATCTTAACCCTAACCTTAACCCTAGTCATAACGCTAAGCCCAACCCTAATCCTTATCCTAACCCTAAACGTAAGCCAAATCCCTACCCTAACACTAATCCAACATCTAAACATAACACTACTACTAAAAGCCAATCTTCATCTAACCTGATTAAAATACCTAAATCCTTCTTTAACACTTACTGTAATATTAAATATTTAACCCTAACCATTATCCTAATCCATTAACACTTACCCTAACCCTAAATACAATTTTACACCTACATCCTTAACACCAGCCCCAACCTTATGCTTCTTTAACACTTACTGCAATAATAAATCTTTAACCCTAACCCTTGCCCCAAACCATAACACTAACCCTAACACTAACACCCTAACCCTAAATGCAACCATACACCTAACCCTATCCAATTACCTAAAAATTACCCTAAAACATACTGTAAAGTTAAATCTTTAAACCTAACACTAACACTAACGCTAATCCTAATCCTAACTCTAACCCAAAACCTAACACTAGCCCTACCCTGACCCTAACTTTAACCGTAATCATCCCAAACCCTAACCCTTACCGTAAACGTAACCTTATCTTTAACCATAACACTAACACCCTAATCCAAACACTACAACAAACCAAAACTCTAAACCGAGCACTATAGCTGATCATACGATAGATCCTATCCCTTTCTCTAGGACTAAAAACCAGCTAAACTCGAAGTCTCTCCCTATGCCAAATACAAGCACTAAACGTGTTCAAAACACTATTCCTATTCCTATTTTTGAACCTTACCCAATCACAAAACAAATCCAGGGCTTAACCCTTTCACCCTAACGCTCATACTTACCCTACACCACAATTAACAAGAAATGTAACCCTACCTCTATTCTTTAAACCTAGCACTAACCCTATACCTAATTATTACCCTATAATTTAAACTAACCCTAATCCCAACCCTAATGCTGACCCTAACTCTAAACATAATCCGAATCCTAACCCTAACCCAAACCTCTAACACTAAACCTAACCCTAACCCTAACAATAATAATAACCGTAACCCTAACTCAACCCTAACCATAAGCCTAACCCTAACTTTAACCTTGACCTTAACCCCAACACCGACTCCAAACCCAACCCAAACCCCAACTGTTATCCCTAACTAACTGTTATCCCTAACCCTAAGCCAAACCCTAACCCCGTAACCCTAACCCTAAACCTAACCCTAACCAATCCCAACAACTATCCCAACACGAGCCCCACCCTATCACTAACACCAACAACCCAAACCCAAACAGTAATATCTAAAAACTAACACTAACCCTAAACCCAACCCCAACCAAAATCCCAACCCCAACATTAATCCTAACCCTTACCCTAAACGTAATCCTAAGCCTAACCCTAACCCAAGCCAGAACCCTAACCCTAAAACTAACCCCAACCCCAGACGCAACCCAAACCCCAACCTAAATCCCAACCCCAACCCTTATCCTAACCCTATCACTAAACTTAACCTAACCCTAACCCAAACCCTAAACCTAACACTAAGCCATAACCATAACCCTAACGTTATACTAACCCTAACCCTAATCCTAACAAACCTAATCCCAAACCCAACCCCAACCGTAACTCCAAACCTAACCATAACCCTAACCCTAAACTCGCAAAGATTAGTATACCTATAACAATAATAATATACAAATTATGTTTTAAAGATTCGAATGACGGGAAAGATGCTTTCAGGGTTTCTACTTCCCAATCATGTCTCATAACAACTTTTTCACATAGGGGAGATGTTTGATTAATTTGAAAACATTTAGGTAGACCATTAAGTTTTCCAGTATAGCTGATTTTAGCAGAGAAAGTTCTAATATGTGTGTCTGGATACTGTCTCATAAACATGTTTTAGTTATTTTTTTTAAGTTATTTAGGCATGTCTATTTCCTCATCGCATGTAACAGGATGAATAACTGGTGGATTAGGGATAAAAGCCCAATATGTATCAGCTGCACATCCTCGTCTTAGAATCTAGAGGGTGCTTAGTAGAGTGGGGCTAGTAGTTGAATTCTTCGACGTTGGATGTTTTCCTCATTCCGATTCAGGGACAATCTTTGCATCTTCCATAGTAGTTTCCCCATTCTTGTTTTGGGCATGGCGTACGCAGCGCTCTGGGATCCAGCGAGGAGATGTCTCATCTGTGGGAAATATACAAACATATCCTTGACCCTACATTAGTACTGGATCTGGACCGCGCATTTTTCCATCTACTGGATCTCTCCAGAAAACCAAAGGTTTCTCTTTTCGTGATGGATTCCAGTGCCTATCGGCAGCAGTTAATACATCATCATCAAAAGTTAAAAAATTCAGAACAAATAATGCATGAGATATTAAAGAGAAAGGAGTATCTTTAATCCCAATTCCCCATTCCCCCTTCTTTACTTTATTTAGTTGCTTTTTCAGCAGATGGTCATATTTTTCATTGACCTTGAGGATTGTATGGGATCCCCGTTTTGTGTTGAATGTTCAGTTGTTGGCAGAATTTTGTAAAAGCTTGACTGGAATAGGCAGGACCGTTATCTGTTTTTATAAAGCTGAGTCTGAGTCTTCTATTAATCTATCTGAAGTTTGTAACGGCCTAGCTACCAAAATCCTGGTAGGGTTCAGCAGGACTGTGCCTTATTTTGGTCTGTTCCTCTTTTCATACTCCAGATTTCGGTAAATTTTTTTCATTTTTTTTCTCATTTTATTTCTTTATTTATTTATTTATTTTCAGGCAGCCAATCCAATTTCTCGTATGAAATCATAGGTTTGCAGGTTATAAGTAAGTTGTTGAAATACTCCTGCAAAATTACCTGCTCCTACCAACTGATCATAAGTTATTCCTAATTGCTGACACTGCGGAGAGCGTACATAGGAATCACAACGCTCAAAATAATCAGAAGTCCATAGTAAATATTCTCCCCCACTCAGTACTGCTTTAGCTAAGGATATCCGGTCTGCTGGCGGGAGCATTTGAGATGTAATTGTCTGTAAAATTGCAAGAGTAAAGGGGGCTGTGGGTCCGTATTGCGCGCTAGCAACTTTCAATTCTCTCAATTGTTTAAAAGGGATTGGCTCATAGTCATTAAGAAATCCTCCCGCTTCATTTTGTCGTTGTATCACTGGATATGCCTGTACTGAAAATCCTTCCATTATTTCACCAGCCTTTCTGTCTTCTTTTAAAGCTAACCGTAAAGGAGAATCTTGCATTATAAGATCCTCTGGTCCTAAAGGGGGGGGGCAAAGTGCCTTCTCAAAAAGCTGGCAAAATATTAACAGGCTGCTCGATTGCTTGCGCCTGAACCCCAACTTCTTTTATGGATGGGAAGGCAGCAAGTTCTTTGTGATGGTATTGGGCTGCTTCATTATTTAATTCACCCCAATCTTCAGGGCTTAATTTTTCATTTTTTATATTATTTTTGAGGGATTTTTGCGGGGACACCAAACGTTGCTCGTATCTAGGAGGGGAAGGTGGAGGGGCAGAGGGCATGGGAGGGAAATTATCGAGAGATATTGACCGTACTAATGGGGTCGTAACGTAATGCGTTTCCCTGTACCACTTCTCATCACCTATGTCTCCCCTCAGATATTCCTTAACTAAAGACCATAGAGTAAAAGTATCTATAGGGACCTTTTCAGGTCCGTGAATTACATAATATCCCTGAATCTTATCTCCAACTTCATTCCATGTTTCTAGATTGATAGTGCCATCTCTACGAAACCAAAGGCACACAGCTTCTACAAATTCTAAAAACCAATCTATTTGTTTCTTAGTAAATTTTATCCATCTTGCCGTTAAAAGGGATTTTAACATTGCAGCAAATACTCTATGCTCCGTGCTGGAGGCTACCCCCATTTTGTTTACGTCTGTCAATGACCAGTCCTTAACCCTTTCCCAATAACTCACCAACTGCTGCTCATAGGACAAGCGACGTCCTGTCCCTCGGTGACCGATGTTTCCTGGGTTTCGGCACCAAAAAACGAAGACCAGCTCAGAAGGACGCCTGAAGAACATACGGGCTACTGCTCTGTTGGCATGTAGCAAAGATTATTTGAATAGCAATGTTATTTATATCATGTTAGAGGCTAGTTAAATGAAGTGAATTGCTTGTTCTTAGTTAATTACATCTGTCAGTTACAAAATCATTGTGCTTTGTTACTGATCGCCAAACAGTTTTGTTCATGTATTCATGTGATAGTTCTTTATACTTTGCAGCTGTTCTTTTTCACGGAATGTTGTACAGACCTACCCAAGATCACTTCATATACTTCTCCCTTTCAGGAGATAATCTTTATGCAACCCTTTCAGGCCGACATGATAGGTCTGTATGCTGTCCTCAGGGTTAGGGTTAGGCTAAGTGTAGGGTTAGTGTTAGGGTTAGGCTTTAGGGTTAGGGTTAGGGTTAGGTTACGTTGCTTTTGGGGAAGGGTTAGGGTTTGGGTTATGGTTAAAATTAGAGGTTACAGGTATGGGTTGGGGTTGGGGTTCGTGTTAGTGTTAAGGATAGGATTAGTTTTAATCTTACAGTTAGAGTTAGTATTTGGTTTAGAGTTTGGTTTTGGGTTAGGATTAGGGTTAGGGTTAGGCTTAGGTTTAGGGTAAGGCTTCAGGTTTTGGGTCATAGATTAGGGTTAGGGTTAGTGTTAGGTATAGTTTAAGTGTTAGGTTTAGGGTTAATGTTAGGTTTGGGGTTAGGTTTTAGGGTTGGGGTTGTGTTTGTTGTTGCGTTTGGTGTTGGTGTTTGGGTTAGGGTTAGGGCTTGTGGTTTTGTTTTGTTGTGAGTAGGGGTAGTGGTAGGAGTTAGGGTTAAATTAACGGTTTAGGGTTATGTTTAGGGTTAGGGTTAGGGTTAGTTGTAGGGGTTAGGGTATAGGTTTGGGGTTAGGGTTGGGGTTGGGATTAGGTTTGGTTTTGGTGTTGGGTTAGTGTTATGGCTATGGTAAGGGTTATGTTTAGAATATAATCATAGGGATTAGGTTTATGGTTAGGGCTTTGGGGTTAGTGTTGAGGTTGGGGTTAGGGTTAGGTTTTGTTTTAAGTTTTTGGTTAGGGTTAGGGTTTTGGGGTTACTGTTGGAGATGGGGTTGGTGTTAGGATTAGGATTAGGGTTACGGGTTAGGTTTAGGGTTCGGGTTAGTTAGTGGTAGGGTTAGGGTTAGGATTGGGGTTATTTTTTGTTTTAGTTTTATGGTTATATTTAGAGTATAGGGCTAGGTTTTAGGGTTCGGTTTAGGGTTAGGGTTTGAGTTATGTTTTAGGGTTGTGGTTTAATTGGGGGTTTTGTTAAGGTTTAGTGTTTCGGTTAGGTTAAGGATAAGGTTTTGTGTTAAAGTTAGGGTTAGAGATAGGTATTAGGCTGTTGTTAGGGGTTGGGGTTGGTTTTTGGTGTTGCGGTTGTTTATAAAGGATATGGTTAGGGGATAGGTTAGTTTTAGGATTAGGGTCAGAGTGAGGGTTAAGTTTAAGGTTAGGGTAGGGTTAGAGTTAGGTTTCGGGTTAAGGTTAGGGTTTGTGTTTGCATTAAGGTTAGGTTTCGGGTTAGTGTTAGGTATATAGTTTTAGATTAAGGTAAATGTTAGGGTTAGGGCTTGAGTTAGGTTTAGTGTTAGTGTGGGGTTTATTATTCCCAAGGACGGTTCTTCACAAAGAAGTATTATAGAGGATGTTGAGTTGTTCTATATAGATAGTATATAAATAATACAAAAGAGAAGATGGCTCACCTTCAGGATTGTTATAGGTACGAAGAACAAAACATAACAATCGTTACCAACAGTAAATGATTTATTGAGCAAGCCATAAACGAGCAAAACAGCCCTGGGCATCCAGGAGTCTCCACAACCCGCACAACGGGGGCCTCCCGATCCCACTTTTTATTGTCTCTTATCTCTGCAATTATGTTTATCTTTCCCTTCCTGCGCTGCCCTGGCTGTTATGTGGGGGTCGTTCTCTGCCACCTAGTGGTTGAGATGAAAAGGGCCGTAGGCCTCTTCAGCTTCGATTATGCGCACTTAAGAGGCGATTTTCACTTATTTTTCTTTTTTCAGTTTCTTAGAAAGTCACTGCTATCTGTTGTCCATTGTCCAGTTGTTAGAACTAAGCACTGTGGCTCCAATTTGCACAAATTCCAAAGTTCTTAGACAAAACATTTATACATCTCTTTTGAGTCTTCTACAAACTACATTTTCAGTTTTTTTTTTTTTCTCACCATCACCCTAAACCCTCACCCTAAACCCTCACTCTCACCCTAACCCCATCAGCATCACCCTTATCCCCACTAACACTAAACTTAAACCTACCCTAATCGTAATGCTAACCCATCCTTAAACTCACCCTCACCCTAAACCTCACCCTCAACCTCACCCTAACCCTATCCTAACCCTAACCCTAGATCTTAACCCTAACCTTAACCCTAGTCATAACGCTAAGCCCAACCCTAATCCTTATCCTAACCCTAAACGTAAGCCAAATCCCTACCCTAACACTAATCCAACATCTAAACATAACACTACTACTAAAAGCCAATCTTCATCTAACCTGATTAAAATACCTAAATCCTTCTTTAACACTTACTGTAATATTAAATATTTAACCCTAACCATTATCCTAATCCATTAACACTTACCCTAACCCTAAATACAATTTTACACCTACATCCTTAACACCAGCCCCAACCTTATGCTTCTTTAACACTTACTGCAATAATAAATCTTTAACCCTAACCCTTGCCCCAAACCATAACACTAACCCTAACACTAACACCCTAACCCTAAATGCAACCATACACCTAACCCTATCCAATTACCTAAAAATTACCCTAAAACATACTGTAAAGTTAAATCTTTAAACCTAACACTAACACTAACGCTAATCCTAATCCTAACTCTAACCCAAAACCTAACACTAGCCCTACCCTGACCCTAACTTTAACCGTAATCATCCCAAACCCTAACCCTTACCGTAAACGTAACCTTATCTTTAACCATAACACTAACACCCTAATCCAAACACTACAACAAACCAAAACTCTAAACCGAGCACTATAGCTGATCATACGATAGATCCTATCCCTTTCTCTAGGACTAAAAACCAGCTAAACTCGAAGTCTCTCCCTATGCCAAATACAAGCACTAAACGTGTTCAAAACACTATTCCTATTCCTATTTTTGAACCTTACCCAATCACAAAACAAATCCAGGGCTTAACCCTTTCACCCTAACGCTCATACTTACCCTACACCACAATTAACAAGAAATGTAACCCTACCTCTATTCTTTAAACCTAGCACTAACCCTATACCTAATTATTACCCTATAATTTAAACTAACCCTAATCCCAACCCTAATGCTGACCCTAACTCTAAACATAATCCGAATCCTAACCCTAACCCAAACCTCTAACACTAAACCTAACCCTAACCCTAACAATAATAATAACCGTAACCCTAACTCAACCCTAACCATAAGCCTAACCCTAACTTTAACCTTGACCTTAACCCCAACACCGACTCCAAACCCAACCCAAACCCCAACTGTTATCCCTAACTAACTGTTATCCCTAACCCTAAGCCAAACCCTAACCCCGTAACCCTAACCCTAAACCTAACCCTAACCAATCCCAACAACTATCCCAACACGAGCCCCACCCTATCACTAACACCAACAACCCAAACCCAAACAGTAATATCTAAAAACTAACACTAACCCTAAACCCAACCCCAACCAAAATCCCAACCCCAACATTAATCCTAACCCTTACCCTAAACGTAATCCTAAGCCTAACCCTAACCCAAGCCAGAACCCTAACCCTAAAACTAACCCCAACCCCAGACGCAACCCAAACCCCAACCTAAATCCCAACCCCAACCCTTATCCTAACCCTATCACTAAACTTAACCTAACCCTAACCCAAACCCTAAACCTAACACTAAGCCATAACCATAACCCTAACGTTATACTAACCCTAACCCTAATCCTAACAAACCTAATCCCAAACCCAACCCCAACCGTAACTCCAAACCTAACCATAACCCTAACCCTAAACTCGCAAAGATTAGTATACCTATAACAATAATAATATACAAATTATGTTTTAAAGATTCGAATGACGGGAAAGATGCTTTCAGGGTTTCTACTTCCCAATCATGTCTCATAACAACTTTTTCACATAGGGGAGATGTTTGATTAATTTGAAAACATTTAGGTAGACCATTAAGTTTTCCAGTATAGCTGATTTTAGCAGAGAAAGTTCTAATATGTGTGTCTGGATACTGTCTCATAAACATGTTTTAGTTATTTTTTTTAAGTTATTTAGGCATGTCTATTTCCTCATCGCATGTAACAGGATGAATAACTGGTGGATTAGGGATAAAAGCCCAATATGTATCAGCTGCACATCCTCATCTTAGAATCTAGAGGGTGCTTAGTAGAGTGGGGCTAGTAGTTGAATTCTTCGACGTTGGATGTTTTCCTCATTCCGATTCAGGGACAATCTTTGCATCTTCCATAGTAGTTTCCCCATTCTTGTTTTGGGCATGGCGTACGCAGCGCTCTGGGATCCAGCGAGGAGATGTCTCATCTGTGGGAAATATACAAACATATCCTTGACCCTACATTAGTACTGGATCTGGACCGCGCATTTTTCCATCTACTGGATCTCTCCAGAAAACCAAAGGTTTCTCTTTTCGTGATGGATTCCAGTGCCTATCGGCAGCAGTTAATACATCATCATCAAAAGTTAAAAAATTCAGAACAAATAATGCATGAGATATTAAAGAGAAAGGAGTATCTTTAATCCCAATTCCCCATTCCCCCTTCTTTACTTTATTTAGTTGCTTTTTCAGCAGATGGTCATATTTTTCATTGACCTTGAGGATTGTATGGGATCCCCGTTTTGTGTTGAATGTTCAGTTGTTGGCAGAATTTTGTAAAAGCTTGACTGGAATAGGCAGGACCGTTATCTGTTTTTATAAAGCTGAGTCTGAGTCTTCTATTAATCTATCTGAAGTTTGTAACGGCCTAGCTACCAAAATCCTGGTAGGGTTCAGCAGGACTGTGCCTTATTTTGGTCTGTTCCTCTTTTCATACTCCAGATTTCGGTAAATTTTTTTCATTTTTTTTCTCATTTTATTTCTTTATTTATTTATTTATTTTCAGGCAGCCAATCCAATTTCTCGTATGAAATCATAGGTTTGCAGGTTATAAGTAAGTTGTTGAAATACTCCTGCAAAATTACCTGCTCCTACCAACTGATCATAAGTTATTCCTAATTGCTGACACTGCGGAGAGCGTACATAGGAATCACAACGCTCAAAATAATCAGAAGTCCATAGTAAATATTCTCCCCCACTCAGTACTGCTTTAGCTAAGGATATCCGGTCTGCTGGCGGGAGCATTTGAGATGTAATTGTCTGTAAAATTGCAAGAGTAAAGGGGGCTGTGGGTCCGTATTGCGCGCTAGCAACTTTCAATTCTCTCAATTGTTTAAAAGGGATTGGCTCATAGTCATTAAGAAATCCTCCCGCTTCATTTTGTCGTTGTATCACTGGATATGCCTGTACTGAAAATCCTTCCATTATTTCACCAGCCTTTCAGTCTTCTTTTAAAGCTAACCGTAAAGGAGAATCTTGCATTATAAGATCCTCTGGTCCTAAAGGGGGGGGGCAAAGTGCCTTCTCAAAAAGCTGGCAAAATATTAACAGGCTGCTCGATTGCTTGCGCCTGAACCCCAACTTCTTTTATGGATGGGAAGGCAGCAAGTTCTTTGTGATGGTATTGGGCTGCTTCATTATTTAATTCACCCCAATCTTCAGGGCTTAATTTTTCATTTTTTATATTATTTTTGAGGGATTTTTGCGGGGACACCAAACGTTGCTCGTATCTAGGAGGGGAAGGTGGAGGGGCAGAGGGCATGGGAGGGAAATTATCGAGAGATATTGACCGTACTAATGGGGTCGTAACGTAATGCGTTTCCCTGTACCACTTCTCATCACCTATGTCTCCCCTCAGATATTCCTTAACTAAAGACCATAGAGTAAAAGTATCTATAGGGACCTTTTCAGGTCCGTGAATTACATAATATCCCTGAATCTTATCTCCAACTTCATTCCATGTTTCTAGATTGATAGTGCCATCTCTACGAAACCAAAGGCACACAGCTTCTACAAATTCTAAAAACCAATCTATTTGTTTCTTAGTAAATTTTATCCATCTTGCCGTTAAAAGGGATTTTAACATTGCAGCAAATACTCTATGCTCCGTGCTGGAGGCTACCCCCATTTTGTTTACGTCTGTCAATGACCAGTCCTTAACCCTTTCCCAATAACTCACCAACTGCTGCTCATAGGACAAGCGACGTCCTGTCCCTCGGTGACCGATGTTTCCTGGGTTTCGGCACCAAAAAACGAAGACCAGCTCAGAAGGACGCCTGAAGAACATACGGGCTACTGCTCTGTTGGCATGTAGCAAAGATTATTTGAATAGCAATGTTATTTATATCATGTTAGAGGCTAGTTAAATGAAGTGAATTGCTTGTTCTTAGTTAATTACATCTGTCAGTTACAAAATCATTGTGCTTTGTTACTGATCGCCAAACAGTTTTGTTCATGTATTCATGTGATAGTTCTTTATACTTTGCAGCTGTTCTTTTTCACGGAATGTTGTACAGACCTACCCAAGATCACTTCATATACTTCTCCCTTTCAGGAGATAATCTTTATGCAACCCTTTCAGGCCGACATGATAGGTCTGTATGCTGTCCTCAGGGTTAGGGTTAGGCTAAGTGTAGGGTTAGTGTTAGGGTTAGGCTTTAGGGTTAGGGTTAGGGTTAGGTTACGTTGCTTTTGGGGAAGGGTTAGGGTTTGGGTTATGGTTAAAATTAGAGGTTACAGGTATGGGTTGGGGTTGGGGTTCGTGTTAGTGTTAAGGATAGGATTAGTTTTAATCTTACAGTTAGAGTTAGTATTTGGTTTAGAGTTTGGTTTTGGGTTAGGATTAGGGTTAGGGTTAGGCTTAGGTTTAGGGTAAGGCTTCAGGTTTTGGGTCATAGATTAGGGTTAGGGTTAGTGTTAGGTATAGTTTAAGTGTTAGGTTTAGGGTTAATGTTAGGTTTGGGGTTAGGTTTTAGGGTTGGGGTTGTGTTTGTTGTTGCGTTTGGTGTTGGTGTTTGGGTTAGGGTTAGGGCTTGTGGTTTTGTTTTGTTGTGAGTAGGGGTAGTGGTAGGAGTTAGGGTTAAATTAACGGTTTAGGGTTATGTTTAGGGTTAGGGTTAGGGTTAGTTGTAGGGGTTAGGGTATAGGTTTGGGGTTAGGGTTGGGGTTGGGATTAGGTTTGGTTTTGGTGTTGGGTTAGTGTTATGGCTATGGTAAGGGTTATGTTTAGAATATAATCATAGGGATTAGGTTTATGGTTAGGGCTTTGGGGTTAGTGTTGAGGTTGGGGTTAGGGTTAGGTTTTGTTTTAAGTTTTTGGTTAGGGTTAGGGTTTTGGGGTTACTGTTGGAGATGGGGTTGGTGTTAGGATTAGGATTAGGGTTACGGGTTAGGTTTAGGGTTCGGGTTAGTTAGTGGTAGGGTTAGGGTTAGGATTGGGGTTATTTTTTGTTTTAGTTTTATGGTTATATTTAGAGTATAGGGCTAGGTTTTAGGGTTCGGTTTAGGGTTAGGGTTTGAGTTATGTTTTAGGGTTGTGGTTTAATTGGGGGTTTTGTTAAGGTTTAGTGTTTCGGTTAGGTTAAGGATAAGGTTTTGTGTTAAAGTTAGGGTTAGAGATAGGTATTAGGCTGTTGTTAGGGGTTGGGGTTGGTTTTTGGTGTTGCGGTTGTTTATAAAGGATATGGTTAGGGGATAGGTTAGTTTTAGGATTAGGGTCAGAGTGAGGGTTAAGTTTAAGGTTAGGGTAGGGTTAGAGTTAGGTTTAGGGTTAAGGTTAGGGTTTGTGTTTGCATTAAGGTTAGGTTTCGGGTTAGTGTTAGGTATATAGTTTTAGATTAAGGTAAATGTTAGGGTTAGGGCTTGAGTTAGGTTTAGTGTTAGTGTGGGGTTTATTATTCCCAAGGACGGTTCTTCACAAAGAAGTATTATAGAGGATGTTGAGTTGTTCTATATAGATAGTATATAAATAATACAAAAGAGAAGATGGCTCACCTTCAGGATTGTTATAGGTACGAAGAACAAAACATAACAATCGTTACCAACAGTAAATGATTTATTGAGCAAGCCATAAACGAGCAAAACAGCCCTGGGCATCCAGGAGTCTCCACAACCCGCACAACGGGGGCCTCCCGATCCCACTTTTTATTGTCTCTTATCTCTGCAATTATGTTTATCTTTCCCTTCCTGCGCTGCCCTGGCTGTTATGTGGGGGTCGTTCTCTGCCACCTAGTGGTTGAGATGAAAAGGGCCGTAGGCCTCTTCAGCTTCGATTATGCGCACTTAAGAGGCGATTTTCACTTATTTTTCTTTTTTCAGTTTCTTAGAAAGTCACTGCTATCTGTTGTCCATTGTCCAGTTGTTAGAACTAAGCACTGTGGCTCCAATTTGCACAAATTCCAAAGTTCTTAGACAAAACATTTATACATCTCTTTTGAGTCTTCTACAAACTACATTTTCAGTTTTTTTTTTTTTCTCACCATCACCCTAAACCCTCACCCTAAACCCTCACTCTCACCCTAACCCCATCAGCATCACCCTTATCCCCACTAACACTAAACTTAAACCTACCCTAATCGTAATGCTAACCCATCCTTAAACTCACCCTCACCCTAAACCTCACCCTCAACCTCACCCTAACCCTATCCTAACCCTAACCCTAGATCTTAACCCTAACCTTAACCCTAGTCATAACGCTAAGCCCAACCCTAATCCTTATCCTAACCCTAAACGTAAGCCAAATCCCTACCCTAACACTAATCCAACATCTAAACATAACACTACTACTAAAAGCCAATCTTCATCTAACCTGATTAAAATACCTAAATCCTTCTTTAACACTTACTGTAATATTAAATATTTAACCCTAACCATTATCCTAATCCATTAACACTTACCCTAACCCTAAATACAATTTTACACCTACATCCTTAACACCAGCCCCAACCTTATGCTTCTTTAACACTTACTGCAATAATAAATCTTTAACCCTAACCCTTGCCCCAAACCATAACACTAACCCTAACACTAACACCCTAACCCTAAATGCAACCATACACCTAACCCTATCCAATTACCTAAAAATTACCCTAAAACATACTGTAAAGTTAAATCTTTAAACCTAACACTAACACTAACGCTAATCCTAATCCTAACTCTAACCCAAAACCTAACACTAGCCCTACCCTGACCCTAACTTTAACCGTAATCATCCCAAACCCTAACCCTTACCGTAAACGTAACCTTATCTTTAACCATAACACTAACACCCTAATCCAAACACTACAACAAACCAAAACTCTAAACCGAGCACTATAGCTGATCATACGATAGATCCTATCCCTTTCTCTAGGACTAAAAACCAGCTAAACTCGAAGTCTCTCCCTATGCCAAATACAAGCACTAAACGTGTTCAAAACACTATTCCTATTCCTATTTTTGAACCTTACCCAATCACAAAACAAATCCAGGGCTTAACCCTTTCACCCTAACGCTCATACTTACCCTACACCACAATTAACAAGAAATGTAACCCTACCTCTATTCTTTAAACCTAGCACTAACCCTATACCTAATTATTACCCTATAATTTAAACTAACCCTAATCCCAACCCTAATGCTGACCCTAACTCTAAACATAATCCGAATCCTAACCCTAACCCAAACCTCTAACACTAAACCTAACCCTAACCCTAACAATAATAATAACCGTAACCCTAACTCAACCCTAACCATAAGCCTAACCCTAACTTTAACCTTGACCTTAACCCCAACACCGACTCCAAACCCAACCCAAACCCCAACTGTTATCCCTAACTAACTGTTATCCTTAACCCTAAGCCAAACCCTAACCCCGTAACCCTAACCCTAAACCTAACCCTAACCAATCCCAACAACTATCCCAACACGAGCCCCACCCTATCACTAACACCAACAACCCAAACCCAAACAGTAATATCTAAAAACTAACACTAACCCTAAACCCAACCCCAACCAAAATCCCAACCCCAACATTAATCCTAACCCTTACCCTAAACGTAATCCTAAGCCTAACCCTAACCCAAGCCAGAACCCTAACCCTAAAACTAACCCCAACCCCAGACGCAACCCAAACCCCAACCTAAATCCCAACCCCAACCCTTATCCTAACCCTATCACTAAACTTAACCTAACCCTAACCCAAACCCTAAACCTAACACTAAGCCATAACCATAACCCTAACGTTATACTAACCCTAACCCTAATCCTAACAAACCTAATCCCAAACCCAACCCCAACCGTAACTCCAAACCTAACCATAACCCTAACCCTAAACTCGCAAAGATTAGTATACCTATAACAATAATAATATACAAATTATGTTTTAAAGATTCGAATGACGGGAAAGATGCTTTCAGGGTTTCTACTTCCCAATCATGTCTCATAACAACTTTTTCACATAGGGGAGATGTTTGATTAATTTGAAAACATTTAGGTAGACCATTAAGTTTTCCAGTATAGCTGATTTTAGCAGAGAAAGTTCTAATATGTGTGTCTGGATACTGTCTCATAAACATGTTTTAGTTATTTTTTTTAAGTTATTTAGGCATGTCTATTTCCTCATCGCATGTAACAGGATGAATAACTGGTGGATTAGGGATAAAAGCCCAATATGTATCAGCTGCACATCCTCATCTTAGAATCTAGAGGGTGCTTAGTAGAGTGGGGCTAGTAGTTGAATTCTTCGACGTTGGATGTTTTCCTCATTCCGATTCAGGGACAATCTTTGCATCTTCCATAGTAGTTTCCCCATTCTTGTTTTGGGCATGGCGTACGCAGCGCTCTGGGATCCAGCGAGGAGATGTCTCATCTGTGGGAAATATACAAACATATCCTTGACCCTACATTAGTACTGGATCTGGACCGCGCATTTTTCCATCTACTGGATCTCTCCAGAAAACCAAAGGTTTCTCTTTTCGTGATGGATTCCAGTGCCTATCGGCAGCAGTTAATACATCATCATCAAAAGTTAAAAAATTCAGAACAAATAATGCATGAGATATTAAAGAGAAAGGAGTATCTTTAATCCCAATTCCCCATTCCCCCTTCTTTACTTTATTTAGTTGCTTTTTCAGCAGATGGTCATATTTTTCATTGACCTTGAGGATTGTATGGGATCCCCGTTTTGTGTTGAATGTTCAGTTGTTGGCAGAATTTTGTAAAAGCTTGACTGGAATAGGCAGGACCGTTATCTGTTTTTATAAAGCTGAGTCTGAGTCTTCTATTAATCTATCTGAAGTTTGTAACGGCCTAGCTACCAAAATCCTGGTAGGGTTCAGCAGGACTGTGCCTTATTTTGGTCTGTTCCTCTTTTCATACTCCAGATTTCGGTAAATTTTTTTCATTTTTTTTCTCATTTTATTTATTTATTTATTTATTTATTTTCAGGCAGCCAATCCAATTTCTCGTATGAAATCATAGGTTTGCAGGTTATAAGTAAGTTGTTGAAATACTCCTGCAAAATTACCTGCTCCTACCAACTGATCATAAGTTATTCCTAATTGCTGACACTGCGGAGAGCGTACATAGGAATCACAACGCTCAAAATAATCAGAAGTCCATAGTAAATATTCTCCCCCACTCAGTACTGCTTTAGCTAAGGATATCCGGTCTGCTGGCGGGAGCATTTGAGATGTAATTGTCTGTAAAATTGCAAGAGTAAAGGGGGCTGTGGGTCCGTATTGCGCGCTAGCAACTTTCAATTCTCTCAATTGTTTAAAAGGGATTGGCTCATAGTCATTAAGAAATCCTCCCGCTTCATTTTGTCGTTGTATCACTGGATATGCCTGTACTGAAAATCCTTCCATTATTTCACCAGCCTTTCAGTCTTCTTTTAAAGCTAACCGTAAAGGAGAATCTTGCATTATAAGATCCTCTGGTCCTAAAGGGGGGGGGCAAAGTGCCTTCTCAAAAAGCTGGCAAAATATTAACAGGCTGCTCGATTGCTTGCGCCTGAACCCCAACTTCTTTTATGGATGGGAAGGCAGCAAGTTCTTTGTGATGGTATTGGGCTGCTTCATTATTTAATTCACCCCAATCTTCAGGGCTTAATTTTTCATTTTTTATATTATTTTTGAGGGATTTTTGCGGGGACACCAAACGTTGCTCGTATCTAGGAGGGGAAGGTGGAGGGGCAGAGGGCATGGGAGGGAAATTATCGAGAGATATTGACCGTACTAATGGGGTCGTAACGTAATGCGTTTCCCTGTACCACTTCTCATCACCTATGTCTCCCCTCAGATATTCCTTAACTAAAGACCATAGAGTAAAAGTATCTATAGGGACCTTTTCAGGTCCGTGAATTACATAATATCCCTGAATCTTATCTCCAACTTCATTCCATGTTTCTAGATTGATAGTGCCATCTCTACGAAACCAAAGGCACACAGCTTCTACAAATTCTAAAAACCAATCTATTTGTTTCTTAGTAAATTTTATCCATCTTGCCGTTAAAAGGGATTTTAACATTGCAGCAAATACTCTATGCTCCGTGCTGGAGGCTACCCCCATTTTGTTTACGTCTGTCAATGACCAGTCCTTAACCCTTTCCCAATAACTCACCAACTGCTGCTCATAGGACAAGCGACGTCCTGTCCCTCGGTGACCGATGTTTCCTGGGTTTCGGCACCAAAAAACGAAGACCAGCTCAGAAGGACGCCTGAAGAACATACGGGCTACTGCTCTGTTGGCATGTAGCAAAGATTATTTGAATAGCAATGTTATTTATATCATGTTAGAGGCTAGTTAAATGAAGTGAATTGCTTGTTCTTAGTTAATTACATCTGTCAGTTACAAAATCATTGTGCTTTGTTACTGATCGCCAAACAGTTTTGTTCATGTATTCATGTGATAGTTCTTTATACTTTGCAGCTGTTCTTTTTCACGGAATGTTGTACAGACCTACCCAAGATCACTTCATATACTTCTCCCTTTCAGGAGATAATCTTTATGCAACCCTTTCAGGCCGACATGATAGGTCTGTATGCTGTCCTCAGGGTTAGGGTTAGGCTAAGTGTAGGGTTAGTGTTAGGGTTAGGCTTTAGGGTTAGGG
Source organism: Cyrtonyx montezumae (assembly GCF_038088225.1). NCBI lineage: Eukaryota > Metazoa > Chordata > Aves > Galliformes > Odontophoridae > Cyrtonyx > Cyrtonyx montezumae. The sequence goes on along the minus strand of NW_027072093.1, from coordinate 241,873 downwards.
TTAGGGTTAGGTTACGTTGCTTTTGGGGAAGGGTTAGGGTTTGGGTTATGGTTAAAATTAGAGGTTACAGGTATGGGTTGGGGTTGGGGTTCGTGTTAGTGTTAAGGATAGGATTAGTTTTAATCTTACAGTTAGAGTTAGTATTTGGTTTAGAGTTTGGTTTTGGGTTAGGATTAGGGTTAGGGTTAGGCTTAGGTTTAGGGTAAGGCTTCAGGTTTTGGGTCATAGATTAGGGTTAGGGTTAGTGTTAGGTATAGTTTAAGTGTTAGGTTTAGGGTTAATGTTAGGTTTGGGGTTAGGTTTTAGGGTTGGGGTTGTGTTTGTTGTTGCGTTTGGTGTTGGTGTTTGGGTTAGGGTTAGGGCTTGTGGTTTTGTTTTGTTGTGAGTAGGGGTAGTGGTAGGAGTTAGGGTTAAATTAACGGTTTAGGGTTATGTTTAGGGTTAGGGTTAGGGTTAGTTGTAGGGGTTAGGGTATAGGTTTGGGGTTAGGGTTGGGGTTGGGATTAGGTTTGGTTTTGGTGTTGGGTTAGTGTTATGGCTATGGTAAGGGTTATGTTTAGAATATAATCATAGGGATTAGGTTTATGGTTAGGGCTTTGGGGTTAGTGTTGAGGTTGGGGTTAGGGTTAGGTTTTGTTTTAAGTTTTTGGTTAGGGTTAGGGTTTTGGGGTTACTGTTGGAGATGGGGTTGGTGTTAGGATTAGGATTAGGGTTACGGGTTAGGTTTAGGGTTCGGGTTAGTTAGTGGTAGGGTTAGGGTTAGGATTGGGGTTATTTTTTGTTTTAGTTTTATGGTTATATTTAGAGTATAGGGCTAGGTTTTAGGGTTCGGTTTAGGGTTAGGGTTTGAGTTATGTTTTAGGGTTGTGGTTTAATTGGGGGTTTTGTTAAGGTTTAGTGTTTCGGTTAGGTTAAGGATAAGGTTTTGTGTTAAAGTTAGGGTTAGAGATAGGTATTAGGCTGTTGTTAGGGGTTGGGGTTGGTTTTTGGTGTTGCGGTTGTTTATAAAGGATATGGTTAGGGGATAGGTTAGTTTTAGGATTAGGGTCAGAGTGAGGGTTAAGTTTAAGGTTAGGGTAGGGTTAGAGTTAGGTTTCGGGTTAAGGTTAGGGTTTGTGTTTGCATTAAGGTTAGGTTTCGGGTTAGTGTTAGGTATATAGTTTTAGATTAAGGTAAATGTTAGGGTTAGGGCTTGAGTTAGGTTTAGTGTTAGTGTGGGGTTTATTATTCCCAAGGACGGTTCTTCACAAAGAAGTATTATAGAGGATGTTGAGTTGTTCTATATAGATAGTATATAAATAATACAAAAGAGAAGATGGCTCACCTTCAGGATTGTTATAGGTACGAAGAACAAAACATAACAATCGTTACCAACAGTAAATGATTTATTGAGCAAGCCATAAACGAGCAAAACAGCCCTGGGCATCCAGGAGTCTCCACAACCCGCACAACGGGGGCCTCCCGATCCCACTTTTTATTGTCTCTTATCTCTGCAATTATGTTTATCTTTCCCTTCCTGCGCTGCCCTGGCTGTTATGTGGGGGTCGTTCTCTGCCACCTAGTGGTTGAGATGAAAAGGGCCGTAGGCCTCTTCAGCTTCGATTATGCGCACTTAAGAGGCGATTTTCACTTATTTTTCTTTTTTCAGTTTCTTAGAAAGTCACTGCTATCTGTTGTCCATTGTCCAGTTGTTAGAACTAAGCACTGTGGCTCCAATTTGCACAAATTCCAAAGTTCTTAGACAAAACATTTATACATCTCTTTTGAGTCTTCTACAAACTACATTTTCAGTTTTTTTTTTTTTCTCACCATCACCCTAAACCCTCACCCTAAACCCTCACTCTCACCCTAACCCCATCAGCATCACCCTTATCCCCACTAACACTAAACTTAAACCTACCCTAATCGTAATGCTAACCCATCCTTAAACTCACCCTCACCCTAAACCTCACCCTCAACCTCACCCTAACCCTATCCTAACCCTAACCCTAGATCTTAACCCTAACCTTAACCCTAGTCATAACGCTAAGCCCAACCCTAATCCTTATCCTAACCCTAAACGTAAGCCAAATCCCTACCCTAACACTAATCCAACATCTAAACATAACACTACTACTAAAAGCCAATCTTCATCTAACCTGATTAAAATACCTAAATCCTTCTTTAACACTTACTGTAATATTAAATATTTAACCCTAACCATTATCCTAATCCATTAACACTTACCCTAACCCTAAATACAATTTTACACCTACATCCTTAACACCAGCCCCAACCTTATGCTTCTTTAACACTTACTGCAATAATAAATCTTTAACCCTAACCCTTGCCCCAAACCATAACACTAACCCTAACACTAACACCCTAACCCTAAATGCAACCATACACCTAACCCTATCCAATTACCTAAAAATTACCCTAAAACATACTGTAAAGTTAAATCTTTAAACCTAACACTAACACTAACGCTAATCCTAATCCTAACTCTAACCCAAAACCTAACACTAGCCCTACCCTGACCCTAACTTTAACCGTAATCATCCCAAACCCTAACCCTTACCGTAAACGTAACCTTATCTTTAACCATAACACTAACACCCTAATCCAAACACTACAACAAACCAAAACTCTAAACCGAGCACTATAGCTGATCATACGATAGATCCTATCCCTTTCTCTAGGACTAAAAACCAGCTAAACTCGAAGTCTCTCCCTATGCCAAATACAAGCACTAAACGTGTTCAAAACACTATTCCTATTCCTATTTTTGAACCTTACCCAATCACAAAACAAATCCAGGGCTTAACCCTTTCACCCTAACGCTCATACTTACCCTACACCACAATTAACAAGAAATGTAACCCTACCTCTATTCTTTAAACCTAGCACTAACCCTATACCTAATTATTACCCTATAATTTAAACTAACCCTAATCCCAACCCTAATGCTGACCCTAACTCTAAACATAATCCGAATCCTAACCCTAACCCAAACCTCTAACACTAAACCTAACCCTAACCCTAACAATAATAATAACCGTAACCCTAACTCAACCCTAACCATAAGCCTAACCCTAACTTTAACCTTGACCTTAACCCCAACACCGACTCCAAACCCAACCCAAACCCCAACTGTTATCCCTAACTAACTGTTATCCCTAACCCTAAGCCAAACCCTAACCCCGTAACCCTAACCCTAAACCTAACCCTAACCAATCCCAACAACTATCCCAACACGAGCCCCACCCTATCACTAACACCAACAACCCAAACCCAAACAGTAATATCTAAAAACTAACACTAACCCTAAACCCAACCCCAACCAAAATCCCAACCCCAACATTAATCCTAACCCTTACCCTAAACGTAATCCTAAGCCTAACCCTAACCCAAGCCAGAACCCTAACCCTAAAACTAACCCCAACCCCAGACGCAACCCAAACCCCAACCTAAATCCCAACCCCAACCCTTATCCTAACCCTATCACTAAACTTAACCTAACCCTAACCCAAACCCTAAACCTAACACTAAGCCATAACCATAACCCTAACGTTATACTAACCCTAACCCTAATCCTAACAAACCTAATCCCAAACCCAACCCCAACCGTAACTCCAAACCTAACCATAACCCTAACCCTAAACTCGCAAAGATTAGTATACCTATAACAATAATAATATACAAATTATGTTTTAAAGATTCGAATGACGGGAAAGATGCTTTCAGGGTTTCTACTTCCCAATCATGTCTCATAACAACTTTTTCACATAGGGGAGATGTTTGATTAATTTGAAAACATTTAGGTAGACCATTAAGTTTTCCAGTATAGCTGATTTTAGCAGAGAAAGTTCTAATATGTGTGTCTGGATACTGTCTCATAAACATGTTTTAGTTATTTTTTTTAAGTTATTTAGGCATGTCTATTTCCTCATCGCATGTAACAGGATGAATAACTGGTGGATTAGGGATAAAAGCCCAATATGTATCAGCTGCACATCCTCATCTTAGAATCTAGAGGGTGCTTAGTAGAGTGGGGCTAGTAGTTGAATTCTTCGACGTTGGATGTTTTCCTCATTCCGATTCAGGGACAATCTTTGCATCTTCCATAGTAGTTTCCCCATTCTTGTTTTGGGCATGGCGTACGCAGCGCTCTGGGATCCAGCGAGGAGATGTCTCATCTGTGGGAAATATACAAACATATCCTTGACCCTACATTAGTACTGGATCTGGACCGCGCATTTTTCCATCTACTGGATCTCTCCAGAAAACCAAAGGTTTCTCTTTTCGTGATGGATTCCAGTGCCTATCGGCAGCAGTTAATACATCATCATCAAAAGTTAAAAAATTCAGAACAAATAATGCATGAGATATTAAAGAGAAAGGAGTATCTTTAATCCCAATTCCCCATTCCCCCTTCTTTACTTTATTTAGTTGCTTTTTCAGCAGATGGTCATATTTTTCATTGACCTTGAGGATTGTATGGGATCCCCGTTTTGTGTTGAATGTTCAGTTGTTGGCAGAATTTTGTAAAAGCTTGACTGGAATAGGCAGGACCGTTATCTGTTTTTATAAAGCTGAGTCTGAGTCTTCTATTAATCTATCTGAAGTTTGTAACGGCCTAGCTACCAAAATCCTGGTAGGGTTCAGCAGGACTGTGCCTTATTTTGGTCTGTTCCTCTTTTCATACTCCAGATTTCGGTAAATTTTTTTCATTTTTTTTCTCATTTTATTTCTTTATTTATTTATTTATTTTCAGGCAGCCAATCCAATTTCTCGTATGAAATCATAGGTTTGCAGGTTATAAGTAAGTTGTTGAAATACTCCTGCAAAATTACCTGCTCCTACCAACTGATCATAAGTTATTCCTAATTGCTGACACTGCGGAGAGCGTACATAGGAATCACAACGCTCAAAATAATCAGAAGTCCATAGTAAATATTCTCCCCCACTCAGTACTGCTTTAGCTAAGGATATCCGGTCTGCTGGCGGGAGCATTTGAGATGTAATTGTCTGTAAAATTGCAAGAGTAAAGGGGGCTGTGGGTCCGTATTGCGCGCTAGCAACTTTCAATTCTCTCAATTGTTTAAAAGGGATTGGCTCATAGTCATTAAGAAATCCTCCCGCTTCATTTTGTCGTTGTATCACTGGATATGCCTGTACTGAAAATCCTTCCATTATTTCACCAGCCTTTCAGTCTTCTTTTAAAGCTAACCGTAAAGGAGAATCTTGCATTATAAGATCCTCTGGTCCTAAAGGGGGGGGGCAAAGTGCCTTCTCAAAAAGCTGGCAAAATATTAACAGGCTGCTCGATTGCTTGCGCCTGAACCCCAACTTCTTTTATGGATGGGAAGGCAGCAAGTTCTTTGTGATGGTATTGGGCTGCTTCATTATTTAATTCACCCCAATCTTCAGGGCTTAATTTTTCATTTTTTATATTATTTTTGAGGGATTTTTGCGGGGACACCAAACGTTGCTCGTATCTAGGAGGGGAAGGTGGAGGGGCAGAGGGCATGGGAGGGAAATTATCGAGAGATATTGACCGTACTAATGGGGTCGTAACGTAATGCGTTTCCCTGTACCACTTCTCATCACCTATGTCTCCCCTCAGATATTCCTTAACTAAAGACCATAGAGTAAAAGTATCTATAGGGACCTTTTCAGGTCCGTGAATTACATAATATCCCTGAATCTTATCTCCAACTTCATTCCATGTTTCTAGATTGATAGTGCCATCTCTACGAAACCAAAGGCACACAGCTTCTACAAATTCTAAAAACCAATCTATTTGTTTCTTAGTAAATTTTATCCATCTTGCCGTTAAAAGGGATTTTAACATTGCAGCAAATACTCTATGCTCCGTGCTGGAGGCTACCCCCATTTTGTTTACGTCTGTCAATGACCAGTCCTTAACCCTTTCCCAATAACTCACCAACTGCTGCTCATAGGACAAGCGACGTCCTGTCCCTCGGTGACCGATGTTTCCTGGGTTTCGGCACCAAAAAACGAAGACCAGCTCAGAAGGACGCCTGAAGAACATACGGGCTACTGCTCTGTTGGCATGTAGCAAAGATTATTTGAATAGCAATGTTATTTATATCATGTTAGAGGCTAGTTAAATGAAGTGAATTGCTTGTTCTTAGTTAATTACATCTGTCAGTTACAAAATCATTGTGCTTTGTTACTGATCGCCAAACAGTTTTGTTCATGTATTCATGTGATAGTTCTTTATACTTTGCAGCTGTTCTTTTTCACGGAATGTTGTACAGACCTACCCAAGATCACTTCATATACTTCTCCCTTTCAGGAGATAATCTTTATGCAACCCTTTCAGGCCGACATGATAGGTCTGTATGCTGTCCTCAGGGTTAGGGTTAGGCTAAGTGTAGGGTTAGTGTTAGGGTTAGGCTTTAGGGTTAGGGTTAGGGTTAGGTTACGTTGCTTTTGGGGAAGGGTTAGGGTTTGGGTTATGGTTAAAATTAGAGGTTACAGGTATGGGTTGGGGTTGGGGTTCGTGTTAGTGTTAAGGATAGGATTAGTTTTAATCTTACAGTTAGAGTTAGTATTTGGTTTAGAGTTTGGTTTTGGGTTAGGATTAGGGTTAGGGTTAGGCTTAGGTTTAGGGTAAGGCTTCAGGTTTTGGGTCATAGATTAGGGTTAGGGTTAGTGTTAGGTATAGTTTAAGTGTTAGGTTTAGGGTTAATGTTAGGTTTGGGGTTAGGTTTTAGGGTTGGGGTTGTGTTTGTTGTTGCGTTTGGTGTTGGTGTTTGGGTTAGGGTTAGGGCTTGTGGTTTTGTTTTGTTGTGAGTAGGGGTAGTGGTAGGAGTTAGGGTTAAATTAACGGTTTAGGGTTATGTTTAGGGTTAGGGTTAGGGTTAGTTGTAGGGGTTAGGGTATAGGTTTGGGGTTAGGGTTGGGGTTGGGATTAGGTTTGGTTTTGGTGTTGGGTTAGTGTTATGGCTATGGTAAGGGTTATGTTTAGAATATAATCATAGGGATTAGGTTTATGGTTAGGGCTTTGGGGTTAGTGTTGAGGTTGGGGTTAGGGTTAGGTTTTGTTTTAAGTTTTTGGTTAGGGTTAGGGTTTTGGGGTTACTGTTGGAGATGGGGTTGGTGTTAGGATTAGGATTAGGGTTACGGGTTAGGTTTAGGGTTCGGGTTAGTTAGTGGTAGGGTTAGGGTTAGGATTGGGGTTATTTTTTGTTTTAGTTTTATGGTTATATTTAGAGTATAGGGCTAGGTTTTAGGGTTCGGTTTAGGGTTAGGGTTTGAGTTATGTTTTAGGGTTGTGGTTTAATTGGGGGTTTTGTTAAGGTTTAGTGTTTCGGTTAGGTTAAGGATAAGGTTTTGTGTTAAAGTTAGGGTTAGAGATAGGTATTAGGCTGTTGTTAGGGGTTGGGGTTGGTTTTTGGTGTTGCGGTTGTTTATAAAGGATATGGTTAGGGGATAGGTTAGTTTTAGGATTAGGGTCAGAGTGAGGGTTAAGTTTAAGGTTAGGGTAGGGTTAGAGTTAGGTTTAGGGTTAAGGTTAGGGTTTGTGTTTGCATTAAGGTTAGGTTTCGGGTTAGTGTTAGGTATATAGTTTTAGATTAAGGTAAATGTTAGGGTTAGGGCTTGAGTTAGGTTTAGTGTTAGTGTGGGGTTTATTATTCCCAAGGACGGTTCTTCACAAAGAAGTATTATAGAGGATGTTGAGTTGTTCTATATAGATAGTATATAAATAATACAAAAGAGAAGATGGCTCACCTTCAGGATTGTTATAGGTACGAAGAACAAAACATAACAATCGTTACCAACAGTAAATGATTTATTGAGCAAGCCATAAACGAGCAAAACAGCCCTGGGCATCCAGGAGTCTCCACAACCCGCACAACGGGGGCCTCCCGATCCCACTTTTTATTGTCTCTTATCTCTGCAATTATGTTTATCTTTCCCTTCCTGCGCTGCCCTGGCTGTTATGTGGGGGTCGTTCTCTGCCACCTAGTGGTTGAGATGAAAAGGGCCGTAGGCCTCTTCAGCTTCGATTATGCGCACTTAAGAGGCGATTTTCACTTATTTTTCTTTTTTCAGTTTCTTAGAAAGTCACTGCTATCTGTTGTCCATTGTCCAGTTGTTAGAACTAAGCACTGTGGCTCCAATTTGCACAAATTCCAAAGTTCTTAGACAAAACATTTATACATCTCTTTTGAGTCTTCTACAAACTACATTTTCAGTTTTTTTTTTTTTCTCACCATCACCCTAAACCCTCACCCTAAACCCTCACTCTCACCCTAACCCCATCAGCATCACCCTTATCCCCACTAACACTAAACTTAAACCTACCCTAATCGTAATGCTAACCCATCCTTAAACTCACCCTCACCCTAAACCTCACCCTCAACCTCACCCTAACCCTATCCTAACCCTAACCCTAGATCTTAACCCTAACCTTAACCCTAGTCATAACGCTAAGCCCAACCCTAATCCTTATCCTAACCCTAAACGTAAGCCAAATCCCTACCCTAACACTAATCCAACATCTAAACATAACACTACTACTAAAAGCCAATCTTCATCTAACCTGATTAAAATACCTAAATCCTTCTTTAACACTTACTGTAATATTAAATATTTAACCCTAACCATTATCCTAATCCATTAACACTTACCCTAACCCTAAATACAATTTTACACCTACATCCTTAACACCAGCCCCAACCTTATGCTTCTTTAACACTTACTGCAATAATAAATCTTTAACCCTAACCCTTGCCCCAAACCATAACACTAACCCTAACACTAACACCCTAACCCTAAATGCAACCATACACCTAACCCTATCCAATTACCTAAAAATTACCCTAAAACATACTGTAAAGTTAAATCTTTAAACCTAACACTAACACTAACGCTAATCCTAATCCTAACTCTAACCCAAAACCTAACACTAGCCCTACCCTGACCCTAACTTTAACCGTAATCATCCCAAACCCTAACCCTTACCGTAAACGTAACCTTATCTTTAACCATAACACTAACACCCTAATCCAAACACTACAACAAACCAAAACTCTAAACCGAGCACTATAGCTGATCATACGATAGATCCTATCCCTTTCTCTAGGACTAAAAACCAGCTAAACTCGAAGTCTCTCCCTATGCCAAATACAAGCACTAAACGTGTTCAAAACACTATTCCTATTCCTATTTTTGAACCTTACCCAATCACAAAACAAATCCAGGGCTTAACCCTTTCACCCTAACGCTCATACTTACCCTACACCACAATTAACAAGAAATGTAACCCTACCTCTATTCTTTAAACCTAGCACTAACCCTATACCTAATTATTACCCTATAATTTAAACTAACCCTAATCCCAACCCTAATGCTGACCCTAACTCTAAACATAATCCGAATCCTAACCCTAACCCAAACCTCTAACACTAAACCTAACCCTAACCCTAACAATAATAATAACCGTAACCCTAACTCAACCCTAACCATAAGCCTAACCCTAACTTTAACCTTGACCTTAACCCCAACACCGACTCCAAACCCAACCCAAACCCCAACTGTTATCCCTAACTAACTGTTATCCCTAACCCTAAGCCAAACCCTAACCCCGTAACCCTAACCCTAAACCTAACCCTAACCAATCCCAACAACTATCCCAACACGAGCCCCACCCTATCACTAACACCAACAACCCAAACCCAAACAGTAATATCTAAAAACTAACACTAACCCTAAACCCAACCCCAACCAAAATCCCAACCCCAACATTAATCCTAACCCTTACCCTAAACGTAATCCTAAGCCTAACCCTAACCCAAGCCAGAACCCTAACCCTAAAACTAACCCCAACCCCAGACGCAACCCAAACCCCAACCTAAATCCCAACCCCAACCCTTATCCTAACCCTATCACTAAACTTAACCTAACCCTAACCCAAACCCTAAACCTAACACTAAGCCATAACCATAACCCTAACGTTATACTAACCCTAACCCTAATCCTAACAAACCTAATCCCAAACCCAACCCCAACCGTAACTCCAAACCTAACCATAACCCTAACCCTAAACTCGCAAAGATTAGTATACCTATAACAATAATAATATACAAATTATGTTTTAAAGATTCGAATGACGGGAAAGATGCTTTCAGGGTTTCTACTTCCCAATCATGTCTCATAACAACTTTTTCACATAGGGGAGATGTTTGATTAATTTGAAAACATTTAGGTAGACCATTAAGTTTTCCAGTATAGCTGATTTTAGCAGAGAAAGTTCTAATATGTGTGTCTGGATACTGTCTCATAAACATGTTTTAGTTATTTTTTTTAAGTTATTTAGGCATGTCTATTTCCTCATCGCATGTAACAGGATGAATAACTGGTGGATTAGGGATAAAAGCCCAATATGTATCAGCTGCACATCCTCGTCTTAGAATCTAGAGGGTGCTTAGTAGAGTGGGGCTAGTAGTTGAATTCTTCGACGTTGGATGTTTTCCTCATTCCGATTCAGGGACAATCTTTGCATCTTCCATAGTAGTTTCCCCATTCTTGTTTTGGGCATGGCGTACGCAGCGCTCTGGGATCCAGCGAGGAGATGTCTCATCTGTGGGAAATATACAAACATATCCTTGACCCTACATTAGTACTGGATCTGGACCGCGCATTTTTCCATCTACTGGATCTCTCCAGAAAACCAAAGGTTTCTCTTTTCGTGATGGATTCCAGTGCCTATCGGCAGCAGTTAATACATCATCATCAAAAGTTAAAAAATTCAGAACAAATAATGCATGAGATATTAAAGAGAAAGGAGTATCTTTAATCCCAATTCCCCATTCCCCCTTCTTTACTTTATTTAGTTGCTTTTTCAGCAGATGGTCATATTTTTCATTGACCTTGAGGATTGTATGGGATCCCCGTTTTGTGTTGAATGTTCAGTTGTTGGCAGAATTTTGTAAAAGCTTGACTGGAATAGGCAGGACCGTTATCTGTTTTTATAAAGCTGAGTCTGAGTCTTCTATTAATCTATCTGAAGTTTGTAACGGCCTAGCTACCAAAATCCTGGTAGGGTTCAGCAGGACTGTGCCTTATTTTGGTCTGTTCCTCTTTTCATACTCCAGATTTCGGTAAATTTTTTTCATTTTTTTTCTCATTTTATTTCTTTATTTATTTATTTATTTTCAGGCAGCCAATCCAATTTCTCGTATGAAATCATAGGTTTGCAGGTTATAAGTAAGTTGTTGAAATACTCCTGCAAAATTACCTGCTCCTACCAACTGATCATAAGTTATTCCTAATTGCTGACACTGCGGAGAGCGTACATAGGAATCACAACGCTCAAAATAATCAGAAGTCCATAGTAAATATTCTCCCCCACTCAGTACTGCTTTAGCTAAGGATATCCGGTCTGCTGGCGGGAGCATTTGAGATGTAATTGTCTGTAAAATTGCAAGAGTAAAGGGGGCTGTGGGTCCGTATTGCGCGCTAGCAACTTTCAATTCTCTCAATTGTTTAAAAGGGATTGGCTCATAGTCATTAAGAAATCCTCCCGCTTCATTTTGTCGTTGTATCACTGGATATGCCTGTACTGAAAATCCTTCCATTATTTCACCAGCCTTTCTGTCTTCTTTTAAAGCTAACCGTAAAGGAGAATCTTGCATTATAAGATCCTCTGGTCCTAAAGGGGGGGGGCAAAGTGCCTTCTCAAAAAGCTGGCAAAATATTAACAGGCTGCTCGATTGCTTGCGCCTGAACCCCAACTTCTTTTATGGATGGGAAGGCAGCAAGTTCTTTGTGATGGTATTGGGCTGCTTCATTATTTAATTCACCCCAATCTTCAGGGCTTAATTTTTCATTTTTTATATTATTTTTGAGGGATTTTTGCGGGGACACCAAACGTTGCTCGTATCTAGGAGGGGAAGGTGGAGGGGCAGAGGGCATGGGAGGGAAATTATCGAGAGATATTGACCGTACTAATGGGGTCGTAACGTAATGCGTTTCCCTGTACCACTTCTCATCACCTATGTCTCCCCTCAGATATTCCTTAACTAAAGACCATAGAGTAAAAGTATCTATAGGGACCTTTTCAGGTCCGTGAATTACATAATATCCCTGAATCTTATCTCCAACTTCATTCCATGTTTCTAGATTGATAGTGCCATCTCTACGAAACCAAAGGCACACAGCTTCTACAAATTCTAAAAACCAATCTATTTGTTTCTTAGTAAATTTTATCCATCTTGCCGTTAAAAGGGATTTTAACATTGCAGCAAATACTCTATGCTCCGTGCTGGAGGCTACCCCCATTTTGTTTACGTCTGTCAATGACCAGTCCTTAACCCTTTCCCAATAACTCACCAACTGCTGCTCATAGGACAAGCGACGTCCTGTCCCTCGGTGACCGATGTTTCCTGGGTTTCGGCACCAAAAAACGAAGACCAGCTCAGAAGGACGCCTGAAGAACATACGGGCTACTGCTCTGTTGGCATGTAGCAAAGATTATTTGAATAGCAATGTTATTTATATCATGTTAGAGGCTAGTTAAATGAAGTGAATTGCTTGTTCTTAGTTAATTACATCTGTCAGTTACAAAATCATTGTGCTTTGTTACTGATCGCCAAACAGTTTTGTTCATGTATTCATGTGATAGTTCTTTATACTTTGCAGCTGTTCTTTTTCACGGAATGTTGTACAGACCTACCCAAGATCACTTCATATACTTCTCCCTTTCAGGAGATAATCTTTATGCAACCCTTTCAGGCCGACATGATAGGTCTGTATGCTGTCCTCAGGGTTAGGGTTAGGCTAAGTGTAGGGTTAGTGTTAGGGTTAGGCTTTAGGGTTAGGGTTAGGGTTAGGTTACGTTGCTTTTGGGGAAGGGTTAGGGTTTGGGTTATGGTTAAAATTAGAGGTTACAGGTATGGGTTGGGGTTGGGGTTCGTGTTAGTGTTAAGGATAGGATTAGTTTTAATCTTACAGTTAGAGTTAGTATTTGGTTTAGAGTTTGGTTTTGGGTTAGGATTAGGGTTAGGGTTAGGCTTAGGTTTAGGGTAAGGCTTCAGGTTTTGGGTCATAGATTAGGGTTAGGGTTAGTGTTAGGTATAGTTTAAGTGTTAGGTTTAGGGTTAATGTTAGGTTTGGGGTTAGGTTTTAGGGTTGGGGTTGTGTTTGTTGTTGCGTTTGGTGTTGGTGTTTGGGTTAGGGTTAGGGCTTGTGGTTTTGTTTTGTTGTGAGTAGGGGTAGTGGTAGGAGTTAGGGTTAAATTAACGGTTTAGGGTTATGTTTAGGGTTAGGGTTAGGGTTAGTTGTAGGGGTTAGGGTATAGGTTTGGGGTTAGGGTTGGGGTTGGGATTAGGTTTGGTTTTGGTGTTGGGTTAGTGTTATGGCTATGGTAAGGGTTATGTTTAGAATATAATCATAGGGATTAGGTTTATGGTTAGGGCTTTGGGGTTAGTGTTGAGGTTGGGGTTAGGGTTAGGTTTTGTTTTAAGTTTTTGGTTAGGGTTAGGGTTTTGGGGTTACTGTTGGAGATGGGGTTGGTGTTAGGATTAGGATTAGGGTTACGGGTTAGGTTTAGGGTTCGGGTTAGTTAGTGGTAGGGTTAGGGTTAGGATTGGGGTTATTTTTTGTTTTAGTTTTATGGTTATATTTAGAGTATAGGGCTAGGTTTTAGGGTTCGGTTTAGGGTTAGGGTTTGAGTTATGTTTTAGGGTTGTGGTTTAATTGGGGGTTTTGTTAAGGTTTAGTGTTTCGGTTAGGTTAAGGATAAGGTTTTGTGTTAAAGTTAGGGTTAGAGATAGGTATTAGGCTGTTGTTAGGGGTTGGGGTTGGTTTTTGGTGTTGCGGTTGTTTATAAAGGATATGGTTAGGGGATAGGTTAGTTTTAGGATTAGGGTCAGAGTGAGGGTTAAGTTTAAGGTTAGGGTAGGGTTAGAGTTAGGTTTAGGGTTAAGGTTAGGGTTTGTGTTTGCATTAAGGTTAGGTTTCGGGTTAGTGTTAGGTATATAGTTTTAGATTAAGGTAAATGTTAGGGTTAGGGCTTGAGTTAGGTTTAGTGTTAGTGTGGGGTTTATTATTCCCAAGGACGGTTCTTCACAAAGAAGTATTATAGAGGATGTTGAGTTGTTCTATATAGATAGTATATAAATAATACAAAAGAGAAGATGGCTCACCTTCAGGATTGTTATAGGTACGAAGAACAAAACATAACAATCGTTACCAACAGTAAATGATTTATTGAGCAAGCCATAAACGAGCAAAACAGCCCTGGGCATCCAGGAGTCTCCACAACCCGCACAACGGGGGCCTCCCGATCCCACTTTTTATTGTCTCTTATCTCTGCAATTATGTTTATCTTTCCCTTCCTGCGCTGCCCTGGCTGTTATGTGGGGGTCGTTCTCTGCCACCTAGTGGTTGAGATGAAAAGGGCCGTAGGCCTCTTCAGCTTCGATTATGCGCACTTAAGAGGCGATTTTCACTTATTTTTCTTTTTTCAGTTTCTTAGAAAGTCACTGCTATCTGTTGTCCATTGTCCAGTTGTTAGAACTAAGCACTGTGGCTCCAATTTGCACAAATTCCAAAGTTCTTAGACAAAACATTTATACATCTCTTTTGAGTCTTCTACAAACTACATTTTCAGTTTTTTTTTTTTTCTCACCATCACCCTAAACCCTCACCCTAAACCCTCACTCTCACCCTAACCCCATCAGCATCACCCTTATCCCCACTAACACTAAACTTAAACCTACCCTAATCGTAATGCTAACCCATCCTTAAACTCACCCTCACCCTAAACCTCACCCTCAACCTCACCCTAACCCTATCCTAACCCTAACCCTAGATCTTAACCCTAACCTTAACCCTAGTCATAACGCTAAGCCCAACCCTAATCCTTATCCTAACCCTAAACGTAAGCCAAATCCCTACCCTAACACTAATCCAACATCTAAACATAACACTACTACTAAAAGCCAATCTTCATCTAACCTGATTAAAATACCTAAATCCTTCTTTAACACTTACTGTAATATTAAATATTTAACCCTAACCATTATCCTAATCCATTAACACTTACCCTAACCCTAAATACAATTTTACACCTACATCCTTAACACCAGCCCCAACCTTATGCTTCTTTAACACTTACTGCAATAATAAATCTTTAACCCTAACCCTTGCCCCAAACCATAACACTAACCCTAACACTAACACCCTAACCCTAAATGCAACCATACACCTAACCCTATCCAATTACCTAAAAATTACCCTAAAACATACTGTAAAGTTAAATCTTTAAACCTAACACTAACACTAACGCTAATCCTAATCCTAACTCTAACCCAAAACCTAACACTAGCCCTACCCTGACCCTAACTTTAACCGTAATCATCCCAAACCCTAACCCTTACCGTAAACGTAACCTTATCTTTAACCATAACACTAACACCCTAATCCAAACACTACAACAAACCAAAACTCTAAACCGAGCACTATAGCTGATCATACGATAGATCCTATCCCTTTCTCTAGGACTAAAAACCAGCTAAACTCGAAGTCTCTCCCTATGCCAAATACAAGCACTAAACGTGTTCAAAACACTATTCCTATTCCTATTTTTGAACCTTACCCAATCACAAAACAAATCCAGGGCTTAACCCTTTCACCCTAACGCTCATACTTACCCTACACCACAATTAACAAGAAATGTAACCCTACCTCTATTCTTTAAACCTAGCACTAACCCTATACCTAATTATTACCCTATAATTTAAACTAACCCTAATCCCAACCCTAATGCTGACCCTAACTCTAAACATAATCCGAATCCTAACCCTAACCCAAACCTCTAACACTAAACCTAACCCTAACCCTAACAATAATAATAACCGTAACCCTAACTCAACCCTAACCATAAGCCTAACCCTAACTTTAACCTTGACCTTAACCCCAACACCGACTCCAAACCCAACCCAAACCCCAACTGTTATCCCTAACTAACTGTTATCCCTAACCCTAAGCCAAACCCTAACCCCGTAACCCTAACCCTAAACCTAACCCTAACCAATCCCAACAACTATCCCAACACGAGCCCCACCCTATCACTAACACCAACAACCCAAACCCAAACAGTAATATCTAAAAACTAACACTAACCCTAAACCCAACCCCAACCAAAATCCCAACCCCAACATTAATCCTAACCCTTACCCTAAACGTAATCCTAAGCCTAACCCTAACCCAAGCCAGAACCCTAACCCTAAAACTAACCCCAACCCCAGACGCAACCCAAACCCCAACCTAAATCCCAACCCCAACCCTTATCCTAACCCTATCACTAAACTTAACCTAACCCTAACCCAAACCCTAAACCTAACACTAAGCCATAACCATAACCCTAACGTTATACTAACCCTAACCCTAATCCTAACAAACCTAATCCCAAACCCAACCCCAACCGTAACTCCAAACCTAACCATAACCCTAACCCTAAACTCGCAAAGATTAGTATACCTATAACAATAATAATATACAAATTATGTTTTAAAGATTCGAATGACGGGAAAGATGCTTTCAGGGTTTCTACTTCCCAATCATGTCTCATAACAACTTTTTCACATAGGGGAGATGTTTGATTAATTTGAAAACATTTAGGTAGACCATTAAGTTTTCCAGTATAGCTGATTTTAGCAGAGAAAGTTCTAATATGTGTGTCTGGATACTGTCTCATAAACATGTTTTAGTTATTTTTTTTAAGTTATTTAGGCATGTCTATTTCCTCATCGCATGTAACAGGATGAATAACTGGTGGATTAGGGATAAAAGCCCAATATGTATCAGCTGCACATCCTCATCTTAGAATCTAGAGGGTGCTTAGTAGAGTGGGGCTAGTAGTTGAATTCTTCGACGTTGGATGTTTTCCTCATTCCGATTCAGGGACAATCTTTGCATCTTCCATAGTAGTTTCCCCATTCTTGTTTTGGGCATGGCGTACGCAGCGCTCTGGGATCCAGCGAGGAGATGTCTCATCTGTGGGAAATATACAAACATATCCTTGACCCTACATTAGTACTGGATCTGGACCGCGCATTTTTCCATCTACTGGATCTCTCCAGAAAACCAAAGGTTTCTCTTTTCGTGATGGATTCCAGTGCCTATCGGCAGCAGTTAATACATCATCATCAAAAGTTAAAAAATTCAGAACAAATAATGCATGAGATATTAAAGAGAAAGGAGTATCTTTAATCCCAATTCCCCATTCCCCCTTCTTTACTTTATTTAGTTGCTTTTTCAGCAGATGGTCATATTTTTCATTGACCTTGAGGATTGTATGGGATCCCCGTTTTGTGTTGAATGTTCAGTTGTTGGCAGAATTTTGTAAAAGCTTGACTGGAATAGGCAGGACCGTTATCTGTTTTTATAAAGCTGAGTCTGAGTCTTCTATTAATCTATCTGAAGTTTGTAACGGCCTAGCTACCAAAATCCTGGTAGGGTTCAGCAGGACTGTGCCTTATTTTGGTCTGTTCCTCTTTTCATACTCCAGATTTCGGTAAATTTTTTTCATTTTTTTTTCTCATTTTATTTATTTATTTATTTATTTATTTTCAGGCAGCCAATCCAATTTCTCGTATGAAATCATAGGTTTGCAGGTTATAAGTAAGTTGTTGAAATACTCCTGCAAAATTACCTGCTCCTACCAACTGATCATAAGTTATTCCTAATTGCTGACACTGCGGAGAGCGTACATAGGAATCACAACGCTCAAAATAATCAGAAGTCCATAGTAAATATTCTCCCCCACTCAGTACTGCTTTAGCTAAGGATATCCGGTCTGCTGGCGGGAGCATTTGAGATGTAATTGTCTGTAAAATTGCAAGAGTAAAGGGGGCTGTGGGTCCGTATTGCGCGCTAGCAACTTTCAATTCTCTCAATTGTTTAAAAGGGATTGGCTCATAGTCATTAAGAAATCCTCCCGCTTCATTTTGTCGTTGTATCACTGGATATGCCTGTACTGAAAATCCTTCCATTATTTCACCAGCCTTTCTGTCTTCTTTTAAAGCTAACCGTAAAGGAGAATCTTGCATTATAAGATCCTCTGGTCCTAAAGGGGGGGGGCAAAGTGCCTTCTCAAAAAGCTGGCAAAATATTAACAGGCTGCTCGATTGCTTGCGCCTGAACCCCAACTTCTTTTATGGATGGGAAGGCAGCAAGTTCTTTGTGATGGTATTGGGCTGCTTCATTATTTAATTCACCCCAATCTTCAGGGCTTAATTTTTCATTTTTTATATTATTTTTGAGGGATTTTTGCGGGGACACCAAACGTTGCTCGTATCTAGGAGGGGAAGGTGGAGGGGCAGAGGGCATGGGAGGGAAATTATCGAGAGATATTGACCGTACTAATGGGGTCGTAACGTAATGCGTTTCCCTGTACCACTTCTCATCACCTATGTCTCCCCTCAGATATTCCTTAACTAAAGACCATAGAGTAAAAGTATCTATAGGGACCTTTTCAGGTCCGTGAATTACATAATATCCCTGAATCTTATCTCCAACTTCATTCCATGTTTCTAGATTGATAGTGCCATCTCTACGAAACCAAAGGCACACAGCTTCTACAAATTCTAAAAACCAATCTATTTGTTTCTTAGTAAATTTTATCCATCTTGCCGTTAAAAGGGATTTTAACATTGCAGCAAATACTCTATGCTCCGTGCTGGAGGCTACCCCCATTTTGTTTACGTCTGTCAATGACCAGTCCTTAACCCTTTCCCAATAACTCACCAACTGCTGCTCATAGGACAAGCGACGTCCTGTCCCTCGGTGACCGATGTTTCCTGGGTTTCGGCACCAAAAAACGAAGACCAGCTCAGAAGGACGCCTGAAGAACATACGGGCTACTGCTCTGTTGGCATGTAGCAAAGATTATTTGAATAGCAATGTTATTTATATCATGTTAGAGGCTAGTTAAATGAAGTGAATTGCTTGTTCTTAGTTAATTACATCTGTCAGTTACAAAATCATTGTGCTTTGTTACTGATCGCCAAACAGTTTTGTTCATGTATTCATGTGATAGTTCTTTATACTTTGCAGCTGTTCTTTTTCACGGAATGTTGTACAGACCTACCCAAGATCACTTCATATACTTCTCCCTTTCAGGAGATAATCTTTATGCAACCCTTTCAGGCCGACATGATAGGTCTGTATGCTGTCCTCAGGGTTAGGGTTAGGCTAAGTGTAGGGTTAGTGTTAGGGTTAGGCTTTAGGGTTAGGGTTAGGGTTAGGTTACGTTGCTTTTGGGGAAGAGTTAGGGTTTGGGTTATGGTTAAAATTAGAGGTTACAGGTATGGGTTGGGGTTGGGGTTCGTGTTAGTGTTAAGGATAGGATTAGTTTTAATCTTACAGTTAGAGTTAGTATTTGGTTTAGAGTTTGGTTTTGGGTTAGGATTAGGGTTAGGGTTAGGCTTAGGTTTAGGGTAAGGCTTCAGGTTTTGGGTCATAGATTAGGGTTAGGGTTAGTGTTAGGTATAGTTTAAGTGTTAGGTTTAGGGTTAATGTTAGGTTTGGGGTTAGGTTTTAGGGTTGGGGTTGTGTTTGTTGTTGCGTTTGGTGTTGGTGTTTGGGTTAGGGTTAGGGCTTGTGGTTTTGTTTTGTTGTGAGTAGGGGTAGTGGTAGGAGTTAGGGTTAAATTAACGGTTTAGGGTTATGTTTAGGGTTAGGGTTAGGGTTAGTTGTAGGGGTTAGGGTATAGGTTTGGGGTTAGGGTTGGGGTTGGGATTAGGTTTGGTTTTGGTGTTGGGTTAGTGTTATGGCTATGGTAAGGGTTATGTTTAGAATATAATCATAGGGATTAGGTTTATGGTTAGGGCTTTGGGGTTAGTGTTGAGGTTGGGGTTAGGGTTAGGTTTTGTTTTAAGTTTTTGGTTAGGGTTAGGGTTTTGGGGTTACTGTTGGAGATGGGGTTGGTGTTAGGATTAGGATTAGGGTTACGGGTTAGGTTTAGGGTTCGGGTTAGTTAGTGGTAGGGTTAGGGTTAGGATTGGGGTTATTTTTTGTTTTAGTTTTATGGTTATATTTAGAGTATAGGGCTAGGTTTTAGGGTTCGGTTTAGGGTTAGGGTTTGAGTTATGTTTTAGGGTTGTGGTTTAATTGGGGGTTTTGTTAAGGTTTAGTGTTTCGGTTAGGTTAAGGATAAGGTTTTGTGTTAAAGTTAGGGTTAGAGATAGGTATTAGGCTGTTGTTAGGGGTTGGGGTTGGTTTTTGGTGTTGCGGTTGTTTATAAAGGATATGGTTAGGGGATAGGTTAGTTTTAGGATTAGGGTCAGAGTGAGGGTTAAGTTTAAGGTTAGGGTAGGGTTAGAGTTAGGTTTAGGGTTAAGGTTAGGGTTTGTGTTTGCATTAAGGTTAGGTTTCGGGTTAGTGTTAGGTATATAGTTTTAGATTAAGGTAAATGTTAGGGTTAGGGCTTGAGTTAGGTTTAGTGTTAGTGTGGGGTTTATTATTCCCAAGGACGGTTCTTCACAAAGAAGTATTATAGAGGATGTTGAGTTGTTCTATATAGATAGTATATAAATAATACAAAAGAGAAGATGGCTCACCTTCAGAATTGTTATAGGTACGAAGAACAAAACATAACAATCGTTACCAACAGTAAATGATTTATTGAGCAAGCCATAAACGAGCAAAACAGCCCTGGGCATCCAGGAGTCTCCACAACCCGCACAACGGGGGCCTCCCGATCCCACTTTTTATTGTCTCTTATCTCTGCAATTATGTTTATCTTTCCCTTCCTGCGCTGCCCTGGCTGTTATGTGGGGGTCGTTCTCTGCCACCTAGTGGTTGAGATGAAAAGGGCCGTAGGCCTCTTCAGCTTCGATTATGCGCACTTAAGAGGCGATTTTCACTTATTTTTCTTTTTTCAGTTTCTTAGAAAGTCACTGCTATCTGTTGTCCATTGTCCAGTTGTTAGAACTAAGCACTGTGGCTCCAATTTGCACAAATTCCAAAGTTCTTAGACAAAACATTTATACATCTCTTTTGAGTCTTCTACAAACTACATTTTCAGTTTTTTTTTTTTTCTCACCATCACCCTAAACCCTCACCCTAAACCCTCACTCTCACCCTAACCCCATCAGCATCACCCTTATCCCCACTAACACTAAACTTAAACCTACCCTAATCGTAATGCTAACCCATCCTTAAACTCACCCTCACCCTAAACCTCACCCTCAACCTCACCCTAACCCTATCCTAACCCTAACCCTAGATCTTAACCCTAACCTTAACCCTAGTCATAACGCTAAGCCCAACCCTAATCCTTATCCTAACCCTAAACGTAAGCCAAATCCCTACCCTAACACTAATCCAACATCTAAACATAACACTACTACTAAAAGCCAATCTTCATCTAACCTGATTAAAATACCTAAATCCTTCTTTAACACTTACTGTAATATTAAATATTTAACCCTAACCATTATCCTAATCCATTAACACTTACCCTAACCCTAAATACAATTTTACACCTACATCCTTAACACCAGCCCCAACCTTATGCTTCTTTAACACTTACTGCAATAATAAATCTTTAACCCTAACCCTTGCCCCAAACCATAACACTAACCCTAACACTAACACCCTAACCCTAAATGCAACCATACACCTAACCCTATCCAATTACCTAAAAATTACCCTAAAACATACTGTAAAGTTAAATCTTTAAACCTAACACTAACACTAACGCTAATCCTAATACTAACTCTAACCCAAAACCTAACACTAGCCCTACCCTGACCCTAACTTTAACCGTAATCATCCCAAACCCTAACCCTTACCGTAAACGTAACCTTATCTTTAACCATAACACTAACACCCTAATCCAAACACTACAACAAACCAAAACTCTAAACCGAGCACTATAGCTGATCATACGATAGATCCTATCCCTTTCTCTAGGACTAAAAACCAGCTAAACTCGAAGTCTCTCCCTATGCCAAATACAAGCACTAAACGTGTTCAAAACACTATTCCTATTCCTATTTTTGAACCTTACCCAATCACAAAACAAATCCAGGGCTTAACCCTTTCACCCTAACGCTCATACTTACCCTACACCACAATTAACAAGAAATGTAACCCTACCTCTATTCTTTAAACCTAGCACTAACCCTATACCTAATTATTACCCTATAATTTAAACTAACCCTAATCCCAACCCTAATGCTGACCCTAACTCTAAACATAATCCGAATCCTAACCCTAACCCAAACCTCTAACACTAAACCTAACCCTAACCCTAACAATAATAATAACCGTAACCCTAACTCAACCCTAACCATAAGCCTAACCCTAACTTTAACCTTGACCTTAACCCCAACACCGACTCCAAACCCAACCCAAACCCCAACTGTTATCCCTAACTAACTGTTATCCCTAACCCTAAGCCAAACCCTAACCCCGTAACCCTAACCCTAAACCTAACCCTAACCAATCCCAACAACTATCCCAACACGAGCCCCACCCTATCACTAACACCAACAACCCAAACCCAAACAGTAATATCTAAAAACTAACACTAACCCTAAACCCAACCCCAACCAAAATCCCAACCCCAACATTAATCCTAACCCTTACCCTAAACGTAATCCTAAGCCTAACCCTAACCCAAGCCAGAACCCTAACCCTAAAACTAACCCCAACCCCAGACGCAACCCAAACCCCAACCTAAATCCCAACCCCAACCCTTATCCTAACCCTATCACTAAACTTAACCTAACCCTAACCCAAACCCTAAACCTAACACTAAGCCATAACCATAACCCTAACGTTATACTAACCCTAACCCTAATCCTAACAAACCTAATCCCAAACCCAACCCCAACCGTAACTCCAAACCTAACCATAACCCTAACCCTAAACTCGCAAAGATTAGTATACCTATAACAATAATAATATACAAATTATGTTTTAAAGATTCGAATGACGGGAAAGATGCTTTCAGGGTTTCTACTTCCCAATCATGTCTCATAACAACTTTTTCACATAGGGGAGATGTTTGATTAATTTGAAAACATTTAGGTAGACCATTAAGTTTTCCAGTATAGCTGATTTTAGCAGAGAAAGTTCTAATATGTGTGTCTGGATACTGTCTCATAAACATGTTTTAGTTATTTTTTTTAAGTTATTTAGGCATGTCTATTTCCTCATCGCATGTAACAGGATGAATAACTGGTGGATTAGGGATAAAAGCCCAATATGTATCAGCTGCACATCCTCATCTTAGAATCTAGAGGGTGCTTAGTAGAGTGGGGCTAGTAGTTGAATTCTTCGACGTTGGATGTTTTCCTCATTCCGATTCAGGGACAATCTTTGCATCTTCCATAGTAGTTTCCCCATTCTTGTTTTGGGCATGGCGTACGCAGCGCTCTGGGATCCAGCGAGGAGATGTCTCATCTGTGGGAAATATACAAACATATCCTTGACCCTACATTAGTACTGGATCTGGACCGCGCATTTTTCCATCTACTGGATCTCTCCAGAAAACCAAAGGTTTCTCTTTTCGTGATGGATTCCAGTGCCTATCGGCAGCAGTTAATACATCATCATCAAAAGTTAAAAAATTCAGAACAAATAATGCATGAGATATTAAAGAGAAAGGAGTATCTTTAATCCCAATTCCCCATTCCCCCTTCTTTACTTTATTTAGTTGCTTTTTCAGCAGATGGTCATATTTTTCATTGACCTTGAGGATTGTATGGGATCCCCGTTTTGTGTTGAATGTTCAGTTGTTGGCAGAATTTTGTAAAAGCTTGACTGGAATAGGCAGGACCGTTATCTGTTTTTATAAAGCTGAGTCTGAGTCTTCTATTAATCTATCTGAAGTTTGTAACGGCCTAGCTACCAAAATCCTGGTAGGGTTCAGCAGGACTGTGCCTTATTTTGGTCTGTTCCTCTTTTCATACTCCAGATTTCGGTAAATTTTTTTCATTTTTTTTCTCATTTTATTTCTTTATTTATTTATTTATTTTCAGGCAGCCAATCCAATTTCTCGTATGAAATCATAGGTTTGCAGGTTATAAGTAAGTTGTTGAAATACTCCTGCAAAATTACCTGCTCCTACCAACTGATCATAAGTTATTCCTAATTGCTGACACTGCGGAGAGCGTACATAGGAATCACAACGCTCAAAATAATCAGAAGTCCATAGTAAATATTCTCCCCCACTCAGTACTGCTTTAGCTAAGGATATCCGGTCTGCTGGCGGGAGCATTTGAGATGTAATTGTCTGTAAAATTGCAAGAGTAAAGGGGGCTGTGGGTCCGTATTGCGCGCTAGCAACTTTCAATTCTCTCAATTGTTTAAAAGGGATTGGCTCATAGTCATTAAGAAATCCTCCCGCTTCATTTTGTCGTTGTATCACTGGATATGCCTGTACTGAAAATCCTTCCATTATTTCACCAGCCTTTCAGTCTTCTTTTAAAGCTAACCGTAAAGGAGAATCTTGCATTATAAGATCCTCTGGTCCTAAAGGGGGGGGGCAAAGTGCCTTCTCAAAAAGCTGGCAAAATATTAACAGGCTGCTCGATTGCTTGCGCCTGAACCCCAACTTCTTTTATGGATGGGAAGGCAGCAAGTTCTTTGTGATGGTATTGGGCTGCTTCATTATTTAATTCACCCCAATCTTCAGGGCTTAATTTTTCATTTTTTATATTATTTTTGAGGGATTTTTGCGGGGACACCAAACGTTGCTCGTATCTAGGAGGGGAAGGTGGAGGGGCAGAGGGCATGGGAGGGAAATTATCGAGAGATATTGACCGTACTAATGGGGTCGTAACGTAATGCGTTTCCCTGTACCACTTCTCATCACCTATGTCTCCCCTCAGATATTCCTTAACTAAAGACCATAGAGTAAAAGTATCTATAGGGACCTTTTCAGGTCCGTGAATTACATAATATCCCTGAATCTTATCTCCAACTTCATTCCATGTTTCTAGATTGATAGTGCCATCTCTACGAAACCAAAGGCACACAGCTTCTACAAATTCTAAAAACCAATCTATTTGTTTCTTAGTAAATTTTATCCATCTTGCCGTTAAAAGGGATTTTAACATTGCAGCAAATACTCTATGCTCCGTGCTGGAGGCTACCCCCATTTTGTTTACGTCTGTCAATGACCAGTCCTTAACCCTTTCCCAATAACTCACCAACTGCTGCTCATAGGACAAGCGACGTCCTGTCCCTCGGTGACCGATGTTTCCTGGGTTTCGGCACCAAAAAACGAAGACCAGCTCAGAAGGACGCCTGAAGAACATACGGGCTACTGCTCTGTTGGCATGTAGCAAAGATTATTTGAATAGCAATGTTATTTATATCATGTTAGAGGCTAGTTAAATGAAGTGAATTGCTTGTTCTTAGTTAATTACATCTGTCAGTTACAAAATCATTGTGCTTTGTTACTGATCGCCAAACAGTTTTGTTCATGTATTCATGTGATAGTTCTTTATACTTTGCAGCTGTTCTTTTTCACGGAATGTTGTACAGACCTACCCAAGATCACTTCATATACTTCTCCCTTTCAGGAGATAATCTTTATGCAACCCTTTCAGGCCGACATGATAGGTCTGTATGCTGTCCTCAGGGTTAGGGTTAGGCTAAGTGTAGGGTTAGTGTTAGGGTTAGGCTTTAGGGTTAGGGTTAGGGTTAGGTTACGTTGCTTTTGGGGAAGGGTTAGGGTTTGGGTTATGGTTAAAATTAGAGGTTACAGGTATGGGTTGGGGTTGGGGTTCGTGTTAGTGTTAAGGATAGGATTAGTTTTAATCTTACAGTTAGAGTTAGTATTTGGTTTAGAGTTTGGTTTTGGGTTAGGATTAGGGTTAGGGTTAGGCTTAGGTTTAGGGTAAGGCTTCAGGTTTTGGGTCATAGATTAGGGTTAGGGTTAGTGTTAGGTATAGTTTAAGTGTTAGGTTTAGGGTTAATGTTAGGTTTGGGGTTAGGTTTTAGGGTTGGGGTTGTGTTTGTTGTTGCGTTTGGTGTTGGTGTTTGGGTTAGGGTTAGGGCTTGTGGTTTTGTTTTGTTGTGAGTAGGGGTAGTGGTAGGAGTTAGGGTTAAATTAACGGTTTAGGGTTATGTTTAGGGTTAGGGTTAGGGTTAGTTGTAGGGGTTAGGGTATAGGTTTGGGGTTAGGGTTGGGGTTGGGATTAGGTTTGGTTTTGGTGTTGGGTTAGTGTTATGGCTATGGTAAGGGTTATGTTTAGAATATAATCATAGGGATTAGGTTTATGGTTAGGGCTTTGGGGTTAGTGTTGAGGTTGGGGTTAGGGTTAGGTTTTGTTTTAAGTTTTTGGTTAGGGTTAGGGTTTTGGGGTTACTGTTGGAGATGGGGTTGGTGTTAGGATTAGGATTAGGGTTACGGGTTAGGTTTAGGGTTCGGGTTAGTTAGTGGTAGGGTTAGGGTTAGGATTGGGGTTATTTTTTGTTTTAGTTTTATGGTTATATTTAGAGTATAGGGCTAGGTTTTAGGGTTCGGTTTAGGGTTAGGGTTTGAGTTATGTTTTAGGGTTGTGGTTTAATTGGGGGTTTTGTTAAGGTTTAGTGTTTCGGTTAGGTTAAGGATAAGGTTTTGTGTTAAAGTTAGGGTTAGAGATAGGTATTAGGCTGTTGTTAGGGGTTGGGGTTGGTTTTTGGTGTTGCGGTTGTTTATAAAGGATATGGTTAGGGGATAGGTTAGTTTTAGGATTAGGGTCAGAGTGAGGGTTAAGTTTAAGGTTAGGGTAGGGTTAGAGTTAGGTTTAGGGTTAAGGTTAGGGTTTGTGTTTGCATTAAGGTTAGGTTTCGGGTTAGTGTTAGGTATATAGTTTTAGATTAAGGTAAATGTTAGGGTTAGGGCTTGAGTTAGGTTTAGTGTTAGTGTGGGGTTTATTATTCCCAAGGACGGTTCTTCACAAAGAAGTATTATAGAGGATGTTGAGTTGTTCTATATAGATAGTATATAAATAATACAAAAGAGAAGATGGCTCACCTTCAGGATTGTTATAGGTACGAAGAACAAAACATAACAATCGTTACCAACAGTAAATGATTTATTGAGCAAGCCATAAACGAGCAAAACAGCCCTGGGCATCCAGGAGTCTCCACAACCCGCACAACGGGGGCCTCCCGATCCCACTTTTTATTGTCTCTTATCTCTGCAATTATGTTTATCTTTCCCTTCCTGCGCTGCCCTGGCTGTTATGTGGGGGTCGTTCTCTGCCACCTAGTGGTTGAGATGAAAAGGGCCGTAGGCCTCTTCAGCTTCGATTATGCGCACTTAAGAGGCGATTTTCACTTATTTTTCTTTTTTCAGTTTCTTAGAAAGTCACTGCTATCTGTTGTCCATTGTCCAGTTGTTAGAACTAAGCACTGTGGCTCCAATTTGCACAAATTCCAAAGTTCTTAGACAAAACATTTATACATCTCTTTTGAGTCTTCTACAAACTACATTTTCAGTTTTTTTTTTTTTCTCACCATCACCCTAAACCCTCACCCTAAACCCTCACTCTCACCCTAACCCCATCAGCATCACCCTTATCCCCACTAACACTAAACTTAAACCTACCCTAATCGTAATGCTAACCCATCCTTAAACTCACCCTCACCCTAAACCTCACCCTCAACCTCACCCTAACCCTATCCTAACCCTAACCCTAGATCTTAACCCTAACCTTAACCCTAGTCATAACGCTAAGCCCAACCCTAATCCTTATCCTAACCCTAAACGTAAGCCAAATCCCTACCCTAACACTAATCCAACATCTAAACATAACACTACTACTAAAAGCCAATCTTCATCTAACCTGATTAAAATACCTAAATCCTTCTTTAACACTTACTGTAATATTAAATATTTAACCCTAACCATTATCCTAATCCATTAACACTTACCCTAACCCTAAATACAATTTTACACCTACATCCTTAACACCAGCCCCAACCTTATGCTTCTTTAACACTTACTGCAATAATAAATCTTTAACCCTAACCCTTGCCCCAAACCATAACACTAACCCTAACACTAACACCCTAACCCTAAATGCAACCATACACCTAACCCTATCCAATTACCTAAAAATTACCCTAAAACATACTGTAAAGTTAAATCTTTAAACCTAACACTAACACTAACGCTAATCCTAATACTAACTCTAACCCAAAACCTAACACTAGCCCTACCCTGACCCTAACTTTAACCGTAATCATCCCAAACCCTAACCCTTACCGTAAACGTAACCTTATCTTTAACCATAACACTAACACCCTAATCCAAACACTACAACAAACCAAAACTCTAAACCGAGCACTATAGCTGATCATACGATAGATCCTATCCCTTTCTCTAGGACTAAAAACCAGCTAAACTCGAAGTCTCTCCCTATGCCAAATACAAGCACTAAACGTGTTCAAAACACTATTCCTATTCCTATTTTTGAACCTTACCCAATCACAAAACAAATCCAGGGCTTAACCCTTTCACCCTAACGCTCATACTTACCCTACACCACAATTAACAAGAAATGTAACCCTACCTCTATTCTTTAAACCTAGCACTAACCCTATACCTAATTATTACCCTATAATTTAAACTAACCCTAATCCCAACCCTAATGCTGACCCTAACTCTAAACATAATCCGAATCCTAACCCTAACCCAAACCTCTAACACTAAACCTAACCCTAACCCTAACAATAATAATAACCGTAACCCTAACTCAACCCTAACCATAAGCCTAACCCTAACTTTAACCTTGACCTTAACCCCAACACCGACTCCAAACCCAACCCAAACCCCAACTGTTATCCCTAACTAACTGTTATCCCTAACCCTAAGCCAAACCCTAACCCCGTAACCCTAACCCTAAACCTAACCCTAACCAATCCCAACAACTATCCCAACACGAGCCCCACCCTATCACTAACACCAACAACCCAAACCCAAACAGTAATATCTAAAAACTAACACTAACCCTAAACCCAACCCCAACCAAAATCCCAACCCCAACATTAATCCTAACCCTTACCCTAAACGTAATCCTAAGCCTAACCCTAACCCAAGCCAGAACCCTAACCCTAAAACTAACCCCAACCCCAGACGCAACCCAAACCCCAACCTAAATCCCAACCCCAACCCTTATCCTAACCCTATCACTAAACTTAACCTAACCCTAACCCAAACCCTAAACCTAACACTAAGCCATAACCATAACCCTAACCTTATACTAACCCTAACCCTAATCCTAACAAACCTAATCCCAAACCCAACCCCAACCGTAACTCCAAACCTAACCATAACCCTAACCCTAAACTCGCAAAGATTAGTATACCTATAACAATAATAATATACAAATTATGTTTTAAAGATTCGAATGACGGGAAAGATGCTTTCAGGGTTTCTACTTCCCAATCATGTCTCATAACAACTTTTTCACATAGGGGAGATGTTTGATTAATTTGAAAACATTTAGGTAGACCATTAAGTTTTCCAGTATAGCTGATTTTAGCAGAGAAAGTTCTAATATGTGTGTCTGGATACTGTCTCATAAACATGTTTTAGTTATTTTTTTTAAGTTATTTAGGCATGTCTATTTCCTCATCGCATGTAACAGGATGAATAACTGGTGGATTAGGGATAAAAGCCCAATATGTATCAGCTGCACATCCTCATCTTAGAATCTAGAGGGTGCTTAGTAGAGTGGGGCTAGTAGTTGAATTCTTCGACGTTGGATGTTTTCCTCATTCCGATTCAGGGACAATCTTTGCATCTTCCATAGTAGTTTCCCCATTCTTGTTTTGGGCATGGCGTACGCAGCGCTCTGGGATCCAGCGAGGAGATGTCTCATCTGTGGGAAATATACAAACATATCCTTGACCCTACATTAGTACTGGATCTGGACCGCGCATTTTTCCATCTACTGGATCTCTCCAGAAAACCAAAGGTTTCTCTTTTCGTGATGGATTCCAGTGCCTATCGGCAGCAGTTAATACATCATCATCAAAAGTTAAAAAATTCAGAACAAATAATGCATGAGATATTAAAGAGAAAGGAGTATCTTTAATCCCAATTCCCCATTCCCCCTTCTTTACTTTATTTAGTTGCTTTTTCAGCAGATGGTCATATTTTTCATTGACCTTGAGGATTGTATGGGATCCCCGTTTTGTGTTGAATGTTCAGTTGTTGGCAGAATTTTGTAAAAGCTTGACTGGAATAGGCAGGACCGTTATCTGTTTTTATAAAGCTGAGTCTGAGTCTTCTATTAATCTATCTGAAGTTTGTAACGGCCTAGCTACCAAAATCCTGGTAGGGTTCAGCAGGACTGTGCCTTATTTTGGTCTGTTCCTCTTTTCATACTCCAGATTTCGGTAAATTTTTTTCATTTTTTTTCTCATTTTATTTCTTTATTTATTTATTTATTTTCAGGCAGCCAATCCAATTTCTCGTATGAAATCATAGGTTTGCAGGTTATAAGTAAGTTGTTGAAATACTCCTGCAAAATTACCTGCTCCTACCAACTGATCATAAGTTATTCCTAATTGCTGACACTGCGGAGAGCGTACATAGGAATCACAACGCTCAAAATAATCAGAAGTCCATAGTAAATATTCTCCCCCACTCAGTACTGCTTTAGCTAAGGATATCCGGTCTGCTGGCGGGAGCATTTGAGATGTAATTGTCTGTAAAATTGCAAGAGTAAAGGGGGCTGTGGGTCCGTATTGCGCGCTAGCAACTTTCAATTCTCTCAATTGTTTAAAAGGGATTGGCTCATAGTCATTAAGAAATCCTCCCGCTTCATTTTGTCGTTGTATCACTGGATATGCCTGTACTGAAAATCCTTCCATTATTTCACCAGCCTTTCTGTCTTCTTTTAAAGCTAACCGTAAAGGAGAATCTTGCATTATAAGATCCTCTGGTCCTAAAGGGGGGGGGCAAAGTGCCTTCTCAAAAAGCTGGCAAAATATTAACAGGCTGCTCGATTGCTTGCGCCTGAACCCCAACTTCTTTTATGGATGGGAAGGCAGCAAGTTCTTTGTGATGGTATTGGGCTGCTTCATTATTTAATTCACCCCAATCTTCAGGGCTTAATTTTTCATTTTTTATATTATTTTTGAGGGATTTTTGCGGGGACACCAAACGTTGCTCGTATCTAGGAGGGGAAGGTGGAGGGGCAGAGGGCATGGGAGGGAAATTATCGAGAGATATTGACCGTACTAATGGGGTCGTAACGTAATGCGTTTCCCTGTACCACTTCTCATCACCTATGTCTCCCCTCAGATATTCCTTAACTAAAGACCATAGAGTAAAAGTATCTATAGGGACCTTTTCAGGTCCGTGAATTACATAATATCCCTGAATCTTATCTCCAACTTCATTCCATGTTTCTAGATTGATAGTGCCATCTCTACGAAACCAAAGGCACACAGCTTCTACAAATTCTAAAAACCAATCTATTTGTTTCTTAGTAAATTTTATCCATCTTGCCGTTAAAAGGGATTTTAACATTGCAGCAAATACTCTATGCTCCGTGCTGGAGGCTACCCCCATTTTGTTTACGTCTGTCAATGACCAGTCCTTAACCCTTTCCCAATAACTCACCAACTGCTGCTCATAGGACAAGCGACGTCCTGTCCCTCGGTGACCGATGTTTCCTGGGTTTCGGCACCAAAAAACGAAGACCAGCTCAGAAGGACGCCTGAAGAACATACGGGCTACTGCTCTGTTGGCATGTAGCAAAGATTATTTGAATAGCAATGTTATTTATATCATGTTAGAGGCTAGTTAAATGAAGTGAATTGCTTGTTCTTAGTTAATTACATCTGTCAGTTACAAAATCATTGTGCTTTGTTACTGATCGCCAAACAGTTTTGTTCATGTATTCATGTGATAGTTCTTTATACTTTGCAGCTGTTCTTTTTCACGGAATGTTGTACAGACCTACCCAAGATCACTTCATATACTTCTCCCTTTCAGGAGATAATCTTTATGCAACCCTTTCAGGCCGACATGATAGGTCTGTATGCTGTCCTCAGGGTTAGGGTTAGGCTAAGTGTAGGGTTAGTGTTAGGGTTAGGCTTTAGGGTTAGGGTTAGGGTTAGGTTACGTTGCTTTTGGGGAAGGGTTAGGGTTTGGGTTATGGTTAAAATTAGAGGTTACAGGTATGGGTTGGGGTTGGGGTTCGTGTTAGTGTTAAGGATAGGATTAGTTTTAATCTTACAGTTAGAGTTAGTATTTGGTTTAGAGTTTGGTTTTGGGTTAGGATTAGGGTTAGGGTTAGGCTTAGGTTTAGGGTAAGGCTTCAGGTTTTGGGTCATAGATTAGGGTTAGGGTTAGTGTTAGGTATAGTTTAAGTGTTAGGTTTAGGGTTAATGTTAGGTTTGGGGTTAGGTTTTAGGGTTGGGGTTGTGTTTGTTGTTGCGTTTGGTGTTGGTGTTTGGGTTAGGGTTAGGGCTTGTGGTTTTGTTTTGTTGTGAGTAGGGGTAGTGGTAGGAGTTAGGGTTAAATTAACGGTTTAGGGTTATGTTTAGGGTTAGGGTTAGGGTTAGTTGTAGGGGTTAGGGTATAGGTTTGGGGTTAGGGTTGGGGTTGGGATTAGGTTTGGTTTTGGTGTTGGGTTAGTGTTATGGCTATGGTAAGGGTTATGTTTAGAATATAATCATAGGGATTAGGTTTATGGTTAGGGCTTTGGGGTTAGTGTTGAGGTTGGGGTTAGGGTTAGGTTTTGTTTTAAGTTTTTGGTTAGGGTTAGGGTTTTGGGGTTACTGTTGGAGATGGGGTTGGTGTTAGGATTAGGATTAGGGTTACGGGTTAGGTTTAGGGTTCGGGTTAGTTAGTGGTAGGGTTAGGGTTAGGATTGGGGTTATTTTTTGTTTTAGTTTTATGGTTATATTTAGAGTATAGGGCTAGGTTTTAGGGTTCGGTTTAGGGTTAGGGTTTGAGTTATGTTTTAGGGTTGTGGTTTAATTGGGGGTTTTGTTAAGGTTTAGTGTTTCGGTTAGGTTAAGGATAAGGTTTTGTGTTAAAGTTAGGGTTAGAGATAGGTATTAGGCTGTTGTTAGGGGTTGGGGTTGGTTTTTGGTGTTGCGGTTGTTTATAAAGGATATGGTTAGGGGATAGGTTAGTTTTAGGATTAGGGTCAGAGTGAGGGTTAAGTTTAAGGTTAGGGTAGGGTTAGAGTTAGGTTTAGGGTTAAGGTTAGGGTTTGTGTTTGCATTAAGGTTAGGTTTCGGGTTAGTGTTAGGTATATAGTTTTAGATTAAGGTAAATGTTAGGGTTAGGGCTTGAGTTAGGTTTAGTGTTAGTGTGGGGTTTATTATTCCCAAGGACGGTTCTTCACAAAGAAGTATTATAGAGGATGTTGAGTTGTTCTATATAGATAGTATATAAATAATACAAAAGAGAAGATGGCTCACCTTCAGGATTGTTATAGGTACGAAGAACAAAACATAACAATCGTTACCAACAGTAAATGATTTATTGAGCAAGCCATAAACGAGCAAAACAGCCCTGGGCATCCAGGAGTCTCCACAACCCGCACAACGGGGGCCTCCCGATCCCACTTTTTATTGTCTCTTATCTCTGCAATTATGTTTATCTTTCCCTTCCTGCGCTGCCCTGGCTGTTATGTGGGGGTCGTTCTCTGCCACCTAGTGGTTGAGATGAAAAGGGCCGTAGGCCTCTTCAGCTTCGATTATGCGCACTTAAGAGGCGATTTTCACTTATTTTTCTTTTTTCAGTTTCTTAGAAAGTCACTGCTATCTGTTGTCCATTGTCCAGTTGTTAGAACTAAGCACTGTGGCTCCAATTTGCACAAATTCCAAAGTTCTTAGACAAAACATTTATACATCTCTTTTGAGTCTTCTACAAACTACATTTTCAGTTTTTTTTTTTTTCTCACCATCACCCTAAACCCTCACCCTAAACCCTCACTCTCACCCTAACCCCATCAGCATCACCCTTATCCCCACTAACACTAAACTTAAACCTACCCTAATCGTAATGCTAACCCATCCTTAAACTCACCCTCACCCTAAACCTCACCCTCAACCTCACCCTAACCCTATCCTAACCCTAACCCTAGATCTTAACCCTAACCTTAACCCTAGTCATAACGCTAAGCCCAACCCTAATCCTTATCCTAACCCTAAACGTAAGCCAAATCCCTACCCTAACACTAATCCAACATCTAAACATAACACTACTACTAAAAGCCAATCTTCATCTAACCTGATTAAAATACCTAAATCCTTCTTTAACACTTACTGTAATATTAAATATTTAACCCTAACCATTATCCTAATCCATTAACACTTACCCTAACCCTAAATACAATTTTACACCTACATCCTTAACACCAGCCCCAACCTTATGCTTCTTTAACACTTACTGCAATAATAAATCTTTAACCCTAACCCTTGCCCCAAACCATAACACTAACCCTAACACTAACACCCTAACCCTAAATGCAACCATACACCTAACCCTATCCAATTACCTAAAAATTACCCTAAAACATACTGTAAAGTTAAATCTTTAAACCTAACACTAACACTAACGCTAATCCTAATCCTAACTCTAACCCAAAACCTAACACTAGCCCTACCCTGACCCTAACTTTAACCGTAATCATCCCAAACCCTAACCCTTACCGTAAACGTAACCTTATCTTTAACCATAACACTAACACCCTAATCCAAACACTACAACAAACCAAAACTCTAAACCGAGCACTATAGCTGATCATACGATAGATCCTATCCCTTTCTCTAGGACTAAAAACCAGCTAAACTCGAAGTCTCTCCCTATGCCAAATACAAGCACTAAACGTGTTCAAAACACTATTCCTATTCCTATTTTTGAACCTTACCCAATCACAAAACAAATCCAGGGCTTAACCCTTTCACCCTAACGCTCATACTTACCCTACACCACAATTAACAAGAAATGTAACCCTACCTCTATTCTTTAAACCTAGCACTAACCCTATACCTAATTATTACCCTATAATTTAAACTAACCCTAATCCCAACCCTAATGCTGACCCTAACTCTAAACATAATCCGAATCCTAACCCTAACCCAAACCTCTAACACTAAACCTAACCCTAACCCTAACAATAATAATAACCGTAACCCTAACTCAACCCTAACCATAAGCCTAACCCTAACTTTAACCTTGACCTTAACCCCAACACCGACTCCAAACCCAACCCAAACCCCAACTGTTATCCCTAACTAACTGTTATCCCTAACCCTAAGCCAAACCCTAACCCCGTAACCCTAACCCTAAACCTAACCCTAACCAATCCCAACAACTATCCCAACACGAGCCCCACCCTATCACTAACACCAACAACCCAAACCCAAACAGTAATATCTAAAAACTAACACTAACCCTAAACCCAACCCCAACCAAAATCCCAACCCCAACATTAATCCTAACCCTTACCCTAAACGTAATCCTAAGCCTAACCCTAACCCAAGCCAGAACCCTAACCCTAAAACTAACCCCAACCCCAGACGCAACCCAAACCCCAACCTAAATCCCAACCCCAACCCTTATCCTAACCCTATCACTAAACTTAACCTAACCCTAACCCAAACCCTAAACCTAACACTAAGCCATAACCATAACCCTAACGTTATACTAACCCTAACCCTAATCCTAACAAACCTAATCCCAAACCCAACCCCAACCGTAACTCCAAACCTAACCATAACCCTAACCCTAAACTCGCAAAGATTAGTATACCTATAACAATAATAATATACAAATTATGTTTTAAAGATTCGAATGACGGGAAAGATGCTTTCAGGGTTTCTACTTCCCAATCATGTCTCATAACAACTTTTTCACATAGGGGAGATGTTTGATTAATTTGAAAACATTTAGGTAGACCATTAAGTTTTCCAGTATAGCTGATTTTAGCAGAGAAAGTTCTAATATGTGTGTCTGGATACTGTCTCATAAACATGTTTTAGTTATTTTTTTTAAGTTATTTAGGCATGTCTATTTCCTCATCGCATGTAACAGGATGAATAACTGGTGGATTAGGGATAAAAGCCCAATATGTATCAGCTGCACATCCTCGTCTTAGAATCTAGAGGGTGCTTAGTAGAGTGGGGCTAGTAGTTGAATTCTTCGACGTTGGATGTTTTCCTCATTCCGATTCAGGGACAATCTTTGCATCTTCCATAGTAGTTTCCCCATTCTTGTTTTGGGCATGGCGTACGCAGCGCTCTGGGATCCAGCGAGGAGATGTCTCATCTGTGGGAAATATACAAACATATCCTTGACCCTACATTAGTACTGGATCTGGACCGCGCATTTTTCCATCTACTGGATCTCTCCAGAAAACCAAAGGTTTCTCTTTTCGTGATGGATTCCAGTGCCTATCGGCAGCAGTTAATACATCATCATCAAAAGTTAAAAAATTCAGAACAAATAATGCATGAGATATTAAAGAGAAAGGAGTATCTTTAATCCCAATTCCCCATTCCCCCTTCTTTACTTTATTTAGTTGCTTTTTCAGCAGATGGTCATATTTTTCATTGACCTTGAGGATTGTATGGGATCCCCGTTTTGTGTTGAATGTTCAGTTGTTGGCAGAATTTTGTAAAAGCTTGACTGGAATAGGCAGGACCGTTATCTGTTTTTATAAAGCTGAGTCTGAGTCTTCTATTAATCTATCTGAAGTTTGTAACGGCCTAGCTACCAAAATCCTGGTAGGGTTCAGCAGGACTGTGCCTTATTTTGGTCTGTTCCTCTTTTCATACTCCAGATTTCGGTAAATTTTTTTCATTTTTTTTCTCATTTTATTTCTTTATTTATTTATTTATTTTCAGGCAGCCAATCCAATTTCTCGTATGAAATCATAGGTTTGCAGGTTATAAGTAAGTTGTTGAAATACTCCTGCAAAATTACCTGCTCCTACCAACTGATCATAAGTTATTCCTAATTGCTGACACTGCGGAGAGCGTACATAGGAATCACAACGCTCAAAATAATCAGAAGTCCATAGTAAATATTCTCCCCCACTCAGTACTGCTTTAGCTAAGGATATCCGGTCTGCTGGCGGGAGCATTTGAGATGTAATTGTCTGTAAAATTGCAAGAGTAAAGGGGGCTGTGGGTCCGTATTGCGCGCTAGCAACTTTCAATTCTCTCAATTGTTTAAAAGGGATTGGCTCATAGTCATTAAGAAATCCTCCCGCTTCATTTTGTCGTTGTATCACTGGATATGCCTGTACTGAAAATCCTTCCATTATTTCACCAGCCTTTCAGTCTTCTTTTAAAGCTAACCGTAAAGGAGAATCTTGCATTATAAGATCCTCTGGTCCTAAAGGGGGGGGGCAAAGTGCCTTCTCAAAAAGCTGGCAAAATATTAACAGGCTGCTCGATTGCTTGCGCCTGAACCCCAACTTCTTTTATGGATGGGAAGGCAGCAAGTTCTTTGTGATGGTATTGGGCTGCTTCATTATTTAATTCACCCCAATCTTCAGGGCTTAATTTTTCATTTTTTATATTATTTTTGAGGGATTTTTGCGGGGACACCAAACGTTGCTCGTATCTAGGAGGGGAAGGTGGAGGGGCAGAGGGCATGGGAGGGAAATTATCGAGAGATATTGACCGTACTAATGGGGTCGTAACGTAATGCGTTTCCCTGTACCACTTCTCATCACCTATGTCTCCCCTCAGATATTCCTTAACTAAAGACCATAGAGTAAAAGTATCTATAGGGACCTTTTCAGGTCCGTGAATTACATAATATCCCTGAATCTTATCTCCAACTTCATTCCATGTTTCTAGATTGATAGTGCCATCTCTACGAAACCAAAGGCACACAGCTTCTACAAATTCTAAAAACCAATCTATTTGTTTCTTAGTAAATTTTATCCATCTTGCCGTTAAAAGGGATTTTAACATTGCAGCAAATACTCTATGCTCCGTGCTGGAGGCTACCCCCATTTTGTTTACGTCTGTCAATGACCAGTCCTTAACCCTTTCCCAATAACTCACCAACTGCTGCTCATAGGACAAGCGACGTCCTGTCCCTCGGTGACCGATGTTTCCTGGGTTTCGGCACCAAAAAACGAAGACCAGCTCAGAAGGACGCCTGAAGAACATACGGGCTACTGCTCTGTTGGCATGTAGCAAAGATTATTTGAATAGCAATGTTATTTATATCATGTTAGAGGCTAGTTAAATGAAGTGAATTGCTTGTTCTTAGTTAATTACATCTGTCAGTTACAAAATCATTGTGCTTTGTTACTGATCGCCAAACAGTTTTGTTCATGTATTCATGTGATAGTTCTTTATACTTTGCAGCTGTTCTTTTTCACGGAATGTTGTACAGACCTACCCAAGATCACTTCATATACTTCTCCCTTTCAGGAGATAATCTTTATGCAACCCTTTCAGGCCGACATGATAGGTCTGTATGCTGTCCTCAGGGTTAGGGTTAGGCTAAGTGTAGGGTTAGTGTTAGGGTTAGGCTTTAGGGTTAGGGTTAGGGTTAGGTTACGTTGCTTTTGGGGAAGGGTTAGGGTTTGGGTTATGGTTAAAATTAGAGGTTACAGGTATGGGTTGGGGTTGGGGTTCGTGTTAGTGTTAAGGATAGGATTAGTTTTAATCTTACAGTTAGAGTTAGTATTTGGTTTAGAGTTTGGTTTTGGGTTAGGATTAGGGTTAGGGTTAGGCTTAGGTTTAGGGTAAGGCTTCAGGTTTTGGGTCATAGATTAGGGTTAGGGTTAGTGTTAGGTATAGTTTAAGTGTTAGGTTTAGGGTTAATGTTAGGTTTGGGGTTAGGTTTTAGGGTTGGGGTTGTGTTTGTTGTTGCGTTTGGTGTTGGTGTTTGGGTTAGGGTTAGGGCTTGTGGTTTTGTTTTGTTGTGAGTAGGGGTAGTGGTAGGAGTTAGGGTTAAATTAACGGTTTAGGGTTATGTTTAGGGTTAGGGTTAGGGTTAGTTGTAGGGGTTAGGGTATAGGTTTGGGGTTAGGGTTGGGGTTGGGATTAGGTTTGGTTTTGGTGTTGGGTTAGTGTTATGGCTATGGTAAGGGTTATGTTTAGAATATAATCATAGGGATTAGGTTTATGGTTAGGGCTTTGGGGTTAGTGTTGAGGTTGGGGTTAGGGTTAGGTTTTGTTTTAAGTTTTTGGTTAGGGTTAGGGTTTTGGGGTTACTGTTGGAGATGGGGTTGGTGTTAGGATTAGGATTAGGGTTACGGGTTAGGTTTAGGGTTCGGGTTAGTTAGTGGTAGGGTTAGGGTTAGGATTGGGGTTATTTTTTGTTTTAGTTTTATGGTTATATTTAGAGTATAGGGCTAGGTTTTAGGGTTCGGTTTAGGGTTAGGGTTTGAGTTATGTTTTAGGGTTGTGGTTTAATTGGGGGTTTTGTTAAGGTTTAGTGTTTCGGTTAGGTTAAGGATAAGGTTTTGTGTTAAAGTTAGGGTTAGAGATAGGTATTAGGCTGTTGTTAGGGGTTGGGGTTGGTTTTTGGTGTTGCGGTTGTTTATAAAGGATATGGTTAGGGGATAGGTTAGTTTTAGGATTAGGGTCAGAGTGAGGGTTAAGTTTAAGGTTAGGGTAGGGTTAGAGTTAGGTTTAGGGTTAAGGTTAGGGTTTGTGTTTGCATTAAGGTTAGGTTTCGGGTTAGTGTTAGGTATATAGTTTTAGATTAAGGTAAATGTTAGGGTTAGGGCTTGAGTTAGGTTTAGTGTTAGTGTGGGGTTTATTATTCCCAAGGACGGTTCTTCACAAAGAAGTATTATAGAGGATGTTGAGTTGTTCTATATAGATAGTATATAAATAATACAAAAGAGAAGATGGCTCACCTTCAGGATTGTTATAGGTACGAAGAACAAAACATAACAATCGTTACCAACAGTAAATGATTTATTGAGCAAGCCATAAACGAGCAAAACAGCCCTGGGCATCCAGGAGTCTCCACAACCCGCACAACGGGGGCCTCCCGATCCCACTTTTTATTGTCTCTTATCTCTGCAATTATGTTTATCTTTCCCTTCCTGCGCTGCCCTGGCTGTTATGTGGGGGTCGTTCTCTGCCACCTAGTGGTTGAGATGAAAAGGGCCGTAGGCCTCTTCAGCTTCGATTATGCGCACTTAAGAGGCGATTTTCACTTATTTTTCTTTTTTCAGTTTCTTAGAAAGTCACTGCTATCTGTTGTCCATTGTCCAGTTGTTAGAACTAAGCACTGTGGCTCCAATTTGCACAAATTCCAAAGTTCTTAGACAAAACATTTATACATCTCTTTTGAGTCTTCTACAAACTACATTTTCAGTTTTTTTTTTTTTCTCACCATCACCCTAAACCCTCACCCTAAACCCTCACTCTCACCCTAACCCCATCAGCATCACCCTTATCCCCACTAACACTAAACTTAAACCTACCCTAATCGTAATGCTAACCCATCCTTAAACTCACCCTCACCCTAAACCTCACCCTCAACCTCACCCTAACCCTATCCTAACCCTAACCCTAGATCTTAACCCTAACCTTAACCCTAGTCATAACGCTAAGCCCAACCCTAATCCTTATCCTAACCCTAAACGTAAGCCAAATCCCTACCCTAACACTAATCCAACATCTAAACATAACACTACTACTAAAAGCCAATCTTCATCTAACCTGATTAAAATACCTAAATCCTTCTTTAACACTTACTGTAATATTAAATATTTAACCCTAACCATTATCCTAATCCATTAACACTTACCCTAACCCTAAATACAATTTTACACCTACATCCTTAACACCAGCCCCAACCTTATGCTTCTTTAACACTTACTGCAATAATAAATCTTTAACCCTAACCCTTGCCCCAAACCATAACACTAACCCTAACACTAACACCCTAACCCTAAATGCAACCATACACCTAACCCTATCCAATTACCTAAAAATTACCCTAAAACATACTGTAAAGTTAAATCTTTAAACCTAACACTAACACTAACGCTAATCCTAATACTAACTCTAACCCAAAACCTAACACTAGCCCTACCCTGACCCTAACTTTAACCGTAATCATCCCAAACCCTAACCCTTACCGTAAACGTAACCTTATCTTTAACCATAACACTAACACCCTAATCCAAACACTACAACAAACCAAAACTCTAAACCGAGCACTATAGCTGATCATACGATAGATCCTATCCCTTTCTCTAGGACTAAAAACCAGCTAAACTCGAAGTCTCTCCCTATGCCAAATACAAGCACTAAACGTGTTCAAAACACTATTCCTATTCCTATTTTTGAACCTTACCCAATCACAAAACAAATCCAGGGCTTAACCCTTTCACCCTAACGCTCATACTTACCCTACACCACAATTAACAAGAAATGTAACCCTACCTCTATTCTTTAAACCTAGCACTAACCCTATACCTAATTATTACCCTATAATTTAAACTAACCCTAATCCCAACCCTAATGCTGACCCTAACTCTAAACATAATCCGAATCCTAACCCTAACCCAAACCTCTAACACTAAACCTAACCCTAACCCTAACAATAATAATAACCGTAACCCTAACTCAACCCTAACCATAAGCCTAACCCTAACTTTAACCTTGACCTTAACCCCAACACCGACTCCAAACCCAACCCAAACCCCAACTGTTATCCCTAACTAACTGTTATCCCTAACCCTAAGCCAAACCCTAACCCCGTAACCCTAACCCTAAACCTAACCCTAACCAATCCCAACAACTATCCCAACACGAGCCCCACCCTATCACTAACACCAACAACCCAAACCCAAACAGTAATATCTAAAAACTAACACTAACCCTAAACCCAACCCCAACCAAAATCCCAACCCCAACATTAATCCTAACCCTTACCCTAAACGTAATCCTAAGCCTAACCCTAACCCAAGCCAGAACCCTAACCCTAAAACTAACCCCAACCCCAGACGCAACCCAAACCCCAACCTAAATCCCAACCCCAACCCTTATCCTAACCCTATCACTAAACTTAACCTAACCCTAACCCAAACCCTAAACCTAACACTAAGCCATAACCATAACCCTAACCTTATACTAACCCTAACCCTAATCCTAACAAACCTAATCCCAAACCCAACCCCAACCGTAACTCCAAACCTAACCATAACCCTAACCCTAAACTCGCAAAGATTAGTATACCTATAACAATAATAATATACAAATTATGTTTTAAAGATTCGAATGACGGGAAAGATGCTTTCAGGGTTTCTACTTCCCAATCATGTCTCATAACAACTTTTTCACATAGGGGAGATGTTTGATTAATTTGAAAACATTTAGGTAGACCATTAAGTTTTCCAGTATAGCTGATTTTAGCAGAGAAAGTTCTAATATGTGTGTCTGGATACTGTCTCATAAACATGTTTTAGTTATTTTTTTTAAGTTATTTAGGCATGTCTATTTCCTCATCGCATGTAACAGGATGAATAACTGGTGGATTAGGGATAAAAGCCCAATATGTATCAGCTGCACATCCTCATCTTAGAATCTAGAGGGTGCTTAGTAGAGTGGGGCTAGTAGTTGAATTCTTCGACGTTGGATGTTTTCCTCATTCCGATTCAGGGACAATCTTTGCATCTTCCATAGTAGTTTCCCCATTCTTGTTTTGGGCATGGCGTACGCAGCGCTCTGGGATCCAGCGAGGAGATGTCTCATCTGTGGGAAATATACAAACATATCCTTGACCCTACATTAGTACTGGATCTGGACCGCGCATTTTTCCATCTACTGGATCTCTCCAGAAAACCAAAGGTTTCTCTTTTCGTGATGGATTCCAGTGCCTATCGGCAGCAGTTAATACATCATCATCAAAAGTTAAAAAATTCAGAACAAATAATGCATGAGATATTAAAGAGAAAGGAGTATCTTTAATCCCAATTCCCCATTCCCCCTTCTTTACTTTATTTAGTTGCTTTTTCAGCAGATGGTCATATTTTTCATTGACCTTGAGGATTGTATGGGATCCCCGTTTTGTGTTGAATGTTCAGTTGTTGGCAGAATTTTGTAAAAGCTTGACTGGAATAGGCAGGACCGTTATCTGTTTTTATAAAGCTGAGTCTGAGTCTTCTATTAATCTATCTGAAGTTTGTAACGGCCTAGCTACCAAAATCCTGGTAGGGTTCAGCAGGACTGTGCCTTATTTTGGTCTGTTCCTCTTTTCATACTCCAGATTTCGGTAAATTTTTTTCATTTTTTTTCTCATTTTATTTCTTTATTTATTTATTTATTTTCAGGCAGCCAATCCAATTTCTCGTATGAAATCATAGGTTTGCAGGTTATAAGTAAGTTGTTGAAATACTCCTGCAAAATTACCTGCTCCTACCAACTGATCATAAGTTATTCCTAATTGCTGACACTGCGGAGAGCGTACATAGGAATCACAACGCTCAAAATAATCAGAAGTCCATAGTAAATATTCTCCCCCACTCAGTACTGCTTTAGCTAAGGATATCCGGTCTGCTGGCGGGAGCATTTGAGATGTAATTGTCTGTAAAATTGCAAGAGTAAAGGGGGCTGTGGGTCCGTATTGCGCGCTAGCAACTTTCAATTCTCTCAATTGTTTAAAAGGGATTGGCTCATAGTCATTAAGAAATCCTCCCGCTTCATTTTGTCGTTGTATCACTGGATATGCCTGTACTGAAAATCCTTCCATTATTTCACCAGCCTTTCTGTCTTCTTTTAAAGCTAACCGTAAAGGAGAATCTTGCATTATAAGATCCTCTGGTCCTAAAGGGGGGGGGCAAAGTGCCTTCTCAAAAAGCTGGCAAAATATTAACAGGCTGCTCGATTGCTTGCGCCTGAACCCCAACTTCTTTTATGGATGGGAAGGCAGCAAGTTCTTTGTGATGGTATTGGGCTGCTTCATTATTTAATTCACCCCAATCTTCAGGGCTTAATTTTTCATTTTTTATATTATTTTTGAGGGATTTTTGCGGGGACACCAAACGTTGCTCGTATCTAGGAGGGGAAGGTGGAGG
Source organism: Cyrtonyx montezumae (assembly GCF_038088225.1). Taxonomy (NCBI): domain Eukaryota; kingdom Metazoa; phylum Chordata; class Aves; order Galliformes; family Odontophoridae; genus Cyrtonyx; species Cyrtonyx montezumae. The sequence continues at coordinate 197,858 of NW_027072093.1, read as the reverse complement.
GGCAGAGGGCATGGGAGGGAAATTATCGAGAGATATTGACCGTACTAATGGGGTCGTAACGTAATGCGTTTCCCTGTACCACTTCTCATCACCTATGTCTCCCCTCAGATATTCCTTAACTAAAGACCATAGAGTAAAAGTATCTATAGGGACCTTTTCAGGTCCGTGAATTACATAATATCCCTGAATCTTATCTCCAACTTCATTCCATGTTTCTAGATTGATAGTGCCATCTCTACGAAACCAAAGGCACACAGCTTCTACAAATTCTAAAAACCAATCTATTTGTTTCTTAGTAAATTTTATCCATCTTGCCGTTAAAAGGGATTTTAACATTGCAGCAAATACTCTATGCTCCGTGCTGGAGGCTACCCCCATTTTGTTTACGTCTGTCAATGACCAGTCCTTAACCCTTTCCCAATAACTCACCAACTGCTGCTCATAGGACAAGCGACGTCCTGTCCCTCGGTGACCGATGTTTCCTGGGTTTCGGCACCAAAAAACGAAGACCAGCTCAGAAGGACGCCTGAAGAACATACGGGCTACTGCTCTGTTGGCATGTAGCAAAGATTATTTGAATAGCAATGTTATTTATATCATGTTAGAGGCTAGTTAAATGAAGTGAATTGCTTGTTCTTAGTTAATTACATCTGTCAGTTACAAAATCATTGTGCTTTGTTACTGATCGCCAAACAGTTTTGTTCATGTATTCATGTGATAGTTCTTTATACTTTGCAGCTGTTCTTTTTCACGGAATGTTGTACAGACCTACCCAAGATCACTTCATATACTTCTCCCTTTCAGGAGATAATCTTTATGCAACCCTTTCAGGCCGACATGATAGGTCTGTATGCTGTCCTCAGGGTTAGGGTTAGGCTAAGTGTAGGGTTAGTGTTAGGGTTAGGCTTTAGGGTTAGGGTTAGGGTTAGGTTACGTTGCTTTTGGGGAAGGGTTAGGGTTTGGGTTATGGTTAAAATTAGAGGTTACAGGTATGGGTTGGGGTTGGGGTTCGTGTTAGTGTTAAGGATAGGATTAGTTTTAATCTTACAGTTAGAGTTAGTATTTGGTTTAGAGTTTGGTTTTGGGTTAGGATTAGGGTTAGGGTTAGGCTTAGGTTTAGGGTAAGGCTTCAGGTTTTGGGTCATAGATTAGGGTTAGGGTTAGTGTTAGGTATAGTTTAAGTGTTAGGTTTAGGGTTAATGTTAGGTTTGGGGTTAGGTTTTAGGGTTGGGGTTGTGTTTGTTGTTGCGTTTGGTGTTGGTGTTTGGGTTAGGGTTAGGGCTTGTGGTTTTGTTTTGTTGTGAGTAGGGGTAGTGGTAGGAGTTAGGGTTAAATTAACGGTTTAGGGTTATGTTTAGGGTTAGGGTTAGGGTTAGTTGTAGGGGTTAGGGTATAGGTTTGGGGTTAGGGTTGGGGTTGGGATTAGGTTTGGTTTTGGTGTTGGGTTAGTGTTATGGCTATGGTAAGGGTTATGTTTAGAATATAATCATAGGGATTAGGTTTATGGTTAGGGCTTTGGGGTTAGTGTTGAGGTTGGGGTTAGGGTTAGGTTTTGTTTTAAGTTTTTGGTTAGGGTTAGGGTTTTGGGGTTACTGTTGGAGATGGGGTTGGTGTTAGGATTAGGATTAGGGTTACGGGTTAGGTTTAGGGTTCGGGTTAGTTAGTGGTAGGGTTAGGGTTAGGATTGGGGTTATTTTTTGTTTTAGTTTTATGGTTATATTTAGAGTATAGGGCTAGGTTTTAGGGTTCGGTTTAGGGTTAGGGTTTGAGTTATGTTTTAGGGTTGTGGTTTAATTGGGGGTTTTGTTAAGGTTTAGTGTTTCGGTTAGGTTAAGGATAAGGTTTTGTGTTAAAGTTAGGGTTAGAGATAGGTATTAGGCTGTTGTTAGGGGTTGGGGTTGGTTTTTGGTGTTGCGGTTGTTTATAAAGGATATGGTTAGGGGATAGGTTAGTTTTAGGATTAGGGTCAGAGTGAGGGTTAAGTTTAAGGTTAGGGTAGGGTTAGAGTTAGGTTTAGGGTTAAGGTTAGGGTTTGTGTTTGCATTAAGGTTAGGTTTCGGGTTAGTGTTAGGTATATAGTTTTAGATTAAGGTAAATGTTAGGGTTAGGGCTTGAGTTAGGTTTAGTGTTAGTGTGGGGTTTATTATTCCCAAGGACGGTTCTTCACAAAGAAGTATTATAGAGGATGTTGAGTTGTTCTATATAGATAGTATATAAATAATACAAAAGAGAAGATGGCTCACCTTCAGGATTGTTATAGGTACGAAGAACAAAACATAACAATCGTTACCAACAGTAAATGATTTATTGAGCAAGCCATAAACGAGCAAAACAGCCCTGGGCATCCAGGAGTCTCCACAACCCGCACAACGGGGGCCTCCCGATCCCACTTTTTATTGTCTCTTATCTCTGCAATTATGTTTATCTTTCCCTTCCTGCGCTGCCCTGGCTGTTATGTGGGGGTCGTTCTCTGCCACCTAGTGGTTGAGATGAAAAGGGCCGTAGGCCTCTTCAGCTTCGATTATGCGCACTTAAGAGGCGATTTTCACTTATTTTTCTTTTTTCAGTTTCTTAGAAAGTCACTGCTATCTGTTGTCCATTGTCCAGTTGTTAGAACTAAGCACTGTGGCTCCAATTTGCACAAATTCCAAAGTTCTTAGACAAAACATTTATACATCTCTTTTGAGTCTTCTACAAACTACATTTTCAGTTTTTTTTTTTTTCTCACCATCACCCTAAACCCTCACCCTAAACCCTCACTCTCACCCTAACCCCATCAGCATCACCCTTATCCCCACTAACACTAAACTTAAACCTACCCTAATCGTAATGCTAACCCATCCTTAAACTCACCCTCACCCTAAACCTCACCCTCAACCTCACCCTAACCCTATCCTAACCCTAACCCTAGATCTTAACCCTAACCTTAACCCTAGTCATAACGCTAAGCCCAACCCTAATCCTTATCCTAACCCTAAACGTAAGCCAAATCCCTACCCTAACACTAATCCAACATCTAAACATAACACTACTACTAAAAGCCAATCTTCATCTAACCTGATTAAAATACCTAAATCCTTCTTTAACACTTACTGTAATATTAAATATTTAACCCTAACCATTATCCTAATCCATTAACACTTACCCTAACCCTAAATACAATTTTACACCTACATCCTTAACACCAGCCCCAACCTTATGCTTCTTTAACACTTACTGCAATAATAAATCTTTAACCCTAACCCTTGCCCCAAACCATAACACTAACCCTAACACTAACACCCTAACCCTAAATGCAACCATACACCTAACCCTATCCAATTACCTAAAAATTACCCTAAAACATACTGTAAAGTTAAATCTTTAAACCTAACACTAACACTAACGCTAATCCTAATCCTAACTCTAACCCAAAACCTAACACTAGCCCTACCCTGACCCTAACTTTAACCGTAATCATCCCAAACCCTAACCCTTACCGTAAACGTAACCTTATCTTTAACCATAACACTAACACCCTAATCCAAACACTACAACAAACCAAAACTCTAAACCGAGCACTATAGCTGATCATACGATAGATCCTATCCCTTTCTCTAGGACTAAAAACCAGCTAAACTCGAAGTCTCTCCCTATGCCAAATACAAGCACTAAACGTGTTCAAAACACTATTCCTATTCCTATTTTTGAACCTTACCCAATCACAAAACAAATCCAGGGCTTAACCCTTTCACCCTAACGCTCATACTTACCCTACACCACAATTAACAAGAAATGTAACCCTACCTCTATTCTTTAAACCTAGCACTAACCCTATACCTAATTATTACCCTATAATTTAAACTAACCCTAATCCCAACCCTAATGCTGACCCTAACTCTAAACATAATCCGAATCCTAACCCTAACCCAAACCTCTAACACTAAACCTAACCCTAACCCTAACAATAATAATAACCGTAACCCTAACTCAACCCTAACCATAAGCCTAACCCTAACTTTAACCTTGACCTTAACCCCAACACCGACTCCAAACCCAACCCAAACCCCAACTGTTATCCCTAACTAACTGTTATCCCTAACCCTAAGCCAAACCCTAACCCCGTAACCCTAACCCTAAACCTAACCCTAACCAATCCCAACAACTATCCCAACACGAGCCCCACCCTATCACTAACACCAACAACCCAAACCCAAACAGTAATATCTAAAAACTAACACTAACCCTAAACCCAACCCCAACCAAAATCCCAACCCCAACATTAATCCTAACCCTTACCCTAAACGTAATCCTAAGCCTAACCCTAACCCAAGCCAGAACCCTAACCCTAAAACTAACCCCAACCCCAGACGCAACCCAAACCCCAACCTAAATCCCAACCCCAACCCTTATCCTAACCCTATCACTAAACTTAACCTAACCCTAACCCAAACCCTAAACCTAACACTAAGCCATAACCATAACCCTAACGTTATACTAACCCTAACCCTAATCCTAACAAACCTAATCCCAAACCCAACCCCAACCGTAACTCCAAACCTAACCATAACCCTAACCCTAAACTCGCAAAGATTAGTATACCTATAACAATAATAATATACAAATTATGTTTTAAAGATTCGAATGACGGGAAAGATGCTTTCAGGGTTTCTACTTCCCAATCATGTCTCATAACAACTTTTTCACATAGGGGAGATGTTTGATTAATTTGAAAACATTTAGGTAGACCATTAAGTTTTCCAGTATAGCTGATTTTAGCAGAGAAAGTTCTAATATGTGTGTCTGGATACTGTCTCATAAACATGTTTTAGTTATTTTTTTTAAGTTATTTAGGCATGTCTATTTCCTCATCGCATGTAACAGGATGAATAACTGGTGGATTAGGGATAAAAGCCCAATATGTATCAGCTGCACATCCTCGTCTTAGAATCTAGAGGGTGCTTAGTAGAGTGGGGCTAGTAGTTGAATTCTTCGACGTTGGATGTTTTCCTCATTCCGATTCAGGGACAATCTTTGCATCTTCCATAGTAGTTTCCCCATTCTTGTTTTGGGCATGGCGTACGCAGCGCTCTGGGATCCAGCGAGGAGATGTCTCATCTGTGGGAAATATACAAACATATCCTTGACCCTACATTAGTACTGGATCTGGACCGCGCATTTTTCCATCTACTGGATCTCTCCAGAAAACCAAAGGTTTCTCTTTTCGTGATGGATTCCAGTGCCTATCGGCAGCAGTTAATACATCATCATCAAAAGTTAAAAAATTCAGAACAAATAATGCATGAGATATTAAAGAGAAAGGAGTATCTTTAATCCCAATTCCCCATTCCCCCTTCTTTACTTTATTTAGTTGCTTTTTCAGCAGATGGTCATATTTTTCATTGACCTTGAGGATTGTATGGGATCCCCGTTTTGTGTTGAATGTTCAGTTGTTGGCAGAATTTTGTAAAAGCTTGACTGGAATAGGCAGGACCGTTATCTGTTTTTATAAAGCTGAGTCTGAGTCTTCTATTAATCTATCTGAAGTTTGTAACGGCCTAGCTACCAAAATCCTGGTAGGGTTCAGCAGGACTGTGCCTTATTTTGGTCTGTTCCTCTTTTCATACTCCAGATTTCGGTAAATTTTTTTCATTTTTTTTCTCATTTTATTTCTTTATTTATTTATTTATTTTCAGGCAGCCAATCCAATTTCTCGTATGAAATCATAGGTTTGCAGGTTATAAGTAAGTTGTTGAAATACTCCTGCAAAATTACCTGCTCCTACCAACTGATCATAAGTTATTCCTAATTGCTGACACTGCGGAGAGCGTACATAGGAATCACAACGCTCAAAATAATCAGAAGTCCATAGTAAATATTCTCCCCCACTCAGTACTGCTTTAGCTAAGGATATCCGGTCTGCTGGCGGGAGCATTTGAGATGTAATTGTCTGTAAAATTGCAAGAGTAAAGGGGGCTGTGGGTCCGTATTGCGCGCTAGCAACTTTCAATTCTCTCAATTGTTTAAAAGGGATTGGCTCATAGTCATTAAGAAATCCTCCCGCTTCATTTTGTCGTTGTATCACTGGATATGCCTGTACTGAAAATCCTTCCATTATTTCACCAGCCTTTCTGTCTTCTTTTAAAGCTAACCGTAAAGGAGAATCTTGCATTATAAGATCCTCTGGTCCTAAAGGGGGGGGGCAAAGTGCCTTCTCAAAAAGCTGGCAAAATATTAACAGGCTGCTCGATTGCTTGCGCCTGAACCCCAACTTCTTTTATGGATGGGAAGGCAGCAAGTTCTTTGTGATGGTATTGGGCTGCTTCATTATTTAATTCACCCCAATCTTCAGGGCTTAATTTTTCATTTTTTATATTATTTTTGAGGGATTTTTGCGGGGACACCAAACGTTGCTCGTATCTAGGAGGGGAAGGTGGAGGGGCAGAGGGCATGGGAGGGAAATTATCGAGAGATATTGACCGTACTAATGGGGTCGTAACGTAATGCGTTTCCCTGTACCACTTCTCATCACCTATGTCTCCCCTCAGATATTCCTTAACTAAAGACCATAGAGTAAAAGTATCTATAGGGACCTTTTCAGGTCCGTGAATTACATAATATCCCTGAATCTTATCTCCAACTTCATTCCATGTTTCTAGATTGATAGTGCCATCTCTACGAAACCAAAGGCACACAGCTTCTACAAATTCTAAAAACCAATCTATTTGTTTCTTAGTAAATTTTATCCATCTTGCCGTTAAAAGGGATTTTAACATTGCAGCAAATACTCTATGCTCCGTGCTGGAGGCTACCCCCATTTTGTTTACGTCTGTCAATGACCAGTCCTTAACCCTTTCCCAATAACTCACCAACTGCTGCTCATAGGACAAGCGACGTCCTGTCCCTCGGTGACCGATGTTTCCTGGGTTTCGGCACCAAAAAACGAAGACCAGCTCAGAAGGACGCCTGAAGAACATACGGGCTACTGCTCTGTTGGCATGTAGCAAAGATTATTTGAATAGCAATGTTATTTATATCATGTTAGAGGCTAGTTAAATGAAGTGAATTGCTTGTTCTTAGTTAATTACATCTGTCAGTTACAAAATCATTGTGCTTTGTTACTGATCGCCAAACAGTTTTGTTCATGTATTCATGTGATAGTTCTTTATACTTTGCAGCTGTTCTTTTTCACGGAATGTTGTACAGACCTACCCAAGATCACTTCATATACTTCTCCCTTTCAGGAGATAATCTTTATGCAACCCTTTCAGGCCGACATGATAGGTCTGTATGCTGTCCTCAGGGTTAGGGTTAGGCTAAGTGTAGGGTTAGTGTTAGGGTTAGGCTTTAGGGTTAGGGTTAGGGTTAGGTTACGTTGCTTTTGGGGAAGGGTTAGGGTTTGGGTTATGGTTAAAATTAGAGGTTACAGGTATGGGTTGGGGTTGGGGTTCGTGTTAGTGTTAAGGATAGGATTAGTTTTAATCTTACAGTTAGAGTTAGTATTTGGTTTAGAGTTTGGTTTTGGGTTAGGATTAGGGTTAGGGTTAGGCTTAGGTTTAGGGTAAGGCTTCAGGTTTTGGGTCATAGATTAGGGTTAGGGTTAGTGTTAGGTATAGTTTAAGTGTTAGGTTTAGGGTTAATGTTAGGTTTGGGGTTAGGTTTTAGGGTTGGGGTTGTGTTTGTTGTTGCGTTTGGTGTTGGTGTTTGGGTTAGGGTTAGGGCTTGTGGTTTTGTTTTGTTGTGAGTAGGGGTAGTGGTAGGAGTTAGGGTTAAATTAACGGTTTAGGGTTATGTTTAGGGTTAGGGTTAGGGTTAGTTGTAGGGGTTAGGGTATAGGTTTGGGGTTAGGGTTGGGGTTGGGATTAGGTTTGGTTTTGGTGTTGGGTTAGTGTTATGGCTATGGTAAGGGTTATGTTTAGAATATAATCATAGGGATTAGGTTTATGGTTAGGGCTTTGGGGTTAGTGTTGAGGTTGGGGTTAGGGTTAGGTTTTGTTTTAAGTTTTTGGTTAGGGTTAGGGTTTTGGGGTTACTGTTGGAGATGGGGTTGGTGTTAGGATTAGGATTAGGGTTACGGGTTAGGTTTAGGGTTCGGGTTAGTTAGTGGTAGGGTTAGGGTTAGGATTGGGGTTATTTTTTGTTTTAGTTTTATGGTTATATTTAGAGTATAGGGCTAGGTTTTAGGGTTCGGTTTAGGGTTAGGGTTTGAGTTATGTTTTAGGGTTGTGGTTTAATTGGGGGTTTTGTTAAGGTTTAGTGTTTCGGTTAGGTTAAGGATAAGGTTTTGTGTTAAAGTTAGGGTTAGAGATAGGTATTAGGCTGTTGTTAGGGGTTGGGGTTGGTTTTTGGTGTTGCGGTTGTTTATAAAGGATATGGTTAGGGGATAGGTTAGTTTTAGGATTAGGGTCAGAGTGAGGGTTAAGTTTAAGGTTAGGGTAGGGTTAGAGTTAGGTTTAGGGTTAAGGTTAGGGTTTGTGTTTGCATTAAGGTTAGGTTTCGGGTTAGTGTTAGGTATATAGTTTTAGATTAAGGTAAATGTTAGGGTTAGGGCTTGAGTTAGGTTTAGTGTTAGTGTGGGGTTTATTATTCCCAAGGACGGTTCTTCACAAAGAAGTATTATAGAGGATGTTGAGTTGTTCTATATAGATAGTATATAAATAATACAAAAGAGAAGATGGCTCACCTTCAGGATTGTTATAGGTACGAAGAACAAAACATAACAATCGTTACCAACAGTAAATGATTTATTGAGCAAGCCATAAACGAGCAAAACAGCCCTGGGCATCCAGGAGTCTCCACAACCCGCACAACGGGGGCCTCCCGATCCCACTTTTTATTGTCTCTTATCTCTGCAATTATGTTTATCTTTCCCTTCCTGCGCTGCCCTGGCTGTTATGTGGGGGTCGTTCTCTGCCACCTAGTGGTTGAGATGAAAAGGGCCGTAGGCCTCTTCAGCTTCGATTATGCGCACTTAAGAGGCGATTTTCACTTATTTTTCTTTTTTCAGTTTCTTAGAAAGTCACTGCTATCTGTTGTCCATTGTCCAGTTGTTAGAACTAAGCACTGTGGCTCCAATTTGCACAAATTCCAAAGTTCTTAGACAAAACATTTATACATCTCTTTTGAGTCTTCTACAAACTACATTTTCAGTTTTTTTTTTTTTCTCACCATCACCCTAAACCCTCACCCTAAACCCTCACTCTCACCCTAACCCCATCAGCATCACCCTTATCCCCACTAACACTAAACTTAAACCTACCCTAATCGTAATGCTAACCCATCCTTAAACTCACCCTCACCCTAAACCTCACCCTCAACCTCACCCTAACCCTATCCTAACCCTAACCCTAGATCTTAACCCTAACCTTAACCCTAGTCATAACGCTAAGCCCAACCCTAATCCTTATCCTAACCCTAAACGTAAGCCAAATCCCTACCCTAACACTAATCCAACATCTAAACATAACACTACTACTAAAAGCCAATCTTCATCTAACCTGATTAAAATACCTAAATCCTTCTTTAACACTTACTGTAATATTAAATATTTAACCCTAACCATTATCCTAATCCATTAACACTTACCCTAACCCTAAATACAATTTTACACCTACATCCTTAACACCAGCCCCAACCTTATGCTTCTTTAACACTTACTGCAATAATAAATCTTTAACCCTAACCCTTGCCCCAAACCATAACACTAACCCTAACACTAACACCCTAACCCTAAATGCAACCATACACCTAACCCTATCCAATTACCTAAAAATTACCCTAAAACATACTGTAAAGTTAAATCTTTAAACCTAACACTAACACTAACGCTAATCCTAATCCTAACTCTAACCCAAAACCTAACACTAGCCCTACCCTGACCCTAACTTTAACCGTAATCATCCCAAACCCTAACCCTTACCGTAAACGTAACCTTATCTTTAACCATAACACTAACACCCTAATCCAAACACTACAACAAACCAAAACTCTAAACCGAGCACTATAGCTGATCATACGATAGATCCTATCCCTTTCTCTAGGACTAAAAACCAGCTAAACTCGAAGTCTCTCCCTATGCCAAATACAAGCACTAAACGTGTTCAAAACACTATTCCTATTCCTATTTTTGAACCTTACCCAATCACAAAACAAATCCAGGGCTTAACCCTTTCACCCTAACGCTCATACTTACCCTACACCACAATTAACAAGAAATGTAACCCTACCTCTATTCTTTAAACCTAGCACTAACCCTATACCTAATTATTACCCTATAATTTAAACTAACCCTAATCCCAACCCTAATGCTGACCCTAACTCTAAACATAATCCGAATCCTAACCCTAACCCAAACCTCTAACACTAAACCTAACCCTAACCCTAACAATAATAATAACCGTAACCCTAACTCAACCCTAACCATAAGCCTAACCCTAACTTTAACCTTGACCTTAACCCCAACACCGACTCCAAACCCAACCCAAACCCCAACTGTTATCCCTAACTAACTGTTATCCTTAACCCTAAGCCAAACCCTAACCCCGTAACCCTAACCCTAAACCTAACCCTAACCAATCCCAACAACTATCCCAACACGAGCCCCACCCTATCACTAACACCAACAACCCAAACCCAAACAGTAATATCTAAAAACTAACACTAACCCTAAACCCAACCCCAACCAAAATCCCAACCCCAACATTAATCCTAACCCTTACCCTAAACGTAATCCTAAGCCTAACCCTAACCCAAGCCAGAACCCTAACCCTAAAACTAACCCCAACCCCAGACGCAACCCAAACCCCAACCTAAATCCCAACCCCAACCCTTATCCTAACCCTATCACTAAACTTAACCTAACCCTAACCCAAACCCTAAACCTAACACTAAGCCATAACCATAACCCTAACGTTATACTAACCCTAACCCTAATCCTAACAAACCTAATCCCAAACCCAACCCCAACCGTAACTCCAAACCTAACCATAACCCTAACCCTAAACTCGCAAAGATTAGTATACCTATAACAATAATAATATACAAATTATGTTTTAAAGATTCGAATGACGGGAAAGATGCTTTCAGGGTTTCTACTTCCCAATCATGTCTCATAACAACTTTTTCACATAGGGGAGATGTTTGATTAATTTGAAAACATTTAGGTAGACCATTAAGTTTTCCAGTATAGCTGATTTTAGCAGAGAAAGTTCTAATATGTGTGTCTGGATACTGTCTCATAAACATGTTTTAGTTATTTTTTTTAAGTTATTTAGGCATGTCTATTTCCTCATCGCATGTAACAGGATGAATAACTGGTGGATTAGGGATAAAAGCCCAATATGTATCAGCTGCACATCCTCATCTTAGAATCTAGAGGGTGCTTAGTAGAGTGGGGCTAGTAGTTGAATTCTTCGACGTTGGATGTTTTCCTCATTCCGATTCAGGGACAATCTTTGCATCTTCCATAGTAGTTTCCCCATTCTTGTTTTGGGCATGGCGTACGCAGCGCTCTGGGATCCAGCGAGGAGATGTCTCATCTGTGGGAAATATACAAACATATCCTTGACCCTACATTAGTACTGGATCTGGACCGCGCATTTTTCCATCTACTGGATCTCTCCAGAAAACCAAAGGTTTCTCTTTTCGTGATGGATTCCAGTGCCTATCGGCAGCAGTTAATACATCATCATCAAAAGTTAAAAAATTCAGAACAAATAATGCATGAGATATTAAAGAGAAAGGAGTATCTTTAATCCCAATTCCCCATTCCCCCTTCTTTACTTTATTTAGTTGCTTTTTCAGCAGATGGTCATATTTTTCATTGACCTTGAGGATTGTATGGGATCCCCGTTTTGTGTTGAATGTTCAGTTGTTGGCAGAATTTTGTAAAAGCTTGACTGGAATAGGCAGGACCGTTATCTGTTTTTATAAAGCTGAGTCTGAGTCTTCTATTAATCTATCTGAAGTTTGTAACGGCCTAGCTACCAAAATCCTGGTAGGGTTCAGCAGGACTGTGCCTTATTTTGGTCTGTTCCTCTTTTCATACTCCAGATTTCGGTAAATTTTTTTCATTTTTTTTCTCATTTTATTTCTTTATTTATTTATTTATTTTCAGGCAGCCAATCCAATTTCTCGTATGAAATCATAGGTTTGCAGGTTATAAGTAAGTTGTTGAAATACTCCTGCAAAATTACCTGCTCCTACCAACTGATCATAAGTTATTCCTAATTGCTGACACTGCGGAGAGCGTACATAGGAATCACAACGCTCAAAATAATCAGAAGTCCATAGTAAATATTCTCCCCCACTCAGTACTGCTTTAGCTAAGGATATCCGGTCTGCTGGCGGGAGCATTTGAGATGTAATTGTCTGTAAAATTGCAAGAGTAAAGGGGGCTGTGGGTCCGTATTGCGCGCTAGCAACTTTCAATTCTCTCAATTGTTTAAAAGGGATTGGCTCATAGTCATTAAGAAATCCTCCCGCTTCATTTTGTCGTTGTATCACTGGATATGCCTGTACTGAAAATCCTTCCATTATTTCACCAGCCTTTCAGTCTTCTTTTAAAGCTAACCGTAAAGGAGAATCTTGCATTATAAGATCCTCTGGTCCTAAAGGGGGGGGGCAAAGTGCCTTCTCAAAAAGCTGGCAAAATATTAACAGGCTGCTCGATTGCTTGCGCCTGAACCCCAACTTCTTTTATGGATGGGAAGGCAGCAAGTTCTTTGTGATGGTATTGGGCTGCTTCATTATTTAATTCACCCCAATCTTCAGGGCTTAATTTTTCATTTTTTATATTATTTTTGAGGGATTTTTGCGGGGACACCAAACGTTGCTCGTATCTAGGAGGGGAAGGTGGAGGGGCAGAGGGCATGGGAGGGAAATTATCGAGAGATATTGACCGTACTAATGGGGTCGTAACGTAATGCGTTTCCCTGTACCACTTCTCATCACCTATGTCTCCCCTCAGATATTCCTTAACTAAAGACCATAGAGTAAAAGTATCTATAGGGACCTTTTCAGGTCCGTGAATTACATAATATCCCTGAATCTTATCTCCAACTTCATTCCATGTTTCTAGATTGATAGTGCCATCTCTACGAAACCAAAGGCACACAGCTTCTACAAATTCTAAAAACCAATCTATTTGTTTCTTAGTAAATTTTATCCATCTTGCCGTTAAAAGGGATTTTAACATTGCAGCAAATACTCTATGCTCCGTGCTGGAGGCTACCCCCATTTTGTTTACGTCTGTCAATGACCAGTCCTTAACCCTTTCCCAATAACTCACCAACTGCTGCTCATAGGACAAGCGACGTCCTGTCCCTCGGTGACCGATGTTTCCTGGGTTTCGGCACCAAAAAACGAAGACCAGCTCAGAAGGACGCCTGAAGAACATACGGGCTACTGCTCTGTTGGCATGTAGCAAAGATTATTTGAATAGCAATGTTATTTATATCATGTTAGAGGCTAGTTAAATGAAGTGAATTGCTTGTTCTTAGTTAATTACATCTGTCAGTTACAAAATCATTGTGCTTTGTTACTGATCGCCAAACAGTTTTGTTCATGTATTCATGTGATAGTTCTTTATACTTTGCAGCTGTTCTTTTTCACGGAATGTTGTACAGACCTACCCAAGATCACTTCATATACTTCTCCCTTTCAGGAGATAATCTTTATGCAACCCTTTCAGGCCGACATGATAGGTCTGTATGCTGTCCTCAGGGTTAGGGTTAGGCTAAGTGTAGGGTTAGTGTTAGGGTTAGGCTTTAGGGTTAGGGTTAGGGTTAGGTTACGTTGCTTTTGGGGAAGGGTTAGGGTTTGGGTTATGGTTAAAATTAGAGGTTACAGGTATGGGTTGGGGTTGGGGTTCGTGTTAGTGTTAAGGATAGGATTAGTTTTAATCTTACAGTTAGAGTTAGTATTTGGTTTAGAGTTTGGTTTTGGGTTAGGATTAGGGTTAGGGTTAGGCTTAGGTTTAGGGTAAGGCTTCAGGTTTTGGGTCATAGATTAGGGTTAGGGTTAGTGTTAGGTATAGTTTAAGTGTTAGGTTTAGGGTTAATGTTAGGTTTGGGGTTAGGTTTTAGGGTTGGGGTTGTGTTTGTTGTTGCGTTTGGTGTTGGTGTTTGGGTTAGGGTTAGGGCTTGTGGTTTTGTTTTGTTGTGAGTAGGGGTAGTGGTAGGAGTTAGGGTTAAATTAACGGTTTAGGGTTATGTTTAGGGTTAGGGTTAGGGTTAGTTGTAGGGGTTAGGGTATAGGTTTGGGGTTAGGGTTGGGGTTGGGATTAGGTTTGGTTTTGGTGTTGGGTTAGTGTTATGGCTATGGTAAGGGTTATGTTTAGAATATAATCATAGGGATTAGGTTTATGGTTAGGGCTTTGGGGTTAGTGTTGAGGTTGGGGTTAGGGTTAGGTTTTGTTTTAAGTTTTTGGTTAGGGTTAGGGTTTTGGGGTTACTGTTGGAGATGGGGTTGGTGTTAGGATTAGGATTAGGGTTACGGGTTAGGTTTAGGGTTCGGGTTAGTTAGTGGTAGGGTTAGGGTTAGGATTGGGGTTATTTTTTGTTTTAGTTTTATGGTTATATTTAGAGTATAGGGCTAGGTTTTAGGGTTCGGTTTAGGGTTAGGGTTTGAGTTATGTTTTAGGGTTGTGGTTTAATTGGGGGTTTTGTTAAGGTTTAGTGTTTCGGTTAGGTTAAGGATAAGGTTTTGTGTTAAAGTTAGGGTTAGAGATAGGTATTAGGCTGTTGTTAGGGGTTGGGGTTGGTTTTTGGTGTTGCGGTTGTTTATAAAGGATATGGTTAGGGGATAGGTTAGTTTTAGGATTAGGGTCAGAGTGAGGGTTAAGTTTAAGGTTAGGGTAGGGTTAGAGTTAGGTTTAGGGTTAAGGTTAGGGTTTGTGTTTGCATTAAGGTTAGGTTTCGGGTTAGTGTTAGGTATATAGTTTTAGATTAAGGTAAATGTTAGGGTTAGGGCTTGAGTTAGGTTTAGTGTTAGTGTGGGGTTTATTATTCCCAAGGACGGTTCTTCACAAAGAAGTATTATAGAGGATGTTGAGTTGTTCTATATAGATAGTATATAAATAATACAAAAGAGAAGATGGCTCACCTTCAGGATTGTTATAGGTACGAAGAACAAAACATAACAATCGTTACCAACAGTAAATGATTTATTGAGCAAGCCATAAACGAGCAAAACAGCCCTGGGCATCCAGGAGTCTCCACAACCCGCACAACGGGGGCCTCCCGATCCCACTTTTTATTGTCTCTTATCTCTGCAATTATGTTTATCTTTCCCTTCCTGCGCTGCCCTGGCTGTTATGTGGGGGTCGTTCTCTGCCACCTAGTGGTTGAGATGAAAAGGGCCGTAGGCCTCTTCAGCTTCGATTATGCGCACTTAAGAGGCGATTTTCACTTATTTTTCTTTTTTCAGTTTCTTAGAAAGTCACTGCTATCTGTTGTCCATTGTCCAGTTGTTAGAACTAAGCACTGTGGCTCCAATTTGCACAAATTCCAAAGTTCTTAGACAAAACATTTATACATCTCTTTTGAGTCTTCTACAAACTACATTTTCAGTTTTTTTTTTTTTCTCACCATCACCCTAAACCCTCACCCTAAACCCTCACTCTCACCCTAACCCCATCAGCATCACCCTTATCCCCACTAACACTAAACTTAAACCTACCCTAATCGTAATGCTAACCCATCCTTAAACTCACCCTCACCCTAAACCTCACCCTCAACCTCACCCTAACCCTATCCTAACCCTAACCCTAGATCTTAACCCTAACCTTAACCCTAGTCATAACGCTAAGCCCAACCCTAATCCTTATCCTAACCCTAAACGTAAGCCAAATCCCTACCCTAACACTAATCCAACATCTAAACATAACACTACTACTAAAAGCCAATCTTCATCTAACCTGATTAAAATACCTAAATCCTTCTTTAACACTTACTGTAATATTAAATATTTAACCCTAACCATTATCCTAATCCATTAACACTTACCCTAACCCTAAATACAATTTTACACCTACATCCTTAACACCAGCCCCAACCTTATGCTTCTTTAACACTTACTGCAATAATAAATCTTTAACCCTAACCCTTGCCCCAAACCATAACACTAACCCTAACACTAACACCCTAACCCTAAATGCAACCATACACCTAACCCTATCCAATTACCTAAAAATTACCCTAAAACATACTGTAAAGTTAAATCTTTAAACCTAACACTAACACTAACGCTAATCCTAATCCTAACTCTAACCCAAAACCTAACACTAGCCCTACCCTGACCCTAACTTTAACCGTAATCATCCCAAACCCTAACCCTTACCGTAAACGTAACCTTATCTTTAACCATAACACTAACACCCTAATCCAAACACTACAACAAACCAAAACTCTAAACCGAGCACTATAGCTGATCATACGATAGATCCTATCCCTTTCTCTAGGACTAAAAACCAGCTAAACTCGAAGTCTCTCCCTATGCCAAATACAAGCACTAAACGTGTTCAAAACACTATTCCTATTCCTATTTTTGAACCTTACCCAATCACAAAACAAATCCAGGGCTTAACCCTTTCACCCTAACGCTCATACTTACCCTACACCACAATTAACAAGAAATGTAACCCTACCTCTATTCTTTAAACCTAGCACTAACCCTATACCTAATTATTACCCTATAATTTAAACTAACCCTAATCCCAACCCTAATGCTGACCCTAACTCTAAACATAATCCGAATCCTAACCCTAACCCAAACCTCTAACACTAAACCTAACCCTAACCCTAACAATAATAATAACCGTAACCCTAACTCAACCCTAACCATAAGCCTAACCCTAACTTTAACCTTGACCTTAACCCCAACACCGACTCCAAACCCAACCCAAACCCCAACTGTTATCCCTAACTAACTGTTATCCTTAACCCTAAGCCAAACCCTAACCCCGTAACCCTAACCCTAAACCTAACCCTAACCAATCCCAACAACTATCCCAACACGAGCCCCACCCTATCACTAACACCAACAACCCAAACCCAAACAGTAATATCTAAAAACTAACACTAACCCTAAACCCAACCCCAACATTAATCCTAACCCTTACCCTAAACGTAATCCTAAGCCTAACCCTAACCCAAGCCAGAACCCTAACCCTAAAACTAACCCCAACCCCAGACGCAACCCAAACCCCAACCTAAATCCCAACCCCAACCCTTATCCTAACCCTATCACTAAACTTAACCTAACCCTAACCCAAACCCTAAACCTAACACTAAGCCATAACCATAACCCTAACGTTATACTAACCCTAACCCTAATCCTAACAAACCTAATCCCAAACCCAACCCCAACCGTAACTCCAAACCTAACCATAACCCTAACCCTAAACTCGCAAAGATTAGTATACCTATAACAATAATAATATACAAATTATGTTTTAAAGATTCGAATGACGGGAAAGATGCTTTCAGGGTTTCTACTTCCCAATCATGTCTCATAACAACTTTTTCACATAGGGGAGATGTTTGATTAATTTGAAAACATTTAGGTAGACCATTAAGTTTTCCAGTATAGCTGATTTTAGCAGAGAAAGTTCTAATATGTGTGTCTGGATACTGTCTCATAAACATGTTTTAGTTATTTTTTTTAAGTTATTTAGGCATGTCTATTTCCTCATCGCATGTAACAGGATGAATAACTGGTGGATTAGGGATAAAAGCCCAATATGTATCAGCTGCACATCCTCGTCTTAGAATCTAGAGGGTGCTTAGTAGAGTGGGGCTAGTAGTTGAATTCTTCGACGTTGGATGTTTTCCTCATTCCGATTCAGGGACAATCTTTGCATCTTCCATAGTAGTTTCCCCATTCTTGTTTTGGGCATGGCGTACGCAGCGCTCTGGGATCCAGCGAGGAGATGTCTCATCTGTGGGAAATATACAAACATATCCTTGACCCTACATTAGTACTGGATCTGGACCGCGCATTTTTCCATCTACTGGATCTCTCCAGAAAACCAAAGGTTTCTCTTTTCGTGATGGATTCCAGTGCCTATCGGCAGCAGTTAATACATCATCATCAAAAGTTAAAAAATTCAGAACAAATAATGCATGAGATATTAAAGAGAAAGGAGTATCTTTAATCCCAATTCCCCATTCCCCCTTCTTTACTTTATTTAGTTGCTTTTTCAGCAGATGGTCATATTTTTCATTGACCTTGAGGATTGTATGGGATCCCCGTTTTGTGTTGAATGTTCAGTTGTTGGCAGAATTTTGTAAAAGCTTGACTGGAATAGGCAGGACCGTTATCTGTTTTTATAAAGCTGAGTCTGAGTCTTCTATTAATCTATCTGAAGTTTGTAACGGCCTAGCTACCAAAATCCTGGTAGGGTTCAGCAGGACTGTGCCTTATTTTGGTCTGTTCCTCTTTTCATACTCCAGATTTCGGTAAATTTTTTTCATTTTTTTTCTCATTTTATTTCTTTATTTATTTATTTATTTTCAGGCAGCCAATCCAATTTCTCGTATGAAATCATAGGTTTGCAGGTTATAAGTAAGTTGTTGAAATACTCCTGCAAAATTACCTGCTCCTACCAACTGATCATAAGTTATTCCTAATTGCTGACACTGCGGAGAGCGTACATAGGAATCACAACGCTCAAAATAATCAGAAGTCCATAGTAAATATTCTCCCCCACTCAGTACTGCTTTAGCTAAGGATATCCGGTCTGCTGGCGGGAGCATTTGAGATGTAATTGTCTGTAAAATTGCAAGAGTAAAGGGGGCTGTGGGTCCGTATTGCGCGCTAGCAACTTTCAATTCTCTCAATTGTTTAAAAGGGATTGGCTCATAGTCATTAAGAAATCCTCCCGCTTCATTTTGTCGTTGTATCACTGGATATGCCTGTACTGAAAATCCTTCCATTATTTCACCAGCCTTTCTGTCTTCTTTTAAAGCTAACCGTAAAGGAGAATCTTGCATTATAAGATCCTCTGGTCCTAAAGGGGGGGGGCAAAGTGCCTTCTCAAAAAGCTGGCAAAATATTAACAGGCTGCTCGATTGCTTGCGCCTGAACCCCAACTTCTTTTATGGATGGGAAGGCAGCAAGTTCTTTGTGATGGTATTGGGCTGCTTCATTATTTAATTCACCCCAATCTTCAGGGCTTAATTTTTCATTTTTTATATTATTTTTGAGGGATTTTTGCGGGGACACCAAACGTTGCTCGTATCTAGGAGGGGAAGGTGGAGGGGCAGAGGGCATGGGAGGGAAATTATCGAGAGATATTGACCGTACTAATGGGGTCGTAACGTAATGCGTTTCCCTGTACCACTTCTCATCACCTATGTCTCCCCTCAGATATTCCTTAACTAAAGACCATAGAGTAAAAGTATCTATAGGGACCTTTTCAGGTCCGTGAATTACATAATATCCCTGAATCTTATCTCCAACTTCATTCCATGTTTCTAGATTGATAGTGCCATCTCTACGAAACCAAAGGCACACAGCTTCTACAAATTCTAAAAACCAATCTATTTGTTTCTTAGTAAATTTTATCCATCTTGCCGTTAAAAGGGATTTTAACATTGCAGCAAATACTCTATGCTCCGTGCTGGAGGCTACCCCCATTTTGTTTACGTCTGTCAATGACCAGTCCTTAACCCTTTCCCAATAACTCACCAACTGCTGCTCATAGGACAAGCGACGTCCTGTCCCTCGGTGACCGATGTTTCCTGGGTTTCGGCACCAAAAAACGAAGACCAGCTCAGAAGGACGCCTGAAGAACATACGGGCTACTGCTCTGTTGGCATGTAGCAAAGATTATTTGAATAGCAATGTTATTTATATCATGTTAGAGGCTAGTTAAATGAAGTGAATTGCTTGTTCTTAGTTAATTACATCTGTCAGTTACAAAATCATTGTGCTTTGTTACTGATCGCCAAACAGTTTTGTTCATGTATTCATGTGATAGTTCTTTATACTTTGCAGCTGTTCTTTTTCACGGAATGTTGTACAGACCTACCCAAGATCACTTCATATACTTCTCCCTTTCAGGAGATAATCTTTATGCAACCCTTTCAGGCCGACATGATAGGTCTGTATGCTGTCCTCAGGGTTAGGGTTAGGCTAAGTGTAGGGTTAGTGTTAGGGTTAGGCTTTAGGGTTAGGGTTAGGGTTAGGTTACGTTGCTTTTGGGGAAGGGTTAGGGTTTGGGTTATGGTTAAAATTAGAGGTTACAGGTATGGGTTGGGGTTGGGGTTCGTGTTAGTGTTAAGGATAGGATTAGTTTTAATCTTACAGTTAGAGTTAGTATTTGGTTTAGAGTTTGGTTTTGGGTTAGGATTAGGGTTAGGGTTAGGCTTAGGTTTAGGGTAAGGCTTCAGGTTTTGGGTCATAGATTAGGGTTAGGGTTAGTGTTAGGTATAGTTTAAGTGTTAGGTTTAGGGTTAATGTTAGGTTTGGGGTTAGGTTTTAGGGTTGGGGTTGTGTTTGTTGTTGCGTTTGGTGTTGGTGTTTGGGTTAGGGTTAGGGCTTGTGGTTTTGTTTTGTTGTGAGTAGGGGTAGTGGTAGGAGTTAGGGTTAAATTAACGGTTTAGGGTTATGTTTAGGGTTAGGGTTAGGGTTAGTTGTAGGGGTTAGGGTATAGGTTTGGGGTTAGGGTTGGGGTTGGGATTAGGTTTGGTTTTGGTGTTGGGTTAGTGTTATGGCTATGGTAAGGGTTATGTTTAGAATATAATCATAGGGATTAGGTTTATGGTTAGGGCTTTGGGGTTAGTGTTGAGGTTGGGGTTAGGGTTAGGTTTTGTTTTAAGTTTTTGGTTAGGGTTAGGGTTTTGGGGTTACTGTTGGAGATGGGGTTGGTGTTAGGATTAGGATTAGGGTTACGGGTTAGGTTTAGGGTTCGGGTTAGTTAGTGGTAGGGTTAGGGTTAGGATTGGGGTTATTTTTTGTTTTAGTTTTATGGTTATATTTAGAGTATAGGGCTAGGTTTTAGGGTTCGGTTTAGGGTTAGGGTTTGAGTTATGTTTTAGGGTTGTGGTTTAATTGGGGGTTTTGTTAAGGTTTAGTGTTTCGGTTAGGTTAAGGATAAGGTTTTGTGTTAAAGTTAGGGTTAGAGATAGGTATTAGGCTGTTGTTAGGGGTTGGGGTTGGTTTTTGGTGTTGCGGTTGTTTATAAAGGATATGGTTAGGGGATAGGTTAGTTTTAGGATTAGGGTCAGAGTGAGGGTTAAGTTTAAGGTTAGGGTAGGGTTAGAGTTAGGTTTAGGGTTAAGGTTAGGGTTTGTGTTTGCATTAAGGTTAGGTTTCGGGTTAGTGTTAGGTATATAGTTTTAGATTAAGGTAAATGTTAGGGTTAGGGCTTGAGTTAGGTTTAGTGTTAGTGTGGGGTTTATTATTCCCAAGGACGGTTCTTCACAAAGAAGTATTATAGAGGATGTTGAGTTGTTCTATATAGATAGTATATAAATAATACAAAAGAGAAGATGGCTCACCTTCAGGATTGTTATAGGTACGAAGAACAAAACATAACAATCGTTACCAACAGTAAATGATTTATTGAGCAAGCCATAAACGAGCAAAACAGCCCTGGGCATCCAGGAGTCTCCACAACCCGCACAACGGGGGCCTCCCGATCCCACTTTTTATTGTCTCTTATCTCTGCAATTATGTTTATCTTTCCCTTCCTGCGCTGCCCTGGCTGTTATGTGGGGGTCGTTCTCTGCCACCTAGTGGTTGAGATGAAAAGGGCCGTAGGCCTCTTCAGCTTCGATTATGCGCACTTAAGAGGCGATTTTCACTTATTTTTCTTTTTTCAGTTTCTTAGAAAGTCACTGCTATCTGTTGTCCATTGTCCAGTTGTTAGAACTAAGCACTGTGGCTCCAATTTGCACAAATTCCAAAGTTCTTAGACAAAACATTTATACATCTCTTTTGAGTCTTCTACAAACTACATTTTCAGTTTTTTTTTTTTTCTCACCATCACCCTAAACCCTCACCCTAAACCCTCACTCTCACCCTAACCCCATCAGCATCACCCTTATCCCCACTAACACTAAACTTAAACCTACCCTAATCGTAATGCTAACCCATCCTTAAACTCACCCTCACCCTAAACCTCACCCTCAACCTCACCCTAACCCTATCCTAACCCTAACCCTAGATCTTAACCCTAACCTTAACCCTAGTCATAACGCTAAGCCCAACCCTAATCCTTATCCTAACCCTAAACGTAAGCCAAATCCCTACCCTAACACTAATCCAACATCTAAACATAACACTACTACTAAAAGCCAATCTTCATCTAACCTGATTAAAATACCTAAATCCTTCTTTAACACTTACTGTAATATTAAATATTTAACCCTAACCATTATCCTAATCCATTAACACTTACCCTAACCCTAAATACAATTTTACACCTACATCCTTAACACCAGCCCCAACCTTATGCTTCTTTAACACTTACTGCAATAATAAATCTTTAACCCTAACCCTTGCCCCAAACCATAACACTAACCCTAACACTAACACCCTAACCCTAAATGCAACCATACACCTAACCCTATCCAATTACCTAAAAATTACCCTAAAACATACTGTAAAGTTAAATCTTTAAACCTAACACTAACACTAACGCTAATCCTAATCCTAACTCTAACCCAAAACCTAACACTAGCCCTACCCTGACCCTAACTTTAACCGTAATCATCCCAAACCCTAACCCTTACCGTAAACGTAACCTTATCTTTAACCATAACACTAACACCCTAATCCAAACACTACAACAAACCAAAACTCTAAACCGAGCACTATAGCTGATCATACGATAGATCCTATCCCTTTCTCTAGGACTAAAAACCAGCTAAACTCGAAGTCTCTCCCTATGCCAAATACAAGCACTAAACGTGTTCAAAACACTATTCCTATTCCTATTTTTGAACCTTACCCAATCACAAAACAAATCCAGGGCTTAACCCTTTCACCCTAACGCTCATACTTACCCTACACCACAATTAACAAGAAATGTAACCCTACCTCTATTCTTTAAACCTAGCACTAACCCTATACCTAATTATTACCCTATAATTTAAACTAACCCTAATCCCAACCCTAATGCTGACCCTAACTCTAAACATAATCCGAATCCTAACCCTAACCCAAACCTCTAACACTAAACCTAACCCTAACCCTAACAATAATAATAACCGTAACCCTAACTCAACCCTAACCATAAGCCTAACCCTAACTTTAACCTTGACCTTAACCCCAACACCGACTCCAAACCCAACCCAAACCCCAACTGTTATCCCTAACTAACTGTTATCCTTAACCCTAAGCCAAACCCTAACCCCGTAACCCTAACCCTAAACCTAACCCTAACCAATCCCAACAACTATCCCAACACGAGCCCCACCCTATCACTAACACCAACAACCCAAACCCAAACAGTAATATCTAAAAACTAACACTAACCCTAAACCCAACCCCAACCAAAATCCCAACCCCAACATTAATCCTAACCCTTACCCTAAACGTAATCCTAAGCCTAACCCTAACCCAAGCCAGAACCCTAACCCTAAAACTAACCCCAACCCCAGACGCAACCCAAACCCCAACCTAAATCCCAACCCCAACCCTTATCCTAACCCTATCACTAAACTTAACCTAACCCTAACCCAAACCCTAAACCTAACACTAAGCCATAACCATAACCCTAACGTTATACTAACCCTAACCCTAATCCTAACAAACCTAATCCCAAACCCAACCCCAACCGTAACTCCAAACCTAACCATAACCCTAACCCTAAACTCGCAAAGATTAGTATACCTATAACAATAATAATATACAAATTATGTTTTAAAGATTCGAATGACGGGAAAGATGCTTTCAGGGTTTCTACTTCCCAATCATGTCTCATAACAACTTTTTCACATAGGGGAGATGTTTGATTAATTTGAAAACATTTAGGTAGACCATTAAGTTTTCCAGTATAGCTGATTTTAGCAGAGAAAGTTCTAATATGTGTGTCTGGATACTGTCTCATAAACATGTTTTAGTTATTTTTTTTAAGTTATTTAGGCATGTCTATTTCCTCATCGCATGTAACAGGATGAATAACTGGTGGATTAGGGATAAAAGCCCAATATGTATCAGCTGCACATCCTCATCTTAGAATCTAGAGGGTGCTTAGTAGAGTGGGGCTAGTAGTTGAATTCTTCGACGTTGGATGTTTTCCTCATTCCGATTCAGGGACAATCTTTGCATCTTCCATAGTAGTTTCCCCATTCTTGTTTTGGGCATGGCGTACGCAGCGCTCTGGGATCCAGCGAGGAGATGTCTCATCTGTGGGAAATATACAAACATATCCTTGACCCTACATTAGTACTGGATCTGGACCGCGCATTTTTCCATCTACTGGATCTCTCCAGAAAACCAAAGGTTTCTCTTTTCGTGATGGATTCCAGTGCCTATCGGCAGCAGTTAATACATCATCATCAAAAGTTAAAAAATTCAGAACAAATAATGCATGAGATATTAAAGAGAAAGGAGTATCTTTAATCCCAATTCCCCATTCCCCCTTCTTTACTTTATTTAGTTGCTTTTTCAGCAGATGGTCATATTTTTCATTGACCTTGAGGATTGTATGGGATCCCCGTTTTGTGTTGAATGTTCAGTTGTTGGCAGAATTTTGTAAAAGCTTGACTGGAATAGGCAGGACCGTTATCTGTTTTTATAAAGCTGAGTCTGAGTCTTCTATTAATCTATCTGAAGTTTGTAACGGCCTAGCTACCAAAATCCTGGTAGGGTTCAGCAGGACTGTGCCTTATTTTGGTCTGTTCCTCTTTTCATACTCCAGATTTCGGTAAATTTTTTTCATTTTTTTTCTCATTTTATTTATTTATTTATTTATTTATTTTCAGGCAGCCAATCCAATTTCTCGTATGAAATCATAGGTTTGCAGGTTATAAGTAAGTTGTTGAAATACTCCTGCAAAATTACCTGCTCCTACCAACTGATCATAAGTTATTCCTAATTGCTGACACTGCGGAGAGCGTACATAGGAATCACAACGCTCAAAATAATCAGAAGTCCATAGTAAATATTCTCCCCCACTCAGTACTGCTTTAGCTAAGGATATCCGGTCTGCTGGCGGGAGCATTTGAGATGTAATTGTCTGTAAAATTGCAAGAGTAAAGGGGGCTGTGGGTCCGTATTGCGCGCTAGCAACTTTCAATTCTCTCAATTGTTTAAAAGGGATTGGCTCATAGTCATTAAGAAATCCTCCCGCTTCATTTTGTCGTTGTATCACTGGATATGCCTGTACTGAAAATCCTTCCATTATTTCACCAGCCTTTCAGTCTTCTTTTAAAGCTAACCGTAAAGGAGAATCTTGCATTATAAGATCCTCTGGTCCTAAAGGGGGGGGGCAAAGTGCCTTCTCAAAAAGCTGGCAAAATATTAACAGGCTGCTCGATTGCTTGCGCCTGAACCCCAACTTCTTTTATGGATGGGAAGGCAGCAAGTTCTTTGTGATGGTATTGGGCTGCTTCATTATTTAATTCACCCCAATCTTCAGGGCTTAATTTTTCATTTTTTATATTATTTTTGAGGGATTTTTGCGGGGACACCAAACGTTGCTCGTATCTAGGAGGGGAAGGTGGAGGGGCAGAGGGCATGGGAGGGAAATTATCGAGAGATATTGACCGTACTAATGGGGTCGTAACGTAATGCGTTTCCCTGTACCACTTCTCATCACCTATGTCTCCCCTCAGATATTCCTTAACTAAAGACCATAGAGTAAAAGTATCTATAGGGACCTTTTCAGGTCCGTGAATTACATAATATCCCTGAATCTTATCTCCAACTTCATTCCATGTTTCTAGATTGATAGTGCCATCTCTACGAAACCAAAGGCACACAGCTTCTACAAATTCTAAAAACCAATCTATTTGTTTCTTAGTAAATTTTATCCATCTTGCCGTTAAAAGGGATTTTAACATTGCAGCAAATACTCTATGCTCCGTGCTGGAGGCTACCCCCATTTTGTTTACGTCTGTCAATGACCAGTCCTTAACCCTTTCCCAATAACTCACCAACTGCTGCTCATAGGACAAGCGACGTCCTGTCCCTCGGTGACCGATGTTTCCTGGGTTTCGGCACCAAAAAACGAAGACCAGCTCAGAAGGACGCCTGAAGAACATACGGGCTACTGCTCTGTTGGCATGTAGCAAAGATTATTTGAATAGCAATGTTATTTATATCATGTTAGAGGCTAGTTAAATGAAGTGAATTGCTTGTTCTTAGTTAATTACATCTGTCAGTTACAAAATCATTGTGCTTTGTTACTGATCGCCAAACAGTTTTGTTCATGTATTCATGTGATAGTTCTTTATACTTTGCAGCTGTTCTTTTTCACGGAATGTTGTACAGACCTACCCAAGATCACTTCATATACTTCTCCCTTTCAGGAGATAATCTTTATGCAACCCTTTCAGGCCGACATGATAGGTCTGTATGCTGTCCTCAGGGTTAGGGTTAGGCTAAGTGTAGGGTTAGTGTTAGGGTTAGGCTTTAGGGTTAGGGTTAGGGTTAGGTTACGTTGCTTTTGGGGAAGGGTTAGGGTTTGGGTTATGGTTAAAATTAGAGGTTACAGGTATGGGTTGGGGTTGGGGTTCGTGTTAGTGTTAAGGATAGGATTAGTTTTAATCTTACAGTTAGAGTTAGTATTTGGTTTAGAGTTTGGTTTTGGGTTAGGATTAGGGTTAGGGTTAGGCTTAGGTTTAGGGTAAGGCTTCAGGTTTTGGGTCATAGATTAGGGTTAGGGTTAGTGTTAGGTATAGTTTAAGTGTTAGGTTTAGGGTTAATGTTAGGTTTGGGGTTAGGTTTTAGGGTTGGGGTTGTGTTTGTTGTTGCGTTTGGTGTTGGTGTTTGGGTTAGGGTTAGGGCTTGTGGTTTTGTTTTGTTGTGAGTAGGGGTAGTGGTAGGAGTTAGGGTTAAATTAACGGTTTAGGGTTATGTTTAGGGTTAGGGTTAGGGTTAGTTGTAGGGGTTAGGGTATAGGTTTGGGGTTAGGGTTGGGGTTGGGATTAGGTTTGGTTTTGGTGTTGGGTTAGTGTTATGGCTATGGTAAGGGTTATGTTTAGAATATAATCATAGGGATTAGGTTTATGGTTAGGGCTTTGGGGTTAGTGTTGAGGTTGGGGTTAGGGTTAGGTTTTGTTTTAAGTTTTTGGTTAGGGTTAGGGTTTTGGGGTTACTGTTGGAGATGGGGTTGGTGTTAGGATTAGGATTAGGGTTACGGGTTAGGTTTAGGGTTCGGGTTAGTTAGTGGTAGGGTTAGGGTTAGGATTGGGGTTATTTTTTGTTTTAGTTTTATGGTTATATTTAGAGTATAGGGCTAGGTTTTAGGGTTCGGTTTAGGGTTAGGGTTTGAGTTATGTTTTAGGGTTGTGGTTTAATTGGGGGTTTTGTTAAGGTTTAGTGTTTCGGTTAGGTTAAGGATAAGGTTTTGTGTTAAAGTTAGGGTTAGAGATAGGTATTAGGCTGTTGTTAGGGGTTGGGGTTGGTTTTTGGTGTTGCGGTTGTTTATAAAGGATATGGTTAGGGGATAGGTTAGTTTTAGGATTAGGGTCAGAGTGAGGGTTAAGTTTAAGGTTAGGGTAGGGTTAGAGTTAGGTTTAGGGTTAAGGTTAGGGTTTGTGTTTGCATTAAGGTTAGGTTTCGGGTTAGTGTTAGGTATATAGTTTTAGATTAAGGTAAATGTTAGGGTTAGGGCTTGAGTTAGGTTTAGTGTTAGTGTGGGGTTTATTATTCCCAAGGACGGTTCTTCACAAAGAAGTATTATAGAGGATGTTGAGTTGTTCTATATAGATAGTATATAAATAATACAAAAGAGAAGATGGCTCACCTTCAGGATTGTTATAGGTACGAAGAACAAAACATAACAATCGTTACCAACAGTAAATGATTTATTGAGCAAGCCATAAACGAGCAAAACAGCCCTGGGCATCCAGGAGTCTCCACAACCCGCACAACGGGGGCCTCCCGATCCCACTTTTTATTGTCTCTTATCTCTGCAATTATGTTTATCTTTCCCTTCCTGCGCTGCCCTGGCTGTTATGTGGGGGTCGTTCTCTGCCACCTAGTGGTTGAGATGAAAAGGGCCGTAGGCCTCTTCAGCTTCGATTATGCGCACTTAAGAGGCGATTTTCACTTATTTTTCTTTTTTCAGTTTCTTAGAAAGTCACTGCTATCTGTTGTCCATTGTCCAGTTGTTAGAACTAAGCACTGTGGCTCCAATTTGCACAAATTCCAAAGTTCTTAGACAAAACATTTATACATCTCTTTTGAGTCTTCTACAAACTACATTTTCAGTTTTTTTTTTTTTCTCACCATCACCCTAAACCCTCACCCTAAACCCTCACTCTCACCCTAACCCCATCAGCATCACCCTTATCCCCACTAACACTAAACTTAAACCTACCCTAATCGTAATGCTAACCCATCCTTAAACTCACCCTCACCCTAAACCTCACCCTCAACCTCACCCTAACCCTATCCTAACCCTAACCCTAGATCTTAACCCTAACCTTAACCCTAGTCATAACGCTAAGCCCAACCCTAATCCTTATCCTAACCCTAAACGTAAGCCAAATCCCTACCCTAACACTAATCCAACATCTAAACATAACACTACTACTAAAAGCCAATCTTCATCTAACCTGATTAAAATACCTAAATCCTTCTTTAACACTTACTGTAATATTAAATATTTAACCCTAACCATTATCCTAATCCATTAACACTTACCCTAACCCTAAATACAATTTTACACCTACATCCTTAACACCAGCCCCAACCTTATGCTTCTTTAACACTTACTGCAATAATAAATCTTTAACCCTAACCCTTGCCCCAAACCATAACACTAACCCTAACACTAACACCCTAACCCTAAATGCAACCATACACCTAACCCTATCCAATTACCTAAAAATTACCCTAAAACATACTGTAAAGTTAAATCTTTAAACCTAACACTAACACTAACGCTAATCCTAATCCTAACTCTAACCCAAAACCTAACACTAGCCCTACCCTGACCCTAACTTTAACCGTAATCATCCCAAACCCTAACCCTTACCGTAAACGTAACCTTATCTTTAACCATAACACTAACACCCTAATCCAAACACTACAACAAACCAAAACTCTAAACCGAGCACTATAGCTGATCATACGATAGATCCTATCCCTTTCTCTAGGACTAAAAACCAGCTAAACTCGAAGTCTCTCCCTATGCCAAATACAAGCACTAAACGTGTTCAAAACACTATTCCTATTCCTATTTTTGAACCTTACCCAATCACAAAACAAATCCAGGGCTTAACCCTTTCACCCTAACGCTCATACTTACCCTACACCACAATTAACAAGAAATGTAACCCTACCTCTATTCTTTAAACCTAGCACTAACCCTATACCTAATTATTACCCTATAATTTAAACTAACCCTAATCCCAACCCTAATGCTGACCCTAACTCTAAACATAATCCGAATCCTAACCCTAACCCAAACCTCTAACACTAAACCTAACCCTAACCCTAACAATAATAATAACCGTAACCCTAACTCAACCCTAACCATAAGCCTAACCCTAACTTTAACCTTGACCTTAACCCCAACACCGACTCCAAACCCAACCCAAACCCCAACTGTTATCCCTAACTAACTGTTATCCCTAACCCTAAGCCAAACCCTAACCCCGTAACCCTAACCCTAAACCTAACCCTAACCAATCCCAACAACTATCCCAACACGAGCCCCACCCTATCACTAACACCAACAACCCAAACCCAAACAGTAATATCTAAAAACTAACACTAACCCTAAACCCAACCCCAACCAAAATCCCAACCCCAACATTAATCCTAACCCTTACCCTAAACGTAATCCTAAGCCTAACCCTAACCCAAGCCAGAACCCTAACCCTAAAACTAACCCCAACCCCAGACGCAACCCAAACCCCAACCTAAATCCCAACCCCAACCCTTATCCTAACCCTATCACTAAACTTAACCTAACCCTAACCCAAACCCTAAACCTAACACTAAGCCATAACCATAACCCTAACGTTATACTAACCCTAACCCTAATCCTAACAAACCTAATCCCAAACCCAACCCCAACCGTAACTCCAAACCTAACCATAACCCTAACCCTAAACTCGCAAAGATTAGTATACCTATAACAATAATAATATACAAATTATGTTTTAAAGATTCGAATGACGGGAAAGATGCTTTCAGGGTTTCTACTTCCCAATCATGTCTCATAACAACTTTTTCACATAGGGGAGATGTTTGATTAATTTGAAAACATTTAGGTAGACCATTAAGTTTTCCAGTATAGCTGATTTTAGCAGAGAAAGTTCTAATATGTGTGTCTGGATACTGTCTCATAAACATGTTTTAGTTATTTCTTTTAAGTTATTTAGGCATGTCTATTTCCTCATCGCATGTAACAGGATGAATAACTGGTGGATTAGGGATAAAAGCCCAATATGTATCAGCTGCACATCCTCGTCTTAGAATCTAGAGGGTGCTTAGTAGAGTGGGGCTAGTAGTTGAATTCTTCGACGTTGGATGTTTTCCTCATTCCGATTCAGGGACAATCTTTGCATCTTCCATAGTAGTTTCCCCATTCTTGTTTTGGGCATGGCGTACGCAGCGCTCTGGGATCCAGCGAGGAGATGTCTCATCTGTGGGAAATATACAAACATATCCTTGACCCTACATTAGTACTGGATCTGGACCGCGCATTTTTCCATCTACTGGATCTCTCCAGAAAACCAAAGGTTTCTCTTTTCGTGATGGATTCCAGTGCCTATCGGCAGCAGTTAATACATCATCATCAAAAGTTAAAAAATTCAGAACAAATAATGCATGAGATATTAAAGAGAAAGGAGTATCTTTAATCCCAATTCCCCATTCCCCCTTCTTTACTTTATTTAGTTGCTTTTTCAGCAGATGGTCATATTTTTCATTGACCTTGAGGATTGTATGGGATCCCCGTTTTGTGTTGAATGTTCAGTTGTTGGCAGAATTTTGTAAAAGCTTGACTGGAATAGGCAGGACCGTTATCTGTTTTTATAAAGCTGAGTCTGAGTCTTCTATTAATCTATCTGAAGTTTGTAACGGCCTAGCTACCAAAATCCTGGTAGGGTTCAGCAGGACTGTGCCTTATTTTGGTCTGTTCCTCTTTTCATACTCCAGATTTCGGTAAATTTTTTTCATTTTTTTCTCATTTTATTTGTTTATTTATTTATTTATTTTCAGGCAGCCAATCCAATTTCTCGTATGAAATCATAGGTTTGCAGGTTATAAGTAAGTTGTTGAAATACTCCTGCAAAATTACCTGCTCCTACCAACTGATCATAAGTTATTCCTAATTGCTGACACTGCGGAGAGCGTACATAGGAATCACAACGCTCAAAATAATCAGAAGTCCATAGTAAATATTCTCCCCCACTCAGTACTGCTTTAGCTAAGGATATCCGGTCTGCTGGCGGGAGCATTTGAGATGTAATTGTCTGTAAAATTGCAAGAGTAAAGGGGGCTGTGGGTCCGTATTGCGCGCTAGCAACTTTCAATTCTCTCAATTGTTTAAAAGGGATTGGCTCATAGTCATTAAGAAATCCTCCCGCTTCATTTTGTCGTTGTATCACTGGATATGCCTGTACTGAAAATCCTTCCATTATTTCACCAGCCTTTCTGTCTTCTTTTAAAGCTAACCGTAAAGGAGAATCTTGCATTATAAGATCCTCTGGTCCTAAAGGGGGGGGCAAAGTGCCTTCTCAAAAAGCTGGCAAAATATTAACAGGCTGCTCGATTGCTTGCGCCTGAACCCCAACTTCTTTTATGGATGGGAAGGCAGCAAGTTCTTTGTGATGGTATTGGGCTGCTTCATTATTTAATTCACCCCAATCTTCAGGGCTTAATTTTTCATTTTTTATATTATTTTTGAGGGATTTTTGCGGGGACACCAAACGTTGCTCGTATCTAGGAGGGGAAGGTGGAGGGGCAGAGGGCATGGGAGGGAAATTATCGAGAGATATTGACCGTACTAATGGGGTCGTAACGTAATGCGTTTCCCTGTACCACTTCTCATCACCTATGTCTCCCCTCAGATATTCCTTAACTAAAGACCATAGAGTAAAAGTATCTATAGGGACCTTTTCAGGTCCGTGAATTACATAATATCCCTGAATCTTATCTCCAACTTCATTCCATGTTTCTAGATTGATAGTGCCATCTCTACGAAACCAAAGGCACACAGCTTCTACAAATTCTAAAAACCAATCTATTTGTTTCTTAGTAAATTTTATCCATCTTGCCGTTAAAAGGGATTTTAACATTGCAGCAAATACTCTATGCTCCGTGCTGGAGGCTACCCCCATTTTGTTTACGTCTGTCAATGACCAGTCCTTAACCCTTTCCCAATAACTCACCAACTGCTGCTCATAGGACAAGCGACGTCCTGTCCCTCGGTGACCGATGTTTCCTGGGTTTCGGCACCAAAAAACGAAGACCAGCTCAGAAGGACGCCTGAAGAACATACGGGCTACTGCTCTGTTGGCATGTAGCAAAGATTATTTGAATAGCAATGTTATTTATATCATGTTAGAGGCTAGTTAAATGAAGTGAATTGCTTGTTCTTAGTTAATTACATCTGTCAGTTACAAAATCATTGTGCTTTGTTACTGATCGCCAAACAGTTTTGTTCATGTATTCATGTGATAGTTCTTTATACTTTGCAGCTGTTCTTTTTCACGGAATGTTGTACAGACCTACCCAAGATCACTTCATATACTTCTCCCTTTCAGGAGATAATCTTTATGCAACCCTTTCAGGCCGACATGATAGGTCTGTATGCTGTCCTCAGGGTTAGGGTTAGGCTAAGTGTAGGGTTAGTGTTAGGGTTAGGCTTTAGGGTTAGGGTTAGGGTTAGGTTACGTTGCTTTTGGGGAAGGGTTAGGGTTTGGGTTATGGTTAAAATTAGAGGTTACAGGTATGGGTTGGGGTTGGGGTTCGTGTTAGTGTTAAGGATAGGATTAGTTTTAATCTTACAGTTAGAGTTAGTATTTGGTTTAGAGTTTGGTTTTGGGTT
This sequence comes from Cyrtonyx montezumae, assembly GCF_038088225.1. Taxonomy (NCBI): domain Eukaryota; kingdom Metazoa; phylum Chordata; class Aves; order Galliformes; family Odontophoridae; genus Cyrtonyx; species Cyrtonyx montezumae. The sequence goes on along the minus strand of NW_027072093.1, from coordinate 164,695 downwards.
AGGATTAGGGTTAGGGTTAGGCTTAGGTTTAGGGTAAGGCTTCAGGTTTTGGGTCATAGATTAGGGTTAGGGTTAGTGTTAGGTATAGTTTAAGTGTTAGGTTTAGGGTTAATGTTAGGTTTGGGGTTAGGTTTTAGGGTTGGGGTTGTGTTTGTTGTTGCGTTTGGTGTTGGTGTTTGGGTTAGGGTTAGGGCTTGTGGTTTTGTTTTGTTGTGAGTAGGGGTAGTGGTAGGAGTTAGGGTTAAATTAACGGTTTAGGGTTATGTTTAGGGTTAGGGTTAGGGTTAGTTGTAGGGGTTAGGGTATAGGTTTGGGGTTAGGGTTGGGGTTGGGATTAGGTTTGGTTTTGGTGTTGGGTTAGTGTTATGGCTATGGTAAGGGTTATGTTTAGAATATAATCATAGGGATTAGGTTTATGGTTAGGGCTTTGGGGTTAGTGTTGAGGTTGGGGTTAGGGTTAGGTTTTGTTTTAAGTTTTTGGTTAGGGTTAGGGTTTTGGGGTTACTGTTGGAGATGGGGTTGGTGTTAGGATTAGGATTAGGGTTACGGGTTAGGTTTAGGGTTCGGGTTAGTTAGTGGTAGGGTTAGGGTTAGGATTGGGGTTATTTTTTGTTTTAGTTTTATGGTTATATTTAGAGTATAGGGCTAGGTTTTAGGGTTCGGTTTAGGGTTAGGGTTTGAGTTATGTTTTAGGGTTGTGGTTTAATTGGGGGTTTTGTTAAGGTTTAGTGTTTCGGTTAGGTTAAGGATAAGGTTTTGTGTTAAAGTTAGGGTTAGAGATAGGTATTAGGCTGTTGTTAGGGGTTGGGGTTGGTTTTTGGTGTTGCGGTTGTTTATAAAGGATATGGTTAGGGGATAGGTTAGTTTTAGGATTAGGGTCAGAGTGAGGGTTAAGTTTAAGGTTAGGGTAGGGTTAGAGTTAGGTTTAGGGTTAAGGTTAGGGTTTGTGTTTGCATTAAGGTTAGGTTTCGGGTTAGTGTTAGGTATATAGTTTTAGATTAAGGTAAATGTTAGGGTTAGGGCTTGAGTTAGGTTTAGTGTTAGTGTGGGGTTTATTATTCCCAAGGACGGTTCTTCACAAAGAAGTATTATAGAGGATGTTGAGTTGTTCTATATAGATAGTATATAAATAATACAAAAGAGAAGATGGCTCACCTTCAGGATTGTTATAGGTACGAAGAACAAAACATAACAATCGTTACCAACAGTAAATGATTTATTGAGCAAGCCATAAACGAGCAAAACAGCCCTGGGCATCCAGGAGTCTCCACAACCCGCACAACGGGGGCCTCCCGATCCCACTTTTTATTGTCTCTTATCTCTGCAATTATGTTTATCTTTCCCTTCCTGCGCTGCCCTGGCTGTTATGTGGGGGTCGTTCTCTGCCACCTAGTGGTTGAGATGAAAAGGGCCGTAGGCCTCTTCAGCTTCGATTATGCGCACTTAAGAGGCGATTTTCACTTATTTTTCTTTTTTCAGTTTCTTAGAAAGTCACTGCTATCTGTTGTCCATTGTCCAGTTGTTAGAACTAAGCACTGTGGCTCCAATTTGCACAAATTCCAAAGTTCTTAGACAAAACATTTATACATCTCTTTTGAGTCTTCTACAAACTACATTTTCAGTTTTTTTTTTTTCTCACCATCACCCTAAACCCTCACCCTAAACCCTCACTCTCACCCTAACCCCATCAGCATCACCCTTATCCCCACTAACACTAAACTTAAACCTACCCTAATCGTAATGCTAACCCATCCTTAAACTCACCCTCACCCTAAACCTCACCCTCAACCTCACCCTAACCCTATCCTAACCCTAACCCTAGATCTTAACCCTAACCTTAACCCTAGTCATAACGCTAAGCCCAACCCTAATCCTTATCCTAACCCTAAACGTAAGCCAAATCCCTACCCTAACACTAATCCAACATCTAAACATAACACTACTACTAAAAGCCAATCTTCATCTAACCTGATTAAAATACCTAAATCCTTCTTTAACACTTACTGTAATATTAAATATTTAACCCTAACCATTATCCTAATCCATTAACACTTACCCTAACCCTAAATACAATTTTACACCTACATCCTTAACACCAGCCCCAACCTTATGCTTCTTTAACACTTACTGCAATAATAAATCTTTAACCCTAACCCTTGCCCCAAACCATAACACTAACCCTAACACTAACACCCTAACCCTAAATGCAACCATACACCTAACCCTATCCAATTACCTAAAAATTACCCTAAAACATACTGTAAAGTTAAATCTTTAAACCTAACACTAACACTAACGCTAATCCTAATACTAACTCTAACCCAAAACCTAACACTAGCCCTACCCTGACCCTAACTTTAACCGTAATCATCCCAAACCCTAACCCTTACCGTAAACGTAACCTTATCTTTAACCATAACACTAACACCCTAATCCAAACACTACAACAAACCAAAACTCTAAACCGAGCACTATAGCTGATCATACGATAGATCCTATCCCTTTCTCTAGGACTAAAAACCAGCTAAACTCGAAGTCTCTCCCTATGCCAAATACAAGCACTAAACGTGTTCAAAACACTATTCCTATTCCTATTTTTGAACCTTACCCAATCACAAAACAAATCCAGGGCTTAACCCTTTCACCCTAACGCTCATACTTACCCTACACCACAATTAACAAGAAATGTAACCCTACCTCTATTCTTTAAACCTAGCACTAACCCTATACCTAATTATTACCCTATAATTTAAACTAACCCTAATCCCAACCCTAATGCTGACCCTAACTCTAAACATAATCCGAATCCTAACCCTAACCCAAACCTCTAACACTAAACCTAACCCTAACCCTAACAATAATAATAACCGTAACCCTAACTCAACCCTAACCATAAGCCTAACCCTAACTTTAACCTTGACCTTAACCCCAACACCGACTCCAAACCCAACCCAAACCCCAACTGTTATCCCTAACTAACTGTTATCCCTAACCCTAAGCCAAACCCTAACCCCGTAACCCTAACCCTAAACTTAACCCTAACCAATCCCAACAACTATCCCAACACGAGCCCCACCCTATCACTAACACCAACAACCCAAACCCAAACAGTAATATCTAAAAACTAACACTAACCCTAAACCCAACCCCAACCAAAATCCCAACCCCAACATTAATCCTAACCCTTACCCTAAACGTAATCCTAAGCCTAACCCTAACCCAAGCCAGAACCCTAACCCTAAAACTAACCCCAACCCCAGACGCAACCCAAACCCCAACCTAAATCCCAACCCCAACCCTTATCCTAACCCTATCACTAAACTTAACCTAACCCTAACCCAAACCCTAAACCTAACACTAAGCCATAACCATAACCCTAACGTTATACTAACCCTAACCCTAATCCTAACAAACCTAATCCCAAACCCAACCCCAACCGTAACTCCAAACCTAACCATAACCCTAACCCTAAACTCGCAAAGATTAGTATACCTATAACAATAATAATATACAAATTATGTTTTAAAGATTCGAATGACGGGAAAGATGCTTTCAGGGTTTCTACTTCCCAATCATGTCTCATAACAACTTTTTCACATAGGGGAGATGTTTGATTAATTTGAAAACATTTAGGTAGACCATTAAGTTTTCCAGTATAGCTGATTTTAGCAGAGAAAGTTCTAATATGTGTGTCTGGATACTGTCTCATAAACATGTTTTAGTTATTTCTTTTAAGTTATTTAGGCATGTCTATTTCCTCATCGCATGTAACAGGATGAATAACTGGTGGATTAGGGATAAAAGCCCAATATGTATCAGCTGCACATCCTCGTCTTAGAATCTAGAGGGTGCTTAGTAGAGTGGGGCTAGTAGTTGAATTCTTCGACGTTGGATGTTTTCCTCATTCCGATTCAGGGACAATCTTTGCATCTTCCATAGTAGTTTCCCCATTCTTGTTTTGGGCATGGCGTACGCAGCGCTCTGGGATCCAGCGAGGAGATGTCTCATCTGTGGGAAATATACAAACATATCCTTGACCCTACATTAGTACTGGATCTGGACCGCGCATTTTTCCATCTACTGGATCTCTCCAGAAAACCAAAGGTTTCTCTTTTCGTGATGGATTCCAGTGCCTATCGGCAGCAGTTAATACATCATCATCAAAAGTTAAAAAATTCAGAACAAATAATGCATGAGATATTAAAGAGAAAGGAGTATCTTTAATCCCAATTCCCCATTCCCCCTTCTTTACTTTATTTAGTTGCTTTTTCAGCAGATGGTCATATTTTTCATTGACCTTGAGGATTGTATGGGATCCCCGTTTTGTGTTGAATGTTCAGTTGTTGGCAGAATTTTGTAAAAGCTTGACTGGAATAGGCAGGACCGTTATCTGTTTTTATAAAGCTGAGTCTGAGTCTTCTATTAATCTATCTGAAGTTTGTAACGGCCTAGCTACCAAAATCCTGGTAGGGTTCAGCAGGACTGTGCCTTATTTTGGTCTGTTCCTCTTTTCATACTCCAGATTTCGGTAAATTTTTTTCATTTTTTTCTCATTTTATTTGTTTATTTATTTATTTATTTTCAGGCAGCCAATCCAATTTCTCGTATGAAATCATAGGTTTGCAGGTTATAAGTAAGTTGTTGAAATACTCCTGCAAAATTACCTGCTCCTACCAACTGATCATAAGTTATTCCTAATTGCTGACACTGCGGAGAGCGTACATAGGAATCACAACGCTCAAAATAATCAGAAGTCCATAGTAAATATTCTCCCCCACTCAGTACTGCTTTAGCTAAGGATATCCGGTCTGCTGGCGGGAGCATTTGAGATGTAATTGTCTGTAAAATTGCAAGAGTAAAGGGGGCTGTGGGTCCGTATTGCGCGCTAGCAACTTTCAATTCTCTCAATTGTTTAAAAGGGATTGGCTCATAGTCATTAAGAAATCCTCCCGCTTCATTTTGTCGTTGTATCACTGGATATGCCTGTACTGAAAATCCTTCCATTATTTCACCAGCCTTTCTGTCTTCTTTTAAAGCTAACCGTAAAGGAGAATCTTGCATTATAAGATCCTCTGGTCCTAAAGGGGGGGGCAAAGTGCCTTCTCAAAAAGCTGGCAAAATATTAACAGGCTGCTCGATTGCTTGCGCCTGAACCCCAACTTCTTTTATGGATGGGAAGGCAGCAAGTTCTTTGTGATGGTATTGGGCTGCTTCATTATTTAATTCACCCCAATCTTCAGGGCTTAATTTTTCATTTTTTATATTATTTTTGAGGGATTTTTGCGGGGACACCAAACGTTGCTCGTATCTAGGAGGGGAAGGTGGAGGGGCAGAGGGCATGGGAGGGAAATTATCGAGAGATATTGACCGTACTAATGGGGTCGTAACGTAATGCGTTTCCCTGTACCACTTCTCATCACCTATGTCTCCCCTCAGATATTCCTTAACTAAAGACCATAGAGTAAAAGTATCTATAGGGACCTTTTCAGGTCCGTGAATTACATAATATCCCTGAATCTTATCTCCAACTTCATTCCATGTTTCTAGATTGATAGTGCCATCTCTACGAAACCAAAGGCACACAGCTTCTACAAATTCTAAAAACCAATCTATTTGTTTCTTAGTAAATTTTATCCATCTTGCCGTTAAAAGGGATTTTAACATTGCAGCAAATACTCTATGCTCCGTGCTGGAGGCTACCCCCATTTTGTTTACGTCTGTCAATGACCAGTCCTTAACCCTTTCCCAATAACTCACCAACTGCTGCTCATAGGACAAGCGACGTCCTGTCCCTCGGTGACCGATGTTTCCTGGGTTTCGGCACCAAAAAACGAAGACCAGCTCAGAAGGACGCCTGAAGAACATACGGGCTACTGCTCTGTTGGCATGTAGCAAAGATTATTTGAATAGCAATGTTATTTATATCATGTTAGAGGCTAGTTAAATGAAGTGAATTGCTTGTTCTTAGTTAATTACATCTGTCAGTTACAAAATCATTGTGCTTTGTTACTGATCGCCAAACAGTTTTGTTCATGTATTCATGTGATAGTTCTTTATACTTTGCAGCTGTTCTTTTTCACGGAATGTTGTACAGACCTACCCAAGATCACTTCATATACTTCTCCCTTTCAGGAGATAATCTTTATGCAACCCTTTCAGGCCGACATGATAGGTCTGTATGCTGTCCTCAGGGTTAGGGTTAGGCTAAGTGTAGGGTTAGTGTTAGGGTTAGGCTTTAGGGTTAGGGTTAGGGTTAGGTTACGTTGCTTTTGGGGAAGGGTTAGGGTTTGGGTTATGGTTAAAATTAGAGGTTACAGGTATGGGTTGGGGTTGGGGTTCGTGTTAGTGTTAAGGATAGGATTAGTTTTAATCTTACAGTTAGAGTTAGTATTTGGTTTAGAGTTTGGTTTTGGGTTAGGATTAGGGTTAGGGTTAGGCTTAGGTTTAGGGTAAGGCTTCAGGTTTTGGGTCATAGATTAGGGTTAGGGTTAGTGTTAGGTATAGTTTAAGTGTTAGGTTTAGGGTTAATGTTAGGTTTGGGGTTAGGTTTTAGGGTTGGGGTTGTGTTTGTTGTTGCGTTTGGTGTTGGTGTTTGGGTTAGGGTTAGGGCTTGTGGTTTTGTTTTGTTGTGAGTAGGGGTAGTGGTAGGAGTTAGGGTTAAATTAACGGTTTAGGGTTATGTTTAGGGTTAGGGTTAGGGTTAGTTGTAGGGGTTAGGGTATAGGTTTGGGGTTAGGGTTGGGGTTGGGATTAGGTTTGGTTTTGGTGTTGGGTTAGTGTTATGGCTATGGTAAGGGTTATGTTTAGAATATAATCATAGGGATTAGGTTTATGGTTAGGGCTTTGGGGTTAGTGTTGAGGTTGGGGTTAGGGTTAGGTTTTGTTTTAAGTTTTTGGTTAGGGTTAGGGTTTTGGGGTTACTGTTGGAGATGGGGTTGGTGTTAGGATTAGGATTAGGGTTACGGGTTAGGTTTAGGGTTCGGGTTAGTTAGTGGTAGGGTTAGGGTTAGGATTGGGGTTATTTTTTGTTTTAGTTTTATGGTTATATTTAGAGTATAGGGCTAGGTTTTAGGGTTCGGTTTAGGGTTAGGGTTTGAGTTATGTTTTAGGGTTGTGGTTTAATTGGGGGTTTTGTTAAGGTTTAGTGTTTCGGTTAGGTTAAGGATAAGGTTTTGTGTTAAAGTTAGGGTTAGAGATAGGTATTAGGCTGTTGTTAGGGGTTGGGGTTGGTTTTTGGTGTTGCGGTTGTTTATAAAGGATATGGTTAGGGGATAGGTTAGTTTTAGGATTAGGGTCAGAGTGAGGGTTAAGTTTAAGGTTAGGGTAGGGTTAGAGTTAGGTTTAGGGTTAAGGTTAGGGTTTGTGTTTGCATTAAGGTTAGGTTTCGGGTTAGTGTTAGGTATATAGTTTTAGATTAAGGTAAATGTTAGGGTTAGGGCTTGAGTTAGGTTTAGTGTTAGTGTGGGGTTTATTATTCCCAAGGACGGTTCTTCACAAAGAAGTATTATAGAGGATGTTGAGTTGTTCTATATAGATAGTATATAAATAATACAAAAGAGAAGATGGCTCACCTTCAGGATTGTTATAGGTACGAAGAACAAAACATAACAATCGTTACCAACAGTAAATGATTTATTGAGCAAGCCATAAACGAGCAAAACAGCCCTGGGCATCCAGGAGTCTCCACAACCCGCACAACGGGGGCCTCCCGATCCCACTTTTTATTGTCTCTTATCTCTGCAATTATGTTTATCTTTCCCTTCCTGCGCTGCCCTGGCTGTTATGTGGGGGTCGTTCTCTGCCACCTAGTGGTTGAGATGAAAAGGGCCGTAGGCCTCTTCAGCTTCGATTATGCGCACTTAAGAGGCGATTTTCACTTATTTTTCTTTTTTCAGTTTCTTAGAAAGTCACTGCTATCTGTTGTCCATTGTCCAGTTGTTAGAACTAAGCACTGTGGCTCCAATTTGCACAAATTCCAAAGTTCTTAGACAAAACATTTATACATCTCTTTTGAGTCTTCTACAAACTACATTTTCAGTTTTTTTTTTTTCTCACCATCACCCTAAACCCTCACCCTAAACCCTCACTCTCACCCTAACCCCATCAGCATCACCCTTATCCCCACTAACACTAAACTTAAACCTACCCTAATCGTAATGCTAACCCATCCTTAAACTCACCCTCACCCTAAACCTCACCCTCAACCTCACCCTAACCCTATCCTAACCCTAACCCTAGATCTTAACCCTAACCTTAACCCTAGTCATAACGCTAAGCCCAACCCTAATCCTTATCCTAACCCTAAACGTAAGCCAAATCCCTACCCTAACACTAATCCAACATCTAAACATAACACTACTACTAAAAGCCAATCTTCATCTAACCTGATTAAAATACCTAAATCCTTCTTTAACACTTACTGTAATATTAAATATTTAACCCTAACCATTATCCTAATCCATTAACACTTACCCTAACCCTAAATACAATTTTACACCTACATCCTTAACACCAGCCCCAACCTTATGCTTCTTTAACACTTACTGCAATAATAAATCTTTAACCCTAACCCTTGCCCCAAACCATAACACTAACCCTAACACTAACACCCTAACCCTAAATGCAACCATACACCTAACCCTATCCAATTACCTAAAAATTACCCTAAAACATACTGTAAAGTTAAATCTTTAAACCTAACACTAACACTAACGCTAATCCTAATCCTAACTCTAACCCAAAACCTAACACTAGCCCTACCCTGACCCTAACTTTAACCGTAATCATCCCAAACCCTAACCCTTACCGTAAACGTAACCTTATCTTTAACCATAACACTAACACCCTAATCCAAACACTACAACAAACCAAAACTCTAAACCGAGCACTATAGCTGATCATACGATAGATCCTATCCCTTTCTCTAGGACTAAAAACCAGCTAAACTCGAAGTCTCTCCCTATGCCAAATACAAGCACTAAACGTGTTCAAAACACTATTCCTATTCCTATTTTTGAACCTTACCCAATCACAAAACAAATCCAGGGCTTAACCCTTTCACCCTAACGCTCATACTTACCCTACACCACAATTAACAAGAAATGTAACCCTACCTCTATTCTTTAAACCTAGCACTAACCCTATACCTAATTATTACCCTATAATTTAAACTAACCCTAATCCCAACCCTAATGCTGACCCTAACTCTAAACATAATCCGAATCCTAACCCTAACCCAAACCTCTAACACTAAACCTAACCCTAACCCTAACAATAATAATAACCGTAACCCTAACTCAACCCTAACCATAAGCCTAACCCTAACTTTAACCTTGACCTTAACCCCAACACCGACTCCAAACCCAACCCAAACCCCAACTGTTATCCCTAACTAACTGTTATCCCTAACCCTAAGCCAAACCCTAACCCCGTAACCCTAACCCTAAACCTAACCCTAACCAATCCCAACAACTATCCCAACACGAGCCCCACCCTATCACTAACACCAACAACCCAAACCCAAACAGTAATATCTAAAAACTAACACTAACCCTAAACCCAACCCCAACCAAAATCCCAACCCCAACATTAATCCTAACCCTTACCCTAAACGTAATCCTAAGCCTAACCCTAACCCAAGCCAGAACCCTAACCCTAAAACTAACCCCAACCCCAGACGCAACCCAAACCCCAACCTAAATCCCAACCCCAACCCTTATCCTAACCCTATCACTAAACTTAACCTAACCCTAACCCAAACCCTAAACCTAACACTAAGCCATAACCATAACCCTAACGTTATACTAACCCTAACCCTAATCCTAACAAACCTAATCCCAAACCCAACCCCAACCGTAACTCCAAACCTAACCATAACCCTAACCCTAAACTCGCAAAGATTAGTATACCTATAACAATAATAATATACAAATTATGTTTTAAAGATTCGAATGACGGGAAAGATGCTTTCAGGGTTTCTACTTCCCAATCATGTCTCATAACAACTTTTTCACATAGGGGAGATGTTTGATTAATTTGAAAACATTTAGGTAGACCATTAAGTTTTCCAGTATAGCTGATTTTAGCAGAGAAAGTTCTAATATGTGTGTCTGGATACTGTCTCATAAACATGTTTTAGTTATTTCTTTTAAGTTATTTAGGCATGTCTATTTCCTCATCGCATGTAACAGGATGAATAACTGGTGGATTAGGGATAAAAGCCCAATATGTATCAGCTGCACATCCTCGTCTTAGAATCTAGAGGGTGCTTAGTAGAGTGGGGCTAGTAGTTGAATTCTTCGACGTTGGATGTTTTCCTCATTCCGATTCAGGGACAATCTTTGCATCTTCCATAGTAGTTTCCCCATTCTTGTTTTGGGCATGGCGTACGCAGCGCTCTGGGATCCAGCGAGGAGATGTCTCATCTGTGGGAAATATACAAACATATCCTTGACCCTACATTAGTACTGGATCTGGACCGCGCATTTTTCCATCTACTGGATCTCTCCAGAAAACCAAAGGTTTCTCTTTTCGTGATGGATTCCAGTGCCTATCGGCAGCAGTTAATACATCATCATCAAAAGTTAAAAAATTCAGAACAAATAATGCATGAGATATTAAAGAGAAAGGAGTATCTTTAATCCCAATTCCCCATTCCCCCTTCTTTACTTTATTTAGTTGCTTTTTCAGCAGATGGTCATATTTTTCATTGACCTTGAGGATTGTATGGGATCCCCGTTTTGTGTTGAATGTTCAGTTGTTGGCAGAATTTTGTAAAAGCTTGACTGGAATAGGCAGGACCGTTATCTGTTTTTATAAAGCTGAGTCTGAGTCTTCTATTAATCTATCTGAAGTTTGTAACGGCCTAGCTACCAAAATCCTGGTAGGGTTCAGCAGGACTGTGCCTTATTTTGGTCTGTTCCTCTTTTCATACTCCAGATTTCGGTAAATTTTTTTCATTTTTTTCTCATTTTATTTGTTTATTTATTTATTTATTTTCAGGCAGCCAATCCAATTTCTCGTATGAAATCATAGGTTTGCAGGTTATAAGTAAGTTGTTGAAATACTCCTGCAAAATTACCTGCTCCTACCAACTGATCATAAGTTATTCCTAATTGCTGACACTGCGGAGAGCGTACATAGGAATCACAACGCTCAAAATAATCAGAAGTCCATAGTAAATATTCTCCCCCACTCAGTACTGCTTTAGCTAAGGATATCCGGTCTGCTGGCGGGAGCATTTGAGATGTAATTGTCTGTAAAATTGCAAGAGTAAAGGGGGCTGTGGGTCCGTATTGCGCGCTAGCAACTTTCAATTCTCTCAATTGTTTAAAAGGGATTGGCTCATAGTCATTAAGAAATCCTCCCGCTTCATTTTGTCGTTGTATCACTGGATATGCCTGTACTGAAAATCCTTCCATTATTTCACCAGCCTTTCTGTCTTCTTTTAAAGCTAACCGTAAAGGAGAATCTTGCATTATAAGATCCTCTGGTCCTAAAGGGGGGGGCAAAGTGCCTTCTCAAAAAGCTGGCAAAATATTAACAGGCTGCTCGATTGCTTGCGCCTGAACCCCAACTTCTTTTATGGATGGGAAGGCAGCAAGTTCTTTGTGATGGTATTGGGCTGCTTCATTATTTAATTCACCCCAATCTTCAGGGCTTAATTTTTCATTTTTTATATTATTTTTGAGGGATTTTTGCGGGGACACCAAACGTTGCTCGTATCTAGGAGGGGAAGGTGGAGGGGCAGAGGGCATGGGAGGGAAATTATCGAGAGATATTGACCGTACTAATGGGGTCGTAACGTAATGCGTTTCCCTGTACCACTTCTCATCACCTATGTCTCCCCTCAGATATTCCTTAACTAAAGACCATAGAGTAAAAGTATCTATAGGGACCTTTTCAGGTCCGTGAATTACATAATATCCCTGAATCTTATCTCCAACTTCATTCCATGTTTCTAGATTGATAGTGCCATCTCTACGAAACCAAAGGCACACAGCTTCTACAAATTCTAAAAACCAATCTATTTGTTTCTTAGTAAATTTTATCCATCTTGCCGTTAAAAGGGATTTTAACATTGCAGCAAATACTCTATGCTCCGTGCTGGAGGCTACCCCCATTTTGTTTACGTCTGTCAATGACCAGTCCTTAACCCTTTCCCAATAACTCACCAACTGCTGCTCATAGGACAAGCGACGTCCTGTCCCTCGGTGACCGATGTTTCCTGGGTTTCGGCACCAAAAAACGAAGACCAGCTCAGAAGGACGCCTGAAGAACATACGGGCTACTGCTCTGTTGGCATGTAGCAAAGATTATTTGAATAGCAATGTTATTTATATCATGTTAGAGGCTAGTTAAATGAAGTGAATTGCTTGTTCTTAGTTAATTACATCTGTCAGTTACAAAATCATTGTGCTTTGTTACTGATCGCCAAACAGTTTTGTTCATGTATTCATGTGATAGTTCTTTATACTTTGCAGCTGTTCTTTTTCACGGAATGTTGTACAGACCTACCCAAGATCACTTCATATACTTCTCCCTTTCAGGAGATAATCTTTATGCAACCCTTTCAGGCCGACATGATAGGTCTGTATGCTGTCCTCAGGGTTAGGGTTAGGCTAAGTGTAGGGTTAGTGTTAGGGTTAGGCTTTAGGGTTAGGGTTAGGGTTAGGTTACGTTGCTTTTGGGGAAGGGTTAGGGTTTGGGTTATGGTTAAAATTAGAGGTTACAGGTATGGGTTGGGGTTGGGGTTCGTGTTAGTGTTAAGGATAGGATTAGTTTTAATCTTACAGTTAGAGTTAGTATTTGGTTTAGAGTTTGGTTTTGGGTTAGGATTAGGGTTAGGGTTAGGCTTAGGTTTAGGGTAAGGCTTCAGGTTTTGGGTCATAGATTAGGGTTAGGGTTAGTGTTAGGTATAGTTTAAGTGTTAGGTTTAGGGTTAATGTTAGGTTTGGGGTTAGGTTTTAGGGTTGGGGTTGTGTTTGTTGTTGCGTTTGGTGTTGGTGTTTGGGTTAGGGTTAGGGCTTGTGGTTTTGTTTTGTTGTGAGTAGGGGTAGTGGTAGGAGTTAGGGTTAAATTAACGGTTTAGGGTTATGTTTAGGGTTAGGGTTAGGGTTAGTTGTAGGGGTTAGGGTATAGGTTTGGGGTTAGGGTTGGGGTTGGGATTAGGTTTGGTTTTGGTGTTGGGTTAGTGTTATGGCTATGGTAAGGGTTATGTTTAGAATATAATCATAGGGATTAGGTTTATGGTTAGGGCTTTGGGGTTAGTGTTGAGGTTGGGGTTAGGGTTAGGTTTTGTTTTAAGTTTTTGGTTAGGGTTAGGGTTTTGGGGTTACTGTTGGAGATGGGGTTGGTGTTAGGATTAGGATTAGGGTTACGGGTTAGGTTTAGGGTTCGGGTTAGTTAGTGGTAGGGTTAGGGTTAGGATTGGGGTTATTTTTTGTTTTAGTTTTATGGTTATATTTAGAGTATAGGGCTAGGTTTTAGGGTTCGGTTTAGGGTTAGGGTTTGAGTTATGTTTTAGGGTTGTGGTTTAATTGGGGGTTTTGTTAAGGTTTAGTGTTTCGGTTAGGTTAAGGATAAGGTTTTGTGTTAAAGTTAGGGTTAGAGATAGGTATTAGGCTGTTGTTAGGGGTTGGGGTTGGTTTTTGGTGTTGCGGTTGTTTATAAAGGATATGGTTAGGGGATAGGTTAGTTTTAGGATTAGGGTCAGAGTGAGGGTTAAGTTTAAGGTTAGGGTAGGGTTAGAGTTAGGTTTAGGGTTAAGGTTAGGGTTTGTGTTTGCATTAAGGTTAGGTTTCGGGTTAGTGTTAGGTATATAGTTTTAGATTAAGGTAAATGTTAGGGTTAGGGCTTGAGTTAGGTTTAGTGTTAGTGTGGGGTTTATTATTCCCAAGGACGGTTCTTCACAAAGAAGTATTATAGAGGATGTTGAGTTGTTCTATATAGATAGTATATAAATAATACAAAAGAGAAGATGGCTCACCTTCAGGATTGTTATAGGTACGAAGAACAAAACATAACAATCGTTACCAACAGTAAATGATTTATTGAGCAAGCCATAAACGAGCAAAACAGCCCTGGGCATCCAGGAGTCTCCACAACCCGCACAACGGGGGCCTCCCGATCCCACTTTTTATTGTCTCTTATCTCTGCAATTATGTTTATCTTTCCCTTCCTGCGCTGCCCTGGCTGTTATGTGGGGGTCGTTCTCTGCCACCTAGTGGTTGAGATGAAAAGGGCCGTAGGCCTCTTCAGCTTCGATTATGCGCACTTAAGAGGCGATTTTCACTTATTTTTCTTTTTTCAGTTTCTTAGAAAGTCACTGCTATCTGTTGTCCATTGTCCAGTTGTTAGAACTAAGCACTGTGGCTCCAATTTGCACAAATTCCAAAGTTCTTAGACAAAACATTTATACATCTCTTTTGAGTCTTCTACAAACTACATTTTCAGTTTTTTTTTTTTCTCACCATCACCCTAAACCCTCACCCTAAACCCTCACTCTCACCCTAACCCCATCAGCATCACCCTTATCCCCACTAACACTAAACTTAAACCTACCCTAATCGTAATGCTAACCCATCCTTAAACTCACCCTCACCCTAAACCTCACCCTCAACCTCACCCTAACCCTATCCTAACCCTAACCCTAGATCTTAACCCTAACCTTAACCCTAGTCATAACGCTAAGCCCAACCCTAATCCTTATCCTAACCCTAAACGTAAGCCAAATCCCTACCCTAACACTAATCCAACATCTAAACATAACACTACTACTAAAAGCCAATCTTCATCTAACCTGATTAAAATACCTAAATCCTTCTTTAACACTTACTGTAATATTAAATATTTAACCCTAACCATTATCCTAATCCATTAACACTTACCCTAACCCTAAATACAATTTTACACCTACATCCTTAACACCAGCCCCAACCTTATGCTTCTTTAACACTTACTGCAATAATAAATCTTTAACCCTAACCCTTGCCCCAAACCATAACACTAACCCTAACACTAACACCCTAACCCTAAATGCAACCATACACCTAACCCTATCCAATTACCTAAAAATTACCCTAAAACATACTGTAAAGTTAAATCTTTAAACCTAACACTAACACTAACGCTAATCCTAATCCTAACTCTAACCCAAAACCTAACACTAGCCCTACCCTGACCCTAACTTTAACCGTAATCATCCCAAACCCTAACCCTTACCGTAAACGTAACCTTATCTTTAACCATAACACTAACACCCTAATCCAAACACTACAACAAACCAAAACTCTAAACCGAGCACTATAGCTGATCATACGATAGATCCTATCCCTTTCTCTAGGACTAAAAACCAGCTAAACTCGAAGTCTCTCCCTATGCCAAATACAAGCACTAAACGTGTTCAAAACACTATTCCTATTCCTATTTTTGAACCTTACCCAATCACAAAACAAATCCAGGGCTTAACCCTTTCACCCTAACGCTCATACTTACCCTACACCACAATTAACAAGAAATGTAACCCTACCTCTATTCTTTAAACCTAGCACTAACCCTATACCTAATTATTACCCTATAATTTAAACTAACCCTAATCCCAACCCTAATGCTGACCCTAACTCTAAACATAATCCGAATCCTAACCCTAACCCAAACCTCTAACACTAAACCTAACCCTAACCCTAACAATAATAATAACCGTAACCCTAACTCAACCCTAACCATAAGCCTAACCCTAACTTTAACCTTGACCTTAACCCCAACACCGACTCCAAACCCAACCCAAACCCCAACTGTTATCCCTAACTAACTGTTATCCCTAACCCTAAGCCAAACCCTAACCCCGTAACCCTAACCCTAAACCTAACCCTAACCAATCCCAACAACTATCCCAACACGAGCCCCACCCTATCACTAACACCAACAACCCAAACCCAAACAGTAATATCTAAAAACTAACACTAACCCTAAACCCAACCCCAACCAAAATCCCAACCCCAACATTAATCCTAACCCTTACCCTAAACGTAATCCTAAGCCTAACCCTAACCCAAGCCAGAACCCTAACCCTAAAACTAACCCCAACCCCAGACGCAACCCAAACCCCAACCTAAATCCCAACCCCAACCCTTATCCTAACCCTATCACTAAACTTAACCTAACCCTAACCCAAACCCTAAACCTAACACTAAGCCATAACCATAACCCTAACGTTATACTAACCCTAACCCTAATCCTAACAAACCTAATCCCAAACCCAACCCCAACCGTAACTCCAAACCTAACCATAACCCTAACCCTAAACTCGCAAAGATTAGTATACCTATAACAATAATAATATACAAATTATGTTTTAAAGATTCGAATGACGGGAAAGATGCTTTCAGGGTTTCTACTTCCCAATCATGTCTCATAACAACTTTTTCACATAGGGGAGATGTTTGATTAATTTGAAAACATTTAGGTAGACCATTAAGTTTTCCAGTATAGCTGATTTTAGCAGAGAAAGTTCTAATATGTGTGTCTGGATACTGTCTCATAAACATGTTTTAGTTATTTCTTTTAAGTTATTTAGGCATGTCTATTTCCTCATCGCATGTAACAGGATGAATAACTGGTGGATTAGGGATAAAAGCCCAATATGTATCAGCTGCACATCCTCATCTTAGAATCTAGAGGGTGCTTAGTAGAGTGGGGCTAGTAGTTGAATTCTTCGACGTTGGATGTTTTCCTCATTCCGATTCAGGGACAATCTTTGCATCTTCCATAGTAGTTTCCCCATTCTTGTTTTGGGCATGGCGTACGCAGCGCTCTGGGATCCAGCGAGGAGATGTCTCATCTGTGGGAAATATACAAACATATCCTTGACCCTACATTAGTACTGGATCTGGACCGCGCATTTTTCCATCTACTGGATCTCTCCAGAAAACCAAAGGTTTCTCTTTTCGTGATGGATTCCAGTGCCTATCGGCAGCAGTTAATACATCATCATCAAAAGTTAAAAAATTCAGAACAAATAATGCATGAGATATTAA
The DNA here is from genome assembly GCF_038088225.1 of Cyrtonyx montezumae. Lineage (NCBI taxonomy): Eukaryota > Metazoa > Chordata > Aves > Galliformes > Odontophoridae > Cyrtonyx > Cyrtonyx montezumae. The sequence goes on along the minus strand of NW_027072093.1, from coordinate 147,659 downwards.
AGAGAAAGGAGTATCTTTAATCCCAATTCCCCATTCCCCCTTCTTTACTTTATTTAGTTGCTTTTTCAGCAGATGGTCATATTTTTCATTGACCTTGAGGATTGTATGGGATCCCCGTTTTGTGTTGAATGTTCAGTTGTTGGCAGAATTTTGTAAAAGCTTGACTGGAATAGGCAGGACCGTTATCTGTTTTTATAAAGCTGAGTCTGAGTCTTCTATTAATCTATCTGAAGTTTGTAACGGCCTAGCTACCAAAATCCTGGTAGGGTTCAGCAGGACTGTGCCTTATTTTGGTCTGTTCCTCTTTTCATACTCCAGATTTCGGTAAATTTTTTTCATTTTTTTCTCATTTTATTTCTTTATTTATTTATTTATTTTCAGGCAGCCAATCCAATTTCTCGTATGAAATCATAGGTTTGCAGGTTATAAGTAAGTTGTTGAAATACTCCTGCAAAATTACCTGCTCCTACCAACTGATCATAAGTTATTCCTAATTGCTGACACTGCGGAGAGCGTACATAGGAATCACAACGCTCAAAATAATCAGAAGTCCATAGTAAATATTCTCCCCCACTCAGTACTGCTTTAGCTAAGGATATCCGGTCTGCTGGCGGGAGCATTTGAGATGTAATTGTCTGTAAAATTGCAAGAGTAAAGGGGGCTGTGGGTCCGTATTGCGCGCTAGCAACTTTCAATTCTCTCAATTGTTTAAAAGGGATTGGCTCATAGTCATTAAGAAATCCTCCCGCTTCATTTTGTCGTTGTATCACTGGATATGCCTGTACTGAAAATCCTTCCATTATTTCACCAGCCTTTCTGTCTTCTTTTAAAGCTAACCGTAAAGGAGAATCTTGCATTATAAGATCCTCTGGTCCTAAAGGGGGGGGCAAAGTGCCTTCTCAAAAAGCTGGCAAAATATTAACAGGCTGCTCGATTGCTTGCGCCTGAACCCCAACTTCTTTTATGGATGGGAAGGCAGCAAGTTCTTTGTGATGGTATTGGGCTGCTTCATTATTTAATTCACCCCAATCTTCAGGGCTTAATTTTTCATTTTTTATATTATTTTTGAGGGATTTTTGCGGGGACACCAAACGTTGCTCGTATCTAGGAGGGGAAGGTGGAGGGGCAGAGGGCATGGGAGGGAAATTATCGAGAGATATTGACCGTACTAATGGGGTCGTAACGTAATGCGTTTCCCTGTACCACTTCTCATCACCTATGTCTCCCCTCAGATATTCCTTAACTAAAGACCATAGAGTAAAAGTATCTATAGGGACCTTTTCAGGTCCGTGAATTACATAATATCCCTGAATCTTATCTCCAACTTCATTCCATGTTTCTAGATTGATAGTGCCATCTCTACGAAACCAAAGGCACACAGCTTCTACAAATTCTAAAAACCAATCTATTTGTTTCTTAGTAAATTTTATCCATCTTGCCGTTAAAAGGGATTTTAACATTGCAGCAAATACTCTATGCTCCGTGCTGGAGGCTACCCCCATTTTGTTTACGTCTGTCAATGACCAGTCCTTAACCCTTTCCCAATAACTCACCAACTGCTGCTCATAGGACAAGCGACGTCCTGTCCCTCGGTGACCGATGTTTCCTGGGTTTCGGCACCAAAAAACGAAGACCAGCTCAGAAGGACGCCTGAAGAACATACGGGCTACTGCTCTGTTGGCATGTAGCAAAGATTATTTGAATAGCAATGTTATTTATATCATGTTAGAGGCTAGTTAAATGAAGTGAATTGCTTGTTCTTAGTTAATTACATCTGTCAGTTACAAAATCATTGTGCTTTGTTACTGATCGCCAAACAGTTTTGTTCATGTATTCATGTGATAGTTCTTTATACTTTGCAGCTGTTCTTTTTCACGGAATGTTGTACAGACCTACCCAAGATCACTTCATATACTTCTCCCTTTCAGGAGATAATCTTTATGCAACCCTTTCAGGCCGACATGATAGGTCTGTATGCTGTCCTCAGGGTTAGGGTTAGGCTAAGTGTAGGGTTAGTGTTAGGGTTAGGCTTTAGGGTTAGGGTTAGGGTTAGGTTACGTTGCTTTTGGGGAAGGGTTAGGGTTTGGGTTATGGTTAAAATTAGAGGTTACAGGTATGGGTTGGGGTTGGGGTTCGTGTTAGTGTTAAGGATAGGATTAGTTTTAATCTTACAGTTAGAGTTAGTATTTGGTTTAGAGTTTGGTTTTGGGTTAGGATTAGGGTTAGGGTTAGGCTTAGGTTTAGGGTAAGGCTTCAGGTTTTGGGTCATAGATTAGGGTTAGGGTTAGTGTTAGGTATAGTTTAAGTGTTAGGTTTAGGGTTAATGTTAGGTTTGGGGTTAGGTTTTAGGGTTGGGGTTGTGTTTGTTGTTGCGTTTGGTGTTGGTGTTTGGGTTAGGGTTAGGGCTTGTGGTTTTGTTTTGTTGTGAGTAGGGGTAGTGGTAGGAGTTAGGGTTAAATTAACGGTTTAGGGTTGTTTAGGGTTAGGGTTAGGGTTAGTTGTAGGGGTTAGGGTATAGGTTTGGGGCTAGGGTTGGGGTTGGGATTAGGTTTGGTTTTGGTGTTGGGTTAGTGTTATGGCTATGGTAAGGGTTATGTTTAGAATATAATCATAGGGATTAGGTTTATGGTTAGGGCTTTGGGGTTAGTGTTGAGGTTGGGGTTAGGGTTAGGTTTTGTTTTAAGTTTTTGGTTAGGGTTAGGGTTTTGGGGTTACTGTTGGAGATGGGGTTGGTGTTAGGATTAGGATTAGGGTTACGGGTTAGGTTTAGGGTTCGGGTTAGTTAGTGGTAGGGTTAGGGTTAGGATTGGGGTTATTTTTTGTTTTAGTTTTATGGTTATATTTAGAGTATAGGGCTAGGTTTTAGGGTTCGGTTTAGGGTTAGGGTTTGAGTTATGTTTTAGGGTTGTGGTTTAATTGGGGGTTTTGTTAAGGTTTAGTGTTTCGGTTAGGTTAAGGATAAGGTTTTGTGTTAAAGTTAGGGTTAGAGATAGGTATTAGGCTGTTGTTAGGGGTTGGGGTTGGTTTTTGGTGTTGCGGTTGTTTATAAAGGATATGGTTAGGGGATAGGTTAGTTTTAGGATTAGGGTCAGAGTGAGGGTTAAGTTTAAGGTTAGGGTAGGGTTAGAGTTAGGTTTAGGGTTAAGGTTAGGGTTTGTGTTTGCATTAAGGTTAGGTTTCGGGTTAGTGTTAGGTATATAGTTTTAGATTAAGGTAAATGTTAGGGTTAGGGCTTGAGTTAGGTTTAGTGTTAGTGTGGGGTTTATTATTCCCAAGGACGGTTCTTCACAAAGAAGTATTATAGAGGATGTTGAGTTGTTCTATATAGATAGTATATAAATAATACAAAAGAGAAGATGGCTCACCTTCAGGATTGTTATAGGTACGAAGAACAAAACATAACAATCGTTACCAACAGTAAATGATTTATTGAGCAAGCCATAAACGAGCAAAACAGCCCTGGGCATCCAGGAGTCTCCACAACCCGCACAACGGGGGCCTCCCGATCCCACTTTTTATTGTCTCTTATCTCTGCAATTATGTTTATCTTTCCCTTCCTGCGCTGCCCTGGCTGTTATGTGGGGGTCGTTCTCTGCCACCTAGTGGTTGAGATGAAAAGGGCCGTAGGCCTCTTCAGCTTCGATTATGCGCACTTAAGAGGCGATTTTCACTTATTTTTCTTTTTTCAGTTTCTTAGAAAGTCACTGCTATCTGTTGTCCATTGTCCAGTTGTTAGAACTAAGCACTGTGGCTCCAATTTGCACAAATTCCAAAGTTCTTAAACAAAACATTTATACATCTCTTTTGAGTCTTCTACAAACTACATTTTCAGTTTTTTTTTTTTCTCACCATCACCCTAAACCCTCACCCTAAACCCTCACCCTAAACCCTCACTCTCACCCTAACCCCATCAGCATCACCCTTATCCCCACTAACACTAAACTTAAACCTACCCTAATCGTAATGCTAACCCATCCTTAAACTCACCCTCACCCTAAACCTCACCCTCAACCTCACCCTAACCCTATCCTAACCCTAACCCTAGATCTTAACCCTAACCTTAACCCTAGTCATAACGCTAAGCCCAACCCTAATCCTTATCCTAACCCTAAACGTAAGCCAAATCCCTACCCTAACACTAATCCAACATCTAAACATAACACTACTACTAAAAGCCAATCTTCATCTAACCTGATTAAAATACCTAAATCCTTCTTTAACACTTACTGTAATATTAAATATTTAACCCTAACCATTATCCTAATCCATTAACACTTACCCTAACCCTAAATACAATTTTACACCTACATCCTTAACACCAGCCCCAACCTTATGCTTCTTTAACACTTACTGCAATAATAAATCTTTAACCCTAACCCTTGCCCCAAACCACAACACTAACCCTAACACTAACACCCTAACCCTAAATGCAACCATACACCTAACCCTATCCAATTACCTAAAAATTACCCTAAAACATACTGTAAAGTTAAATCTTTAAACCTAACACTAACACTAACGCTAATCCTAATACTAACCCTAACCCAAAACCTAACACTAGCCCTACCCTGACCCTAACTTTAACCGTAACACTAACACAAACCTAAACCTAACCCTAACCCTAAACCAACTCTAACCCTAACCCTAAACCAAACCAAACCCTAACATAGCCCTAACCCTAACAATCACCCTAACCAGTAGGATATCCTAACTGTATGGGAACTGCTCAATCATGGCCTGAAACACTGGTCACCTGAGCTGAGCTCCGAGTCAGCCACTGGGGAGAGGTGGACATGATATACATGAGTGATTGGAACTGGTAGAGCCTGGCTCCACGTCTCCCAAACCCCATTTAAGGGCTGACCACCTCCAGGAAAGGATCTCTTCTCGGAGATCCCTCCCACGTGGAGTCCTCTGAGAGCCTTATCATCCTGATGGTGAGCCATCTTTTCTTTTGTATCATTTGTATACTATTGTTATGGTTTTATGATTTTTGTTGTATTACTGATATTCCGCATCATGACATCGTGTGGTGTATTGGGAGTTAAGGAGTTAATGCTCCAGCTCTGTGGATTGTCGATAGTTCTGGGTGTATCTGTTTCAAAACAGAAGAACTACATTCCCCAGAGGACTTTGGGATGCTTTGCAGTTTTACATATTTCCGCCCAGAGGAAAAGATAAAAATTGTCTGCGGTCATGGGACTCTCTCTTCCCTTCAGGATCGAGCTCGGCTGTGGGTGTTTGTTGCAGCCATCTGCCTTCTGCGTTAGCGTAAAGCCTTCGGTTTATCGGACACTCTCTCTCGTTCATTTCATTTGATTCATTTGCCTCAAATCCAATTATATTACATTATATTGTGTTACTTTTCTTTATGATATCTTATTTACTAAATTAGCTTTCCTCCTCAGATCGGTGCCGCTGTTTTCTTCCTAGGCCCATCTCCCTTCCCGTTTTTTTCCCTTTTCCCCTTCCCCATTCCCCAGAGTGTGGGCCCGTGAGTCCCCTAACTCAATTGTCACGGTACCGGGTCAAAATGTTCCGCAAACCGGTGACGACTATCAATACAGAACAACTCAAAATATACCATCATCTATACTATTTGTTTGTGAAGTACCATCCTTGGGAGTTATTTAACCCACACTAACACTAAACCAAACAACCACCTAACCCCTAACTTTAACCCATATCCTTACCCTTATCCTAATCGAACCCATACCAAAACCCCAAACTAACCCCTAACCCTTAAACATAACTGAAACCCTAAACCTAACCCTAACCGTAAAACTAAACATAAAAATAACCCCAACCCTAACCCTATCACTAACTAACCTGAACCCAAAACCTAACCCTAACCCTAATAATAAAACCAACCCTATCTCTATTGGTAACCCCAAAACCGAAACGCTAACCCTAAACCGAAACCTAACCCTAAACCTAACCCTAAAACCTAGCCCTATACTCTAAACATAACCCTAAAACTAAAACAAAAAATAACCCCAATCCTAACCCTAACCCTAAACCTAACCCTAACACTAACACTAACCCTAACCCTAATCCGAACCTTACCCCTACCTTTACCCAAAACCCCACCTCAAGCTCCAATCTTAACCCCAACAATAACCCTAACCCTAAACCCCAACCCTAGACCAAAAATATCCTGACTCCCACCCCTACCCCTAACCCAACCCTAATCCTAACACTAACCCTTACCCTGACCCTAACACTATCACTAACACTAACTGCAACCTCAACACCAAACCCAACCCAAACCCCAACCCAAACACTTAACAACAAACCCTAACCCTTACTCAAACCCTATACCTAACACTAACACAAAATGTAACAGTACACCCTAACCCTAACCCAAACCCTGACCCTAACCCAACAACAAATGCAAACCCAACCCCAACCCAAAACCCAACACCAATCCTAACCCTAACCCCTCACACTAACACAAATTCTAACCCTAAAACCTTACCCTAAACCTTAATACTTAAAACTTAATACTTGCCCTAACCCCAACCCTAACTCTTACCCTAACCCTAAACCCTACACTACCCTAACCCTACCCTAAGCCAAACCGCTATAGTAACACTAACACTAACCCTAAACTTAACACTAAACCTTACCCTTATCTCTAACCCTAAACCTAACCACAACCCCAACACCAAACGAACCCCTAAACCACAGAGTGCAGACCACAGTTTGCTTTCACCTGGAGGGACGTTCAGTACACCTGGAACCGTTTGCCCCAGGGGTGGAAGCATAGTCCAACCATTTGCCATGGGTTGATCCAAACTGCATTGGAACAGGGTGGTGCTCCTGAGCATCTGCAATACATTGATGACATTGTTGTATGGGGCAATACAGCAGAGGAAGTCTTTGAGAAAGGAGAGCAGATTATCCAAATTCTCCTACGAGCTGGCTTTGCTATCAAGCAAAGCAAAGTGAAAGGGCCTGCACAAGAAATTCAGCTCCTAGGTATGAAGTGGCAAGATGGACGTCGTCACATCCCTACAGATGTGATTGACAAAATTACTGCCATGTCTCCACCCACCAGTAAGACAGAAACCCAAGCTTTTCTGGGTGTAGTGGGCTTTTGGAGAATGCATGTTCCAAACTGCAGTCTCATTGTGAGCCCTCTCTATCGGGTGACGCGGAAGAAGAATGATCTTGTATGGGGCCCTGAGCAGCAGCAGGCTTTTGAGCAAATTAAGCAGGAGATAGCCCGTGCTTTGATAGCCAGGGCCATTGCGGATGGGACAGGATGTAAAGAACATCCTCTACACTGCTGCTGGAAAGGAAGGTCCCACTTGGAGTTTGTGGCAAAAAGCTCCTGGAAAGACCCGAGGCCGACCCCTCGGATTCTGGAGTTGGGCCTACAGGGGGTCCTGAGGACTGCTACACTCCAACTGAGAAGGAGATCTTAGCCGTGTACGAGGGGGTTCGAGCTGCTTCCGAAGTAATCGGTACTGAAATGCAGCTCCTCCTGGCACCTCGGCTGCCAGTGCTGAGCTGGATGTTCAAAGGGACAGCTTCCTCTACCCATCATGCTACTGATGCCACTTGGAGTAAATGGACTGCACTGATTACACAGTGAGCTCGGATGGAGAACCTCAACCGTCCAGGAATCCTGGAGCTGAATCATGGACTGGCCTGAAGCTAAGAAGTTTGGAACGATGCCAGCAGAGGAGGTGTCACGTGCTAAAGAAGCCCCACCATATAATGAACTACCAGACAACGAAAAGAGATATGCCCTGCTCGCAGATGGATCATGTTGCATTGTGTGTAAGCACCGCAGATGGAAATCTGCTGTGTGGAGCCCCACACAAGTTGCAGAGGCCAATGAAGGAGAAGGAGAATCAAGTCAATTTGCAGAGGTAAAGGCTGTCCAGATGGCCTTAGATATTGCTGAACGAGAGAGGTGGCCAGTGCTTTATCTTTACACTGACTCATGGATGGCGGCAAATGCTTTATGGGGGTCGTTACAGCAATGGGAAGAAAATGGTTGGCAACGGAGGGGTAAACCTATTTGGGCTGCTGAACTGTGGAGAAACATTGCTGCCCGAATAAAGAATATGGTTGTAAAGATGCGCCACGTAGATGCTCATGTTCCTAAGAGCCGGGTAACTGAAGAACAACAAAATAACCATCAGGTGGATTGAGCAGCCAAAGTTAAGGTGGCTCAAGTAGACTTGGACTGGAAACACAAGAGTGAATTATTTCTAGCTCGGTGGGCCCATGAGACCTCTGGCCATCAAGGAAGAGATGCAACATATAAGTGGGCTAGAGACCGAGGGGTGGACTTAACTGGATGCCATTGCACCTGGTTATCCATGACTGTGATACATGCGCCACAATTAAACAAGCCAAGAGGATGAAACCTCTTTGGGAGGAAGGACGATGGCAAAAATACGGGGAGGCGTGGCAGGTTGCCTTGCCACGATCTCGCAATGATAAGCGTTATGTGCTCACCATGGTGGAGGCAACTACTGGGTGGCTTGAAACATATGCAGTACCCCATGCTACCGCCCGAAACACCATCTTAGGGCTCGAGAAACAAGTCCTATGGTGACATGGCACTCCAGAAAGAATTGAGTCCGATAATGGAACTCATTTCAAAAATTCTCTTGTAAATATTTGGTCCAAAGCTCATCGAGTGGATTTATCATATCCCCTATCATGCACCAGCTTCTGGTAAAATTGAAAGGTACAATGGGTTGTTAAAAACAATGTTGAAAGCAATGGGTGGTGGGACATTTAAGCACTGGGAGAAGAATTTGTCAGAAGCCACCTGGTCAACACCAGAGGATCCATCAATCGCGATGGTCCTGCCCAATTCAGCTCTCTACCTACTGTAGAGGGAGATAAGGTCCCTGTAGTACATGTGAGAACTTGTTGGGAAAAGCGGTTTGGGTTCTTACAGCTTCTGGAGAGGGCAAAACTCTCCGTGGTACTGTTTTTGTTCAGGGACCTGGGTCTACCTGGTGGGTGAAACAGAAGAATGGGGATGTTCAGTGTTTTACCACAAGGGGATTTGATGTGGGGAGAGTGCCCTCAGTAATTCTATTAGTATGTATATATGTATATATGTATGTTGTATGTGTTAGTATTTAATGCTTGTGAATCATTGTTTCTTTATGTATATATATATATATTAAGCATGATGAAATGATGTTGAATAAGGGGTGGAATGTTATGGTTTTATGATTTTTGTTGTATTACTGATATTCCACATCATGACATCGCGTGGTGTATTGGGAGTTAAGGAGTTAATGCTCCAGCTCTGTGGATTGTCGATAGTTCTGGGTGTACCTGTTTCAGAAGAGAACTACATTCCCTGGAGGATTTTGGGATGCTTTGCAGTTTTACATATTTCCACCCAGAGGGAAAGATAAAAACTGTCTGCGGTCACGGGACTCTCACTTCCCTTCAGGACCGAGCTTGCAGTGGGTGTTTGTTGCAGCCGTCCCTCTTCAGCGTTAGCGTAAGGCCTTCGGTTTATCGCACACTCTCTCTCTTGTTCATTTTATTTGATTCATTTGCCTCAATTCCAATTATATAATATTATATTGTGTTATTTTTCTTTCTGATACCTTATTTACTAAATTAGCTTTCCTCCTCAGATCGTTGCGGCTGTTTTGTTCCTAGGCCCATCTCCCTTCTCCCTTTTTTCCCGTTTCCCCTTCCCCTTCCCAGGGTGTGGGCCCGCGGGTCCCCTGCCTTAATAGTCACAGTACCGGGTCAAACTGTCCCGCAAACCGGTGACAACTATCTATAGAACAACTCAAAATATACCATCATCTATACTACTTCTTTGTGAAGTACCACCATCCTTTGGAGTTATTCACCCCACACTAACACTAACCCTAACTCAAGCCCTAACCCTAACAATTATTGTAAATCTAAATCTATAAACCTAAAAATAACACAAAGCCTAACTCTAAACCTAACCTTAACCCTAAAAATAACCTAACCTTAATGCTAACACAAACCCCCTAGTCCTAAACTTAACCATTCCCTAACCCTAAATTTAAGCGTTCCCTAACCCTAACAGTAACCCTAACCCGTTCCCTAACCCTAAACCCCAACCCTAACACTATCCCAAACCCAAACCAAACCCAAAACTTAACCCTAACCGTAAAACTAACTCAAGCCCTAACCCTAACCGTAACACTAAACATAATCCTAACCCTAACCCTACCCTAATCCAAACCTAAACCTTAACACTAACCGTAACACTAACCATAACCGCAACCCTAACCCTAAACTTATACCTAAACCACTTACACTATGACTAATCCAAAATCAAAACGTAACCATATTACTAAAGCGAATCTTCACCTAACCCGCTGAAATTACCTATGTCCTTCCCTAACACTTACTGTAAGACTAAATCTTTAACCCTAAGCCTTACTCTAAACCTAACACTAATTCTAAAGCTATCACATACCCTAACCCTAACCCTAAATCCAATCATAGACTATCCAGTAATTTAAAATATACCCTAACACATACTGTAAAACTAAAGCTTTAAACTTAAGCTTAAACCTAAGCCTAACCCTTACCCTCACATTAACCCTAAATCTCAGCCTAACCTTAACCCAAAACTTAACACTAACATAACCCTAAGAGTAACACCAACCCAAACCCTAACCCCAAACCTAACCCTAAACATAACCCTAAACATAACCCTAACCGTAACCCTAAGCCTAACCCTACCTTAGCTGTATGGGAACTGCTGAATCACAGCCTGACTCATACCCTAACACTTACTGTAAAACTAAATATTTAAACTTGAACTTGAACCAAAACCTAACCCTCTCCCTCACCCTAACCTAAATCTTAGTCTAACCCTAACTATATAACTTAGCCCTATCGCTAACACTAACCCCATCCCTAATCTGTACCCTAACCCTAACCATAAGCCAAAACCTTACCGTAATACAAAATCAAACATAACCCTTCAACCAAAGCCAGTCTTCACTAAACCCGCTGAAATTACCTAAATCCTTCCATAACACTTACAGTAACACTAAATCTTTAACCCTAACAAGCCTTGCCCTAACACTAACAATTACCCTAAACCTAACACTAAATCCAATCATACACCTAACCGTATACAATAACCTAAAACTTACCCTAAAACTTACTGTAAAACTAAATATAAAAATATTAAATATATATATATTAAAGCAAACACCAACACTAACACTAACCCCAAACCTAACCCTAACCCTACCCTAACTGTATGGGAACTGCTGAATCATGGCCTGAAACACTAATTGGTCACCTGAGATGAGCACCGAATCAGCCATGGGGGCACAGGTGGAGGTGAAATACCTGCGTATAACTTACTCTAAATCTTACTGTAAACATCTTTAACACTAATCCTAACACTAACCCAAACCACAAACCTAACCCTAACCCTACCCTAACCCTAACCTTAACCCTAACATAACCCTAACAGTAACCCCAACCCAAACCCTAATCCTAACAGTAACCCCAACCCAAACCCTAACCCAAAACCTAACCCTAAACCTAACCCTAAGCCTTACAATAACAATAACCCTTACGCTACCCTAACTGTATGGGAACTGCTCAATCACGGCCTGAAACACTGGTCACCTGAGGTGAGCACCGAGTCAGCCATGGGGGCACAAGTGGAGGTGATATACCTGTGTGATTGGAATGGGGGGAGCCTGGCTCTACCTCTCCCAAACCCCATTTAAGGGCTGACCACCGCCAGGAAAGGATCTCTTCTCGGAGATCCCTTCCACGTGGAGTCCCCTGCGAGACTTATCATCCTTGTGATAAAAATGAGTGCTGTAATCAAATCAAACCAACTCGAGACAAATGTGTCAGTGTTTTTCAGTGTTTTGCTTTCTGAAAACTATGTAGTTTGTAGAAGACTCAAAATACATGTATAAATGTGTTGTCTAAGAACTTTGGAATTGTGCAAATTGGAGCCACAGTGCTTAGTTCTAACAACTAGACAATAACAACAGATAGCAGTGAACTTCTAAGAAACTGAAAAAAGAAAAAATAAGTGAAAATCTCCTCTTAAGTGTGTTAAATCTCCTCTTAAACCCTACGGCCTTTTTCATCTCAATCACCAGTTGGCAGAGAACGACCCCCACATAACAGCCAGCGCAGCCCAGGAAGGGAAGATAAACATGAATGTAGAGATAAGAAATAATAAATAGTGGGATCGAGAGGCTGCCGTTGCGCACCTCTGGTGGAGCAGAGAGTCCCAGCCGCCCAGCGCTGTTTTGCTCGGTAATTGCTTGCTCAACAAATCTTTTACTGTTGGTAACAATTGATGCGTATTGTTCTTCACACCTATAACAATCCTGATGGTGAGCCATCTTCTCTTTTGTATTAAAAGTACACTATCTATATAGAACAACTCAAAATATACCATCATCTATACTATTTCTTTGTGAAGTATCATCCTTGGGAGTTATTTACAACACATTAACCCTAACCCTAACTCAAGCCCTAACCCTAACCCTAACAATTACTGTAAATCTAAAACTATATACTTAACACTAACCCTAACCCTAACCCTAACCCTAAACCTAACACTAACCATACCCCTAAACCGAAACCCACACCCGTAACTCCTAACCCTAACTTTAACTTTAACACTAACCCTTCCCCAAAAGCAACCACAAGCACAAACCCTAACCCTAACCCCAACGGTAAGCCTAACCTTAATCACTTACCCTTTTCCATAACCCTATACCCTAACCCTAACACTAACCCTAACCCTAATCCTAACACTGGTACTACGCCTACCTCAAATGCAACCACAAACCCTAAAGATAATCCTATTAGTCTTAGGATGAGGAGGTCCCCGGGGTTAGGCTGGGGGAAAGATTGTGTTCCCTTTCTGCTCTGCTGCCGTCTGCAATATATGTCTGCATCAGTCGTTCATCTCCGTTCACGTTTTCACACTTTATTCCAGAAAGTTTTTGATGTCTTTTTCTTCGTGAAACTTCGTCAATCTCCGTTTCCCTTACGCACACACGAGCGTTATTGATTCCTTTCTAAAAATCGTATGCTGTTATGTTCTTACCAGTGTAGAGGCGAAATTTGAGTGAAGATGGCTCCTCTCGTATATTCTGGCGTCTGTCGAATTGGACCGAATATTTCCCAACAAACTTCATCACCGGAGTAACGCAGATGAGCCCGTACGAAACTGAGCTGAAACGGCAACAAACGTCATACTTGAATAGTTCTTATCCGCGGATTCCTCTTGAAACACATCAACCTCGCTTTCTGCTGCTTGAGCCGCTGAAGAAAGACGCGCTTCAGCCTGCTGCACAGCGCTGAAGAGCGGCTTTAAATCTCAGCCTGCTGCGTTCTGATTCGAACGTAACAATTACCCGTCTGACAGACTCCGAACCTGGCGTTGTCGATAGAGATGGGGAGGACCCCGGTGTTAGGCTGGGGGAAAGATTGTGTTCCCTTTCTGCTCTGCTGCCGTCTGCAATGTATGTCTGCATCACACGAACATCGTATCACCCGTTTATTTTTCATACACAAAGATATTACTGATTACTTTTTCGAAATTGAATGCTCTTTGAGAGTATATCAGTATAGTAGCGAAATGTGAGTGAAGCTGGCTTCTCTAGCAGATTCTGGTGTCTGTTCAACCGGTTCGAATATTTCCTCAGTAAAATTCATCACCGGAGCATCGAAGATGAGCCCGGACGAATCTGAGCAGAATCGGCAACGAACGTCAAACTCGAATCGCTCTTAACCGCGGAATCCGCTTGAAACGCATCAATCGCGTTTTCTGCTGCTTGAGCCGCTGAAGAAAGACGCGAATCAGCCGGCTGCCCTGCACTGTAGCCGATTCTGACCTGCTAAGCTGAATAAATTAGAGAAGTTTTTATAGCACGGAAAAAACACCTATAGACTTAGTGGAATAGCATTTTTAATTTTTATTTAATTTTGAACATTTTAAAATTTGTTAGTACTACCTTGTAATGTTGAATAAAGTCGAAATATGTTTGAAATTCGTTGTCAGGATCTTATACATTCCACGATAGCTTGACTGATCGCGTGCGATTTTTAAAACAAGAGAAATGAGTACAGCCACGGATTTATTGCAAGTGTGTTTAATGAACAACACTTATGCAGAGCTTTATCTCAAGTAGAAAAACAAAATGTCATGTTCTATAATATGTCAATTGACAGCTCAGTATTTGCCCACACCCAACAATATCAGTAACATTCCAACTAATCCTAATCCTAAATCTATTCATAAAACGAAAACAAACCCGGTCCCTTACGCAAATATTAAATCAAATCCTAACCCTAACATAAAATCATCCCAAACCCTAACCCTTACCGTAAACGTAACCTTATCTTTAACCATAACACTAACACCCTAATCCAAACACTACAACAAACCAAAACTCTAAACCGAGCACTATAGCTGATCATACGATAGATCCTATCCCTTTCTCTAGGACTAAAAACCAGCTAAACTCGAAGTCTCTCCCTATGCCAAATACAAGCACTAAACGTGTTCAAAACACTATTCCTATTCCTATTTTTGAACCTTACCCAATCACAAAACAAATCCAGGGCTTAACCCTTTCACCCTAACGCTCATACTTACCCTACACCACAATTAACAAGAAATGTAACCCTACCTCTATTCTTTAAACCTAGCACTAACCCTATACCTAATTATTACCCTATAATTTAAACTAACCCTAATCCCAACCCTAATGCTGACCCTAACTCTAAACATAATCCGAATCCTAACCCTAACCCAAACCTCTAACACTAAACCTAACCCTAACCCTAACAATAATAATAACCGTAACCCTAACTCAACCCTAACCATAAGCCTAACCCTAACTTTAACCTTGACCTTAACCCCAACACCGACTCCAAACCCAACCCAAACCCCAACTGTTATCCCTAACTAACTGTTATCCCTAACCCTAAGCCAAACCCTAACCCCGTAACCCTAACCCTAAACCTAACCCTAACCAATCCCAACAACTATCCCAACACGAGCCCCACCCTATCACTAACACCAACAACCCAAACCCAAACAGTAATATCTAAAAACTAACACTAACCCTAAACCCAACCCCAACCAAAATCCCAACCCCAACATTAATCCTAACCCTTACCCTAAACGTAATCCTAAGCCTAACCCTAACCCAAGCCAGAACCCTAACCCTAAAACTAACCCCAACCCCAGACGCAACCCAAACCCCAACCTAAATCCCAACCCCAACCCTTATCCTAACCCTATCACTAAACTTAACCTAACCCTAACCCAAACCCTAAACCTAACACTAAGCCATAACCATAACCCTAACGTTATACTAACCCTAACCCTAATCCTAACAAACCTAATCCCAAACCCAACCCCAACCGTAACTCCAAACCTAACCATAACCCTAACCCTAAACTCGCAAAGATTAGTATACCTATAACAATAATAATATACAAATTATGTTTTAAAGATTCGAATGACGGGAAAGATGCTTTCAGGGTTTCTACTTCCCAATCATGTCTCATAACAACTTTTTCACATAGGGGCGATGTTTGATTAATTTGAAAACATTTAGGTAGTCCATTAAGTTTTCCAGTATAGCTGATTTTAGCAGAGAAAGTTCTAATATGTGTGTCTGGATACTGTCTCATAAACATGTTTTAGTTATTTTTTTTAAGTTATTTAGGCATGTCTATTTCCTCATCGCATGTAACAGGATGAATAACTGGTGGATTAGGGATAAAAGCCCAATATGTATCAGCTGCACATCCTCGTCTTAGAATCTAGAGGGTGCTTAGTAGAGTGGGGCTAGTAGTTGAATTCTTCGACGTTGGATGTTTTCCTCATTCCGATTCAGGGACAATCTTTGCATCTTCCATAGTAGTTTCCCCATTCTTGTTTTGGGCATGGCGTACGCAGCGCTCTGGGATCCAGCGAGGAGATGTCTCATCTGTGGGAAATATACAAACATATCCTTGACCCTACATTAGTACTGGATCTGGACCGCGCATTTTTCCATCTACTGGATCTTTCCAGAAAACCAAAGGTTTCTCTTTTCGTGATGGATTCCAGTGCCTATCGGCAGCAGTTAATACATCATCATCAAAAGTTAAAAAATTCAGAACAAATAATGCATGAGATATTAAAGAGAAAGGAGTATCTTTAATCCCAATTCCCCATTCCCCCTTCTTTACTTTATTTAGTTGCTTTTTCAGCAGATGGTCATATTTTTCATTGACCTTGAGGATTGTATGGGATCCCCGTTTTGTGTTGAATGTTCAGTTGTTGGCAGAATTTTGTAAAAGCTTGACTGGAATAGGCAGGACCGTTATCTGTTTTTATAAAGCTGAGTCTGAGTCTTCTATTAATCTATCTGAAGTTTGTAACGGCCTAGCTACCAAAATCCTGGTAGGGTTCAGCAGGACTGTGCCTTATTTTGGTCTGTTCCTCTTTTCATACTCCAGATTTCGGTAAATTTTTTTCATTTTTTTCTCATTTTATTTGTTTATTTATTTATTTATTTTCAGGCAGCCAATCCAATTTCTCGTATGAAATCATAGGTTTGCAGGTTATAAGTAAGTTGTTGAAATACTCCTGCAAAATTACCTGCTCCTACCAACTGATCATAAGTTATTCCTAATTGCTGACACTGCGGAGAGCGTACATAGGAATCACAACGCTCAAAATAATCAGAAGTCCATAGTAAATATTCTCCCCCACTCAGTACTGCTTTAGCTAAGGATATCCGGTCTGCTGGCGGGAGCATTTGAGATGTAATTGTCTGTAAAATTGCAAGAGTAAAGGGGGCTGTGGGTCCGTATTGCGCGCTAGCAACTTTCAATTCTCTCAATTGTTTAAAAGGGATTGGCTCATAGTCATTAAGAAATCCTCCCGCTTCATTTTGTCGTTGTATCACTGGATATGCCTGTACTGAAAATCCTTCCATTATTTCACCAGCCTTTCTGTCTTCTTTTAAAGCTAACCGTAAAGGAGAATCTTGCATTATAAGATCCTCTGGTCCTAAAGGGGGGGGGCAAAGTGCCTTCTCAAAAAGCTGGCAAAATATTAACAGGCTGCTCGATTGCTTGCGCCTGAACCCCAACTTCTTTTATGGATGGGAAGGCAGCAAGTTCTTTGTGATGGTATTGGGCTGCTTCATTATTTAATTCACCCCAATCTTCAGGGCTTAATTTTTCATTTTTTATATTATTTTTGAGGGATTTTTGCGGGGACACCAAAGGTTGCTCGTATCTAGGAGGGGAAGGTGGAGGGGCAGAGGGCATGGGAGGGAAATTATCGAGAGATATTGACCGTACTAATGGGGTCGTAACGTAATGCGTTTCCCTGTACCACTTCTCATCACCTATGTCTCCCCTCAGATATTCCTTAACTAAAGACCATAGAGTAAAAGTATCTATAGGGACCTTTTCAGGTCCGTGAATTACATAATATCCCTGAATCTTATCTCCAACTTCATTCCATGTTTCTAGATTGATAGTGCCATCTCTACGAAACCAAAGGCACACAGCTTCTACAAATTCTAAAAACCAATCTATTTGTTTCTTAGTAAATTTTATCCATCTTGCCGTTAAAAGGGATTTTAACATTGCAGCAATACTCTATGCTCCGTGCTGGAGGCTACCCCCATTTTGTTTACGTCTGTCAATGACCAGTCCTTAACCCTTTCCCAATAACTCACCAACTGCTGCTCATAGGACAAGCGACGTCCTGTCCCTCGGTGACCGATGTTTCCTGGGTTTCGGCACCAAAAAACGAAGACCAGCTCAGAAGGACGCCTGAAGAACATACGGGCTACTGCTCTGTTGGCATGTAGCAAAGATTATTTGAATAGCAATGTTATTTATATCATGTTAGAGGCTAGTTAAATGAAGTGAATTGCTTGTTCTTAGTTAATTACATCTGTCAGTTACAAAATCATTGTGCTTTGTTACTGATCGCCAAACAGTTTTGTTCATGTATTCATGTGATAGTTCTTTATACTTTGCAGCTGTTCTTTTTCACGGAATGTTGTACAGACCTACCCAAGATCACTTCATATACTTCTCCCTTTCAGGAGATAATCTTTATGCAACCCTTTCAGGCCGACATGATAGGTCTGTATGCTGTCCTCAGGGTTAGGGTTAGGCTAAGTGTAGGGTTAGTGTTAGGGTTAGGCTTTAGGGTTAGGGTTAGGGTTAGGTTACGTTGCTTTTGGGGAAGGGTTAGGGTTTGGGTTATGGTTAAAATTAGAGGTTACAGGTATGGGTTGGGGTTGGGGTTCGTGTTAGTGTTAAGGATAGGATTAGTTTTAATCTTACAGTTAGAGTTAGTATTTGGTTTAGAGTTTGGTTTTGGGTTAGGATTAGGGTTAGGGTTAGGCTTAGGTTTAGGGTAAGGCTTCAGGTTTTGGGTCATAGATTAGGGTTAGGGTTAGTGTTAGGTATAGTTTAAGTGTTAGGTTTAGGGTTAATGTTAGGTTTGGGGTTAGGTTTTAGGGTTGGGGTTGTGTTTGTTGTTGCGTTTGGTGTTGGTGTTTGGGTTAGGGTTAGGGCTTGTGGTTTTGTTTTGTTGTGAGTAGGGGTAGTGGTAGGAGTTAGGGTTAAATTAACGGTTTAGGGTTATGTTTAGGGTTAGGGTTAGGGTTAGTTGTAGGGGTTAGGGTATAGGTTTGGGGTTAGGGTTGGGGTTGGGATTAGGTTTGGTTTTGGTGTTGGGTTAGTGTTATGGCTATGGTAAGGGTTATGTTTAGAATATAATCATAGGGATTAGGTTTATGGTTAGGGCTTTGGGGTTAGTGTTGAGGTTGGGGTTAGGGTTAGGTTTTGTTTTAAGTTTTTGGTTAGGGTTAGGGTTTTGGGGTTACTGTTGGAGATGGGGTTGGTGTTAGGATTAGGATTAGGGTTACGGGTTAGGTTTAGGGTTCGGGTTAGTTAGTGGTAGGGTTAGGGTTAGGATTGGGGTTATTTTTTGTTTTAGTTTTATGGTTATATTTAGAGTATAGGGCTAGGTTTTAGGGTTCGGTTTAGGGTTAGGGTTTGAGTTATGTTTTAGGGTTGTGGTTTAATTGGGGGTTTTGTTAAGGTTTAGTGTTTCGGTTAGGTTAAGGATAAGGTTTTGTGTTAAAGTTAGGGTTAGAGATAGGTATTAGGCTGTTGTTAGGGGTTGGGGTTGGTTTTTGGTGTTGCGGTTGTTTATAAAGGATATGGTTAGGGGATAGGTTAGTTTTAGGATTAGGGTCAGAGTGAGGGTTAAGTTTAAGGTTAGGGTAGGGTTAGAGTTAGGTTTAGGGTTAAGGTTAGGGTTTGTGTTTGCATTAAGGTTAGGTTTCGGGTTAGTGTTAGGTATATAGTTTTAGATTAAGGTAAATGTTAGGGTTAGGGCTTGAGTTAGGTTTAGTGTTAGTGTGGGGTTTATTATTCCCAAGGACGGTTCTTCACAAAGAAGTATTATAGAGGATGTTGAGTTGTTCTATATAGATAGTATATAAATAATACAAAAGAGAAGATGGCTCACCTTCAGGATTGTTATAGGTACGAAGAACAAAACATAACAATCGTTACCAACAGTAAATGATTTATTGAGCAAGCCATAAACGAGCAAAACAGCCCTGGGCATCCAGGAGTCTCCACAACCCGCACAACGGGGGCCTCCCGATCCCACTTTTTATTGTCTCTTATCTCTGCAATTATGTTTATCTTTCCCTTCCTGCGCTGCCCTGGCTGTTATGTGGGGGTCGTTCTCTGCCACCTAGTGGTTGAGATGAAAAGGGCCGTAGGCCTCTTCAGCTTCGATTATGCGCACTTAAGAGGCGATTTTCACTTATTTTTCTTTTTTCAGTTTCTTAGAAAGTCACTGCTATCTGTTGTCCATTGTCCAGTTGTTAGAACTAAGCACTGTGGCTCCAATTTGCACAAATTCCAAAGTTCTTAGACAAAACATTTATACATCTCTTTTGAGTCTTCTACAAACTACATTTTCAGTTTTTTTTTTTTTCTCACCATCACCCTAAACCCTCACCCTAAACCCTCACTCTCACCCTAACCCCATCAGCATCACCCTTATCCCCACTAACACTAAACTTAAACCTACCCTAATCGTAATGCTAACCCATCCTTAAACTCACCCTCACCCTAAACCTCACCCTCAACCTCACCCTAACCCTATCCTAACCCTAACCCTAGATCTTAACCCTAACCTTAACCCTAGTCATAACGCTAAGCCCAACCCTAATCCTTATCCTAACCCTAAACGTAAGCCAAATCCCTACCCTAACACTAATCCAACATCTAAACATAACACTACTACTAAAAGCCAATCTTCATCTAACCTGATTAAAATACCTAAATCCTTCTTTAACACTTACTGTAATATTAAATATTTAACCCTAACCATTATCCTAATCCATTAACACTTACCCTAACCCTAAATACAATTTTACACCTACATCCTTAACACCAGCCCCAACCTTATGCTTCTTTAACACTTACTGCAATAATAAATCTTTAACCCTAACCCTTGCCCCAAACCATAACACTAACCCTAACACTAACACCCTAACCCTAAATGCAACCATACACCTAACCCTATCCAATTACCTAAAAATTACCCTAAAACATACTGTAAAGTTAAATCTTTAAACCTAACACTAACACTAACGCTAATCCTAATCCTAACTCTAACCCAAAACCTAACACTAGCCCTACCCTGACCCTAACTTTAACCGTAATCATCCCAAACCCTAACCCTTACCGTAAACGTAACCTTATCTTTAACCATAACACTAACACCCTAATCCAAACACTACAACAAACCAAAACTCTAAACCGAGCACTATAGCTGATCATACGATAGATCCTATCCCTTTCTCTAGGACTAAAAACCAGCTAAACTCGAAGTCTCTCCCTATGCCAAATACAAGCACTAAACGTGTTCAAAACACTATTCCTATTCCTATTTTTGAACCTTACCCAATCACAAAACAAATCCAGGGCTTAACCCTTTCACCCTAACGCTCATACTTACCCTACACCACAATTAACAAGAAATGTAACCCTACCTCTATTCTTTAAACCTAGCACTAACCCTATACCTAATTATTACCCTATAATTTAAACTAACCCTAATCCCAACCCTAATGCTGACCCTAACTCTAAACATAATCCGAATCCTAACCCTAACCCAAACCTCTAACACTAAACCTAACCCTAACCCTAACAATAATAATAACCGTAACCCTAACTCAACCCTAACCATAAGCCTAACCCTAACTTTAACCTTGACCTTAACCCCAACACCGACTCCAAACCCAACCCAAACCCCAACTGTTATCCCTAACTAACTGTTATCCCTAACCCTAAGCCAAACCCTAACCCCGTAACCCTAACCCTAAACCTAACCCTAACCAATCCCAACAACTATCCCAACACGAGCCCCACCCTATCACTAACACCAACAACCCAAACCCAAACAGTAATATCTAAAAACTAACACTAACCCTAAACCCAACCCCAACCAAAATCCCAACCCCAACATTAATCCTAACCCTTACCCTAAACGTAATCCTAAGCCTAACCCTAACCCAAGCCAGAACCCTAACCCTAAAACTAACCCCAACCCCAGACGCAACCCAAACCCCAACCTAAATCCCAACCCCAACCCTTATCCTAACCCTATCACTAAACTTAACCTAACCCTAACCCAAACCCTAAACCTAACACTAAGCCATAACCATAACCCTAACGTTATACTAACCCTAACCCTAATCCTAACAAACCTAATCCCAAACCCAACCCCAACCGTAACTCCAAACCTAACCATAACCCTAACCCTAAACTCGCAAAGATTAGTATACCTATAACAATAATAATATACAAATTATGTTTTAAAGATTCGAATGACGGGAAAGATGCTTTCAGGGTTTCTACTTCCCAATCATGTCTCATAACAACTTTTTCACATAGGGGAGATGTTTGATTAATTTGAAAACATTTAGGTAGACCATTAAGTTTTCCAGTATAGCTGATTTTAGCAGAGAAAGTTCTAATATGTGTGTCTGGATACTGTCTCATAAACATGTTTTAGTTATTTTTTTTAAGTTATTTAGGCATGTCTATTTCCTCATCGCATGTAACAGGATGAATAACTGGTGGATTAGGGATAAAAGCCCAATATGTATCAGCTGCACATCCTCGTCTTAGAATCTAGAGGGTGCTTAGTAGAGTGGGGCTAGTAGTTGAATTCTTCGACGTTGGATGTTTTCCTCATTCCGATTCAGGGACAATCTTTGCATCTTCCATAGTAGTTTCCCCATTCTTGTTTTGGGCATGGCGTACGCAGCGCTCTGGGATCCAGCGAGGAGATGTCTCATCTGTGGGAAATATACAAACATATCCTTGACCCTACATTAGTACTGGATCTGGACCGCGCATTTTTCCATCTACTGGATCTCTCCAGAAAACCAAAGGTTTCTCTTTTCGTGATGGATTCCAGTGCCTATCGGCAGCAGTTAATACATCATCATCAAAAGTTAAAAAATTCAGAACAAATAATGCATGAGATATTAAAGAGAAAGGAGTATCTTTAATCCCAATTCCCCATTCCCCCTTCTTTACTTTATTTAGTTGCTTTTTCAGCAGATGGTCATATTTTTCATTGACCTTGAGGATTGTATGGGATCCCCGTTTTGTGTTGAATGTTCAGTTGTTGGCAGAATTTTGTAAAAGCTTGACTGGAATAGGCAGGACCGTTATCTGTTTTTATAAAGCTGAGTCTGAGTCTTCTATTAATCTATCTGAAGTTTGTAACGGCCTAGCTACCAAAATCCTGGTAGGGTTCAGCAGGACTGTGCCTTATTTTGGTCTGTTCCTCTTTTCATACTCCAGATTTCGGTAAATTTTTTTCATTTTTTTTCTCATTTTATTTCTTTATTTATTTATTTATTTTCAGGCAGCCAATCCAATTTCTCGTATGAAATCATAGGTTTGCAGGTTATAAGTAAGTTGTTGAAATACTCCTGCAAAATTACCTGCTCCTACCAACTGATCATAAGTTATTCCTAATTGCTGACACTGCGGAGAGCGTACATAGGAATCACAACGCTCAAAATAATCAGAAGTCCATAGTAAATATTCTCCCCCACTCAGTACTGCTTTAGCTAAGGATATCCGGTCTGCTGGCGGGAGCATTTGAGATGTAATTGTCTGTAAAATTGCAAGAGTAAAGGGGGCTGTGGGTCCGTATTGCGCGCTAGCAACTTTCAATTCTCTCAATTGTTTAAAAGGGATTGGCTCATAGTCATTAAGAAATCCTCCCGCTTCATTTTGTCGTTGTATCACTGGATATGCCTGTACTGAAAATCCTTCCATTATTTCACCAGCCTTTCTGTCTTCTTTTAAAGCTAACCGTAAAGGAGAATCTTGCATTATAAGATCCTCTGGTCCTAAAGGGGGGGGGCAAAGTGCCTTCTCAAAAAGCTGGCAAAATATTAACAGGCTGCTCGATTGCTTGCGCCTGAACCCCAACTTCTTTTATGGATGGGAAGGCAGCAAGTTCTTTGTGATGGTATTGGGCTGCTTCATTATTTAATTCACCCCAATCTTCAGGGCTTAATTTTTCATTTTTTATATTATTTTTGAGGGATTTTTGCGGGGACACCAAACGTTGCTCGTATCTAGGAGGGGAAGGTGGAGGGGCAGAGGGCATGGGAGGGAAATTATCGAGAGATATTGACCGTACTAATGGGGTCGTAACGTAATGCGTTTCCCTGTACCACTTCTCATCACCTATGTCTCCCCTCAGATATTCCTTAACTAAAGACCATAGAGTAAAAGTATCTATAGGGACCTTTTCAGGTCCGTGAATTACATAATATCCCTGAATCTTATCTCCAACTTCATTCCATGTTTCTAGATTGATAGTGCCATCTCTACGAAACCAAAGGCACACAGCTTCTACAAATTCTAAAAACCAATCTATTTGTTTCTTAGTAAATTTTATCCATCTTGCCGTTAAAAGGGATTTTAACATTGCAGCAAATACTCTATGCTCCGTGCTGGAGGCTACCCCCATTTTGTTTACGTCTGTCAATGACCAGTCCTTAACCCTTTCCCAATAACTCACCAACTGCTGCTCATAGGACAAGCGACGTCCTGTCCCTCGGTGACCGATGTTTCCTGGGTTTCGGCACCAAAAAACGAAGACCAGCTCAGAAGGACGCCTGAAGAACATACGGGCTACTGCTCTGTTGGCATGTAGCAAAGATTATTTGAATAGCAATGTTATTTATATCATGTTAGAGGCTAGTTAAATGAAGTGAATTGCTTGTTCTTAGTTAATTACATCTGTCAGTTACAAAATCATTGTGCTTTGTTACTGATCGCCAAACAGTTTTGTTCATGTATTCATGTGATAGTTCTTTATACTTTGCAGCTGTTCTTTTTCACGGAATGTTGTACAGACCTACCCAAGATCACTTCATATACTTCTCCCTTTCAGGAGATAATCTTTATGCAACCCTTTCAGGCCGACATGATAGGTCTGTATGCTGTCCTCAGGGTTAGGGTTAGGCTAAGTGTAGGGTTAGTGTTAGGGTTAGGCTTTAGGGTTAGGGTTAGGGTTAGGTTACGTTGCTTTTGGGGAAGGGTTAGGGTTTGGGTTATGGTTAAAATTAGAGGTTACAGGTATGGGTTGGGGTTGGGGTTCGTGTTAGTGTTAAGGATAGGATTAGTTTTAATCTTACAGTTAGAGTTAGTATTTGGTTTAGAGTTTGGTTTTGGGTTAGGATTAGGGTTAGGGTTAGGCTTAGGTTTAGGGTAAGGCTTCAGGTTTTGGGTCATAGATTAGGGTTAGGGTTAGTCTTCTACAAACTACATTTAGGGTTAGGGTTAGTCTTCTACAAACTACATTTTCAGTTTTTTTTTTTTCTCACCATCACCCTAAACCCTCACCCTAAACCCTCACTCTCACCCTAACCCCATCAGCATCACCCTTATCCCCACTAACACTAAACTTAAACCTACCCTAATCGTAATGCTAACCCATCCTTAAACTCACCCTCACCCTAAACCTCACCCTCAACCTCACCCTAACCCTATCCTAACCCTAACCCTAGATCTTAACCCTAACCTTAACCCTAGTCATAACGCTAAGCCCAACCCTAATCCTTATCCTAACCCTAAACGTAAGCCAAATCCCTACCCTAACACTAATCCAACATCTAAACATAACACTACTACTAAAAGCCAATCTTCATCTAACCTGATTAAAATACCTAAATCCTTCTTTAACACTTACTGTAATATTAAATATTTAACCCTAACCATTATCCTAATCCATTAACACTTACCCTAACCCTAAATACAATTTTACACCTACATCCTTAACACCAGCCCCAACCTTATGCTTCTTTAACACTTACTGCAATAATAAATCTTTAACCCTAACCCTTGCCCCAAACCACAACACTAACCCTAACACTAACACCCTAACCCTAAATGCAACCATACACCTAACCCTATCCAATTACCTAAAAATTACCCTAAAACATACTGTAAAGTTAAATCTTTAAACCTAACACTAACACTAACGCTAATCCTAATACTAACCCTAACCCAAAACCTAACACTAGCCCTACCCTGACCCTAACTTTAACCGTAACACTAACACAAACCTAAACCTAACCCTAACCCTAAACCAACTCTAACCCTAACCCAAAACCAAACCAAACCCTAACATAGCCCTAACCCTAACAATCACCCTAACCAGTAGGATATCCTAACTGTATGGGAACTGCTCAATCATGGCCTGAAACACTGGTCACCTGAGCTGAGCTCCGAGTCAGCCACTGGGGAGAGGTGGACATGATATACATGAGTGATTGGAACTGGTAGAGCCTGGCTCCACGTCTCCCAAACCCCATTTAAGGGCTGACCACCTCCAGGAAAGGATCTCTTCTCAGAGATCCCTCCCACGTGGAGTCCTCTGAGAGCCTTATCATCCTGATGGTGAGCCATCTTTTCTTTTGTATCATTTGTATACTATTGTTATGGTTTTATGATTTTTGTTGTATTACTGATATTCCGCATCATGACATCGTGTGGTGTATTGGGAGTTAAGGAGTTAATGCTCCAGCTCTGTGGATTGTCGATAGTTCTGGGTGTATCTGTTTCAAAACAGAAGAACTACATTCCCCAGAGGACTTTGGGATGCTTTGCAGTTTTACATATTTCCGCCCAGAGGAAAAGATAAAAATTGTCTGCGGTCATGGGACTCTCTCTTCCCTTCAGGATCGAGCTCGGCTGTGGGTGTTTGTTGCAGCCATCTGCCTTCTGCGTTAGCGTAAAGCCTTCGGTTTATCGGACACTCTCTCTCGTTCATTTCATTTGATTCATTTGCCTCAAATCCAATTATATTACATTATATTGTGTTACTTTTCTTTATGATATCTTATTTACTAAATTAGCTTTCCTCCTCAGATCGGTGCCGCTGTTTTCTTCCTAGGCCCATCTCCCTTCCCGTTTTTTTCCCTTTTCCCCTTCCCCATTCCCCAGAGTGTGGGCCCGTGAGTCCCCTAACTCAATTGTCACGGTACCGGGTCAAAATGTTCCGCAAACCGGTGACGACTATCAATACAGAACAACTCAAAATATACCATCATCTATACTATTTGTTTGTGAAGTACCATCCTTGGGAGTTATTTAACCCACACTAACACTAAACCAAACAACCACCTAACCCCTAACTTTAACCCATATCCTTACCCTTATCCTAATCGAACCCATACCAAAACCCCAAACTAACCCCTAACCCTTAAACATAACTGAAACCCTAAACCTAACCCTAACCGTAAAACTAAACATAAAAATAACCCCAACCCTAACCCTATCACTAACTAACCTGAACCCAAAACCTAACCCTAACCCTAATAATAAAACCAACCCTATCTCTATTGGTAACCCCAAAACCGAAACGCTAACCCTAAACCGAAACCTAACCCTAAACCTAACCCTAAAACCTAGCCCTATACTCTAAACATAACCCTAAAACTAAAACAAAAAATAACCCCAATCCTAACCCTAACCCTAAACCTAACCCTAACACTAACACTAACCCTAACCCTAATCCGAACCTTACCCCTACCTTTACCCAAAACCCCACCTCAAGCTCCAATCTTAACCCCAACAATAACCCTAACCCTAAACCCCAACCCTAGACCAAAAATATCCTGACTCCCACCCCTACCCCTAACCCCAACCCTAATCCTAACACTAACCCTTACCCTGACCCTAACACTATCACTAACACTAACTGCAACCTCAACACCAAACCCAACCCAAACCCCAACCCAAACCCCAACCCAAACCCTTAACAACAAACCCTAACCCTTACTCAAACCCTATACCTAACACTAACACAAAATGTAACAGTACACCCTAACCCTAACCCAAACCCTGACCCTAACCCAACAACAAATGCAAACCCAACCCCAACCCAAAACCCAACACCAATCCTAACCCTAACCCCTCACACTAACACAAATTCTAACCCTAAAACCTTACCCTAAACCTTAATACTTAAAACTTAATACTTGCCCTAACCCCAACCCTAACTCTTACCCTAACCCTAAACCCTACACTACCCTAACCCTACCCTAAGCCAAACCGCTATAGTAACACTAACACTAACCCTAAACTTAACACTAAACCTTACCCTTATCTCTAACCCTAAACCTAACCACAACCCCAACACCAAACGAACCCCTAAACCACAGAGTGCAGACCACAGTTTGCTTTCACCTGGAGGGACGTTCAGTACACCTGGAACCGTTTGCCCCAGGGGTGGAAGCATAGTCCAACCATTTGCCATGGGTTGATCCAAACTGCATTGGAACAGGGTGGTGCTCCTGAGCATCTGCAATACATTGATGACATTGTTGTATGGGGCAATACAGCAGAGGAAGTCTTTGAGAAAGGAGAGCAGATTATCCAAATTCTCCTACGAGCTGGCTTTGCTATCAAGCAAAGCAAAGTGAAAGGGCCTGCACAAGAAATTCAGCTCCTAGGTATGAAGTGGCAAGATGGACGTCGTCACATCCCTACAGATGTGATTGACAAAATTACTGCCATGTCTCCACCCACCAGTAAGACAGAAACCCAAGCTTTTCTGGGTGTAGTGGGCTTTTGGAGAATGCATGTTCCAAACTGCAGTCTCATTGTGAGCCCTCTCTATCGGGTGACGCGGAAGAAGAATGATCTTGTATGGGGCCCTGAGCAGCAGCAGGCTTTTGAGCAAATTAAGCAGGAGATAGCCCGTGCTTTGATAGCCAGGGCCATTGCGGATGGGACAGGATGTAAAGAACATCCTCTACACTGCTGCTGGAAAGGAAGGTCCCACTTGGAGTTTGTGGCAAAAAGCTCCTGGAAAGACCCGAGGCCGACCCCTCGGATTCTGGAGTTGGGCCTACAGGGGGTCTGAGGACCGCTACACTCCAACTGAGAAGGAGATCTTAGCCGCGTACGAGGGGGTTCGAGCTGCTTCCGAAGTAATCGGTACTGAAATGCAGCTCCTCCTGGCACCTCGGCTGCCAGTGCTGAGCTGGATGTTCAAAGGGACAGCTTCCTCTACCCATCATGCTACTGATGCCACTTGGAGTAAATGGACTGCACTGATTACACAGTGAGCTCGGATGGAGAACCTCAACCGTCCAGGAATCCTGGAGCTGAATCATGGACTGGCCTGAAGCTAAGAAGTTTGGAACGATGCCAGCAGAGGAGGTGTCACGTGCTAAAGAAGCCCCACCATATAATGAACTACCAGACAACGAAAAGAGATATGCCCTGTTCGCAGATGGATCATGTTGCATTGTGTGTAAGCACCGCAGATGGAAATCTGCTGTGTGGAGCCCCACACAAGTTGCAGAGGCCAATGAAGGAGAAGGAGAATCAAGTCAATTTGCAGAGGTAAAGGCTGTCCAGATGGCCTTAGATATTGCTGAACGAGAGAGGTGGCCAGTGCTTTATCTTTACACTGACTCATGGATGGCGGCAAATGCTTTATGGGGGTCGTTACAGCAATGGGAAGAAAATGGTTGGCAACGGAGGGGTAAACCTATTTGGGCTGCTGAACTGTGGAGAAACATTGCTGCCCGAATAAAGAATATGGTTGTAAAGATGCGCCACGTAGATGCTCATGTTCCTAAGAGCCGGGTAACTGAAGAACAACAAAATAACCATCAGGTAGATTGAGCAGCCAAAGTTAAGGTGGCTCAAGTAGACTTGGACTGGAAACACAAGAGTGAATTATTTCTAGCTCGGTGGGCCCATGAGACCTCTGGCCATCAAGGAAGAGATGCAACATATAAGTGGGCTAGAGACCGAGGGGTGGACTTAACTGGATGCCATTGCACCTGGTTATCCATGACTGTGATACATGCGCCACAATTAAACAAGCCAAGAGGATGAAACCTCTTTGGGAGGAAGGACGATGGCAAAAGTATAAATACGGGGAGGCGTGGCAGGTTGCCTTGCCACGATCTCGCAATGATAAGCGTTATGTGCTCACCATGGTGGAGGCAACTACTGGGTGGCTTGAAACATATGCAGTACCCCATGCTACCGCCCGAAACACCATCTTAGGGCTCGAGAAACAAGTCCTATGGTGACATGGCACTCCAGAAAGAATTGAGTCCGATAATGGAACTCATTTCAAAAATTCTCTTGTAAGTACTTGGTCCAAAGCTCATCGAGTGGATTTATCATATCCCCTATCATGCACCAGCTTCTGGTAAAATTGAAAGGTACAATGGGTTGTTAAAAACAATGTTGAAAGCAATGGGTGGTGGGACATTTAAGCACTGGGAGAAGAAATTGTCAGAAGCCACCTGGTCAACACCAGAGGATCCATCAATCGCGATGGTCCTGCCCAATTCAGCTCTCTACCTACTGTAGAGGGAGATAAGGTCCCTGTAGTACATGTGAGAACTTGTTGGGAAAAGCGGTTTGGGTTCTTACAGCTTCTGGAGAGGGCAAAACTCTCCGTGGTACTTTTTTTGTTCAGGGACCTGGGTCTACCTGGTGGGTGAAACAGAAGAATGGGGATGTTCAGTGTTTTACCACAAGGGGATTTGATGTGGGGAGAGTGCCCTCAGTAATTCTATTAGTATGTATATATGTATATATGTATGTTGTATGTGTTAGTATTTAATGCTTGTGAATCATTGTTTCTTTATGTATATATATATATATATTAAGCATGATGAAATGATGTTGAATAAGGGGTGGAATGTTATGGTTTTATGATTTTTGTTGTATTACTGATATTCCACATCATGACATCGCGTGGTGTATTGGGAGTTAAGGAGTTAATGCTCCAGCTCTGTGGATTGTCGATAGTTCTGGGTGTACCTGTTTCAGAAGAGAACTACATTCCCCGGAGGATTTTGGGATGCTTTGCAGTTTTACATATTTCCACCCAGAGGGAAAGATAAAAACTGTCTGCGGTCACGGGACTCTCACTTCCCTTCAGGACCGAGCTTGCAGTGGGTGTTTGTTGCAGCCGTCCCTCTTCAGCGTTAGCGTAAGGCCTTCGGTTTATCGCACACTCTCTCTCTTGTTCATTTTATTTGATTCATTTGCCTCAATTCCAATTATATAATATTATATTGTGTTATTTTTCTTTCTGATACCTTATTTACTAAATTAGCTTTCCTCCTCAGATCGTTGCGGCTGTTTTGTTCCTAGGCCCATCTCCCTTCTCCCTTTTTTCCCGTTTCCCCTTCCCCTTCCCAGGGTGTGGGCCCGCGGGTCCCCTGCCTTAATAGTCACAGTACCGGGTCAAACTGTCCCGCAAACCGGTGACAACTATCTATAGAACAACTCAAAATATACCATCATCTATACTACTTCTTTGTGAAGTACCACCATCCTTTGGAGTTATTTACCCCACACTAACACTAACCCTAACTCAAGCCCTAACCCTAACAATTATTGTAAATCTAAATCTATAAACCTAAAAATAACACAAAGCCTAACTCTAAACCTAACCTTAACCCTAAAAATAACCTAACCTTAATGCTAACACAAACCCCCTAGCCCTAAACTTAACCATTCCCTAACCCTAAATTTAAGCGTTCCCTAACCCTAACAGTAACCCTAACCCGTTCCCTAACCCTAAACCCCAACCCTAACACTATCCCAAACCCAAACCAAACCCAAAACTTAACCCTAACCGTAAAACTAACTCAAGCCCTAACCCTAACCGTAACACTAAACATAATCCTAACCCTAACCCTACCCTAATCCAAACCTAAACCTTAACACTAACCGTAACACTAACCATAACCGCAACCCTAACCCTAAACTTATACCTAAACCACTTACACTATGACTAATCCAAAATCAAAACGTAACCATATTACTAAAGCGAATCTTCACCTAACCCGCTGAAATTACCTATATCCTTCCCTAACACTTACTGTAAGACTAAATCTTTAACCCTAAGCCTTACTCTAAACCTAACACTAATTCTAAAGCTATCACATACCCTAACCCTAACCCTAAATCCAATCATAGACTATCCAGTAATTTAAAATATACCCTAACACATACTGTAAAACTAAAGCTTTAAACTTAAGCTTAAACCTAAGCCTAACCCTTACCCTCTCATTAACCCTAAATCTCAGCCTAACCCTAACCCAAAACTTAACACTAACATAACCCTAAGAGTAACACCAACCCAAACCCTAACCCCAAACCTAACCCTAAACATAACCCTAAACATAACCCTAACCGTAACCCTAAGCCTAACCCTACCTTAGCTGTATGGGAACTGCTGAATCACAGCCTGACTCATACCCTAACACTTACTGTAAAACTAAATATTTAAACTTGAACTTGAACCAAAACCTAACCCTCTCCCTCACCCTAACCTAAATCTTAGTCTAACCCTAACTATATAACTTAGCCCTATCGCTAACACTAACCCCATCCCTAATCTGTACCCTAACCCTAACCATAAGCCAAAACCTTACCGTAATACAAAATCAAACATAACCCTTCAACCAAAGCCAGTCTTCACTAAACCCGCTGAAATTACCTAAATCCTTCCATAACACTTACAGTAACACTAAATCTTTAACCCTAACAAGCCTTGCCCTAACACTAACAATTACCCTAAACCTAACACTAAATCCAATCATACACCTAACCGTATACAATAACCTAAAACTTACCCTAAAACTTACTGTAAAACTAAATATAAAAATATTAAATATATATATATTAAAGCAAACACCAACACTAACACTAACCCCAAACCTAACCCTAACCCTACCCTAACTGTATGGGAACTGCTGAATCATGGCCTGAAACACTAATTGGTCACCTGAGATGAGCACCGAATCAGCCATGGGGGCACAGGTGGAGGTGATATACCTGTGTGATTGGAATGGGGGGAGCCTGGCTCTACCTCTCCCAAACCCCATTTAAGGGCTGACCACCGCCAGGAAAGGATCTCTTCTCGGAGATCCCTTCCACGTGGAGTCCCCTGCGAGACTTACCATCCTTGTGATAAAAATGAGTGCTGTAATCAAATCAAACCAACTCGAGACAAATGTGTCAGTGTTTTTCAGTGTTTTGCTTTCTGAAAACTATGTAGTTTGTAGAAGACTCAAAATACATGTATAAATGTGTTGTCTAAGAACTTTGGAATTGTGCAAATTGGAGCCACAGTGCTTAGTTCTAACAACTAGACAATAACAACAGATAGCAGTGAACTTCTAAGAAACTGAAAAAAGAAAAAATAAGTGAAAATCTCCTCTTAAGTGTGTTAAATCTCCTCTTAAACCCTACGGCCTTTTTCATCTCAATCACCAGTTGGCAGAGAACGACCCCCACATAACAGCCAGCGCAGCCCAGGAAGGGAAGATAAACATGAATGTAGAGATAAGAAATAATAAATAGTGGGATCGAGAGGCTGCCGTTGCGCACCTCTGGTGGAGCAGAGAGTCCCAGCCGCCCAGCGCTGTTTTGCTCGGTAATTGCTTGCTCAATAAATCTTTTACTGTTGGTAACAATTGATGCGTATTGTTCTTCACACCTATAACAATCCTGATGGTGAGCCATCTTCTCTTTTGTATTAAAAGTACACTATCTATATAGAACAACTCAAAATATACCATCATCTATACTATTTCTTTGTGAAGTATCATCCTTGGGAGTTATTTACAACACATTAACCCTAACCCTAACTCAAGCCCTAACCCTAACCCTAACAATTACTGTAAATCTAAAACTATATACTTAACACTAACCCTAACCCTAACCCTAACCCTAACCCTAAACCTAACACTAACCATACCCCTAAACCGAAACCCACACCCATAACTCCTAACCCTAACTTTAACTTTAACACTAACCCTTCCCCAAAAGCAACCACAAGCACAAACCCTAACCCTAACCCCAACGGTAAGCCTAACCTTAATCACTTACCCTTTTCCATAACCCTATACCCTAACCCTAACACTAACCCTAACCCTAATCCTAACACTGGTACTACGCCTACCTCAAATGCAACCACAAACCCTAAAGATAATCCTATTAGTCTTAGGATGAGGAGGTCCCCGGGGTTAGGCTGGGGGAAAGATTGTGTTCCCTTTCTGCTCTGCTGCCGTCTGCAATATATGTCTGCATCAGTCGTTCATCTCCGTTCACGTTTTCACACTTTATTCCAGAAAGTTTTTGATGTCTTTTTCTTCGTGAAACTTCGTCAATCTCCGTTTCCCTTACGCACACACGAGCGTTATTGATTCCTTTCTAAAAATCGTATGCTGTTATGTTCTTACCAGTGTAGAGGCGAAATTTGAGTGAAGATGGCTCCTCTCGTATATTCTGGCGTCTGTCGAATTGGACCGAATATTTCCCAACAAACTTCATCACCGGAGTAACGCAGATGAGCCCGTACGAAACTGAGCTGAAACGGCAACAAACGTCATACTTGAATAGTTCTTATCCGCGGATTCCTCTTGAAACACATCAACCTCGCTTTCTGCTGCTTGAGCCGCTGAAGAAAGACGCGCTTCAGCCTGCTGCACAGCGCTGAAGAGCGGCTTTAAATCTCAGCCTGCTGCGTTCTGATTCGAACGTAACAATTACCCGTCTGACAGACTCCGAACCTGGCGTTGTCGATAGAGATGGGGAGGACCCCGGTGTTAGGCTGGGGGAAAGATTGTGTTCCCTTTCTGCTCTGCTGCCGTCTGCAATGTATGTCTGCATCACACGAACATCGTATCACCCGTTTATTTTTCATACACAAAGATATTACTGATTACTTTTTCGAAATTGAATGCTCTTTGAGAGTATATCAGTATAGTAGCGAAATGTGAGTGAAGCTGGCTTCTCTAGCAGATTCTGGTGTCTGTTCAACCGGTTCGAATATTTCCTCAGTAAAATTCATCACCGGAGCATCGAAGATGAGCCCGGACGAATCTGAGCAGAATCGGCAACGAACGTCAAACTCGAATCGCTCTTAACCGCGGAATCCGCTTGAAACGCATCAATCGCGTTTTCTGCTGCTTGAGCCGCTGAAGAAAGACGCGAATCAGCCGGCTGCCCTGCACTGTAGCCGATTCTGACCTGCTAAGCTGAATAAATTAGAGAAGTTTTTATAGCACGGAAAAAACACCTATAGACTTAGTGGAATAGCATTTTTAATTTTTATTTAATTTTGAACATTTTAAAATTTGTTAGTACTACCTTGTAATGTTGAATAAAGTCAAAATATGTTTGAAATTCGTTGTCAGGATCTTATACATTCCACGATAGCTTGACTGATCGCGTGCGATTTTTAAAACAAGAGAAATGAGTACAGCCACGGATTTATTGCAAGTGTGTTTAATGAACAACACTTATGCAGAGCTTTATCTCAAGTAGAAAAACAAAATGTCATGTTCTATAATATGTCAATTGACAGCTCAGTATTTGCCCACACCCAACAATATCAGTAACATTCCAACTAATCCTAATCCTAAATCTATTCATAAAACGAAAACAAACCCGGTCCCTTACGCAAATATTAAATCAAATCCTAACCCTAACATAAAATCATCCCAAACCCTAACCCTTACCGTAAACGTAACCTTATCTTTAACCATAACACTAACACCCTAATCCAAACACTACAACAAACCAAAACTCTAAACCGAGCACTATAGCTGATCATACGATAGATCCTATCCCTTTCTCTAGGACTAAAAACCAGCTAAACTCGAAGTCTCTCCCTATGCCAAATACAAGCACTAAACGTGTTCAAAACACTATTCCTATTCCTATTTTTGAACCTTACCCAATCACAAAACAAATCCAGGGCTTAACCCTTTCACCCTAACGCTCATACTTACCCTACACCACAATTAACAAGAAATGTAACCCTACCTCTATTCTTTAAACCTAGCACTAACCCTATACCTAATTATTACCCTATAATTTAAACTAACCCTAATCCCAACCCTAATGCTGACCCTAACTCTAAACATAATCCGAATCCTAACCCTAACCCAAACCTCTAACACTAAACCTAACCCTAACCCTAACAATAATAATAACCGTAACCCTAACTCAACCCTAACCATAAGCCTAACCCTAACTTTAACCTTGACCTTAACCCCAACACCGACTCCAAACCCAACCCAAACCCCAACTGTTATCCCTAACTAACTGTTATCCCTAACCCTAAGCCAAACCCTAACCCCGTAACCCTAACCCTAAACCTAACCCTAACCAATCCCAACAACTATCCCAACACGAGCCCCACCCTATCACTAACACCAACAACCCAAACCCAAACAGTAATACCTAAAAACTAACACTAACCCTAAACCCAACCCCAACCAAAATCCCAACCCCAACATTAATCCTAACCCTTACCCTAAACGTAATCCTAAGCCTAACCCTAACCCAAGCCAGAACCCTAACCCTAAAACTAACCCCAACCCCAGACGCAACCCAAACCCCAACCTAAATCCCAACCCCAACCCTTATCCTAACCCTATCACTAAACTTAACCTAACCCTAACCCAAACCCTAAACCTAACACTAAGCCATAACCATAACCCTAACGTTATACTAACCCTAACCCTAATCCTAACAAACCTAATCCCAAACCCAACCCCAACCGTAACTCCAAACCTAACCATAACCCTAACCCTAAACTCGCAAAGATTAGTATACCTATAACAATAATAATATACAAATTATGTTTTAAAGATTCGAATGACGGGAAAGATGCTTTCAGGGTTTCTACTTCCCAATCATGTCTCATAACAACTTTTTCACATAGGGGCGATGTTTGATTAATTTGAAAACATTTAGGTAGACCATTAAGTTTTCCAGTATAGCTGATTTTAGCAGAGAAAGTTCTAATATGTGTGTCTGGATACTGTCTCATAAACATGTTTTAGTTATTTTTTTTTAAGTTATTTAGGCATGTCTATTTCCTCATCGCATGTAACAGGATGAATAACTGGTAGATTAGGGATAAAAGCCCAATATGTATCAGCTGCACATCCTCGTCTTAGAATCTAGAGGGTGCTTAGTAGAGTGGGGCTAGTAGTTGAATTCTTCGACGTTGGATGTTTTCCTCATTCCGATTCAGGGACAATCTTTGCATCTTCCATAGTAGTTTCCCCATTCTTGTTTTGGGCATGGCGTACGCAGCGCTCTGGGATCCAGCGAGGAGATGTCTCATCTGTGGGAAATATACAAACATATCCTTGACCCTACATTAGTACTGGATCTGGACCGCGCATTTTTCCATCTACTGGATCTTTCCAGAAAACCAAAGGTTTCTCTTTTCGTGATGGATTCCAGTGCCTATCGGCAGCAGTTAATACATCATCATCAAAAGTTAAAAAATTCAGAACAAATAATGCATGAGATATTAAAGAGAAAGGAGTATCTTTAATCCCAATTCCCCATTCCCCCTTCTTTACTTTATTTAGTTGCTTTTTCAGCAGATGGTCATATTTTTCATTGACCTTGAGGATTGTATGGGATCCCCGTTTTGTGTTGAATGTTCAGTTGTTGGCAGAATTTTGTAAAAGCTTGACTGGAATAGGCAGGACCGTTATCTGTTTTTATAAAGCTGAGTCTGAGTCTTCTATTAATCTATCTGAAGTTTGTAATGGCCTAGCTACCAAAATCCTGGTAGGGTTCAGCAGGACTGTGCCTTATTTTGGTCTGTTCCTCTTTTCATACTCCAGATTTCGGTAAATTTTTTTCATTTTTTTCTCATTTTATTTGTTTATTTATTTATTTATTTTCAGGCAGCCAATCCAATTTCTCGTATGAAATCATAGGTTTGCAGGTTATAAGTAAGTTGTTGAAATACTCCTGCAAAATTACCTGCTCCTACCAACTGATCATAAGTTATTCCTAATTGCTGACACTGCGGAGAGCGTACATAGGAATCACAACGCTCAAAATAATCAGAAGTCCATAGTAAATATTCTCCCCCACTCAGTACTGCTTTAGCTAAGGATATCCGGTCTGCTGGCGGGAGCATTTGAGATGCAATTGTCTGTAAAATTGCAAGAGTAAAGGGGGCTGTGGGTCCGTATTGCGCGCTAGCAACTTTCAATTCTCTCAATTGTTTAAAAGGGATTGGCTCATAGTCATTAAGAAATCCTCCCGCTTCATTTTGTCGTTGTATCACTGGATATGCCTGTACTGAAAATCCTTCCATTATTTCACCAGCCTTTCTGTCTTCTTTTAAAGCTAACCGTAAAGGAGAATCTTGCATTATAAGATCCTCTGGTCCTAAAGGGGGGGGCAAAGTGCCTTCTCAAAAAGCTGGCAAAATATTAACAGGCTGCTCGATTGCTTGCGCCTGAACCCCAACTTCTTTTATGGATGGGAAGGCAGCAAGTTCTTTGTGATGGTATTGGGCTGCTTCATTATTTAATTCACCCCAATCTTCAGGGCTTAATTTTTCATTTTT
This sequence comes from Cyrtonyx montezumae, assembly GCF_038088225.1. Classification (NCBI taxonomy): domain Eukaryota; kingdom Metazoa; phylum Chordata; class Aves; order Galliformes; family Odontophoridae; genus Cyrtonyx; species Cyrtonyx montezumae. Next base: position 109,642 of record NW_027072093.1, on the reverse strand, counting down.
TATATTATTTTTGAGGGATTTTTGTGGGGACACCAAACGTTGCTCGTATCTAGGAGGGGAAGGTGGAGGGGCAGAGGGCATGGGAGGGAAATTATCGAGAGATATTGACCGTACTAATGGGGTCGTAACGTAATGCGTTTCCCTGTACCACTTCTCATCACCTATGTCTCCCCTCAGATATTCCTTAACTAAAGACCATAGAGTAAAAGTATCTATAGGGACCTTTTCAGGTCCGTGAATTACATAATATCCCTGAATCTTATCTCCAACTTCATTCCATGTTTCTAGATTGATAGTGCCATCTCTACGAAACCAAAGGCACACAGCTTCTACAAATTCTAAAAACCAATCTATTTGTTTCTTAGTAAATTTTATCCATCTTGCCGCTAAAAGGGATTTTAACATTGCAGCAAATACTCTATGCTCCGTGCTGGAGGCTACCCCCATTTTGTTTACGTCTGTCAATGACCAGTCCTTAACCCTTTCCCAATAACTCACCAACTGCTGCTCATAGGACAAGCGACGTCCTGTCCCTCGGTGACCGATGTTTCCTGGGTTTCGGCACCAAAAAACGAAGACCAGCTCAGAAGGACGCCTGAAGAACATACGGGCTACTGCTCTGTTGGCACGTAGCAAAGATTATTTGAATAGCAATGTTATTTATATCATGTTAGAGGCTAGTTAAATGAAGTGAATTGCTTGTTCTTAGTTAATTACATCTGTCAGTTACAAAATCATTGTGCTTTGTTACTGATCGCCAAACAGTTTTGTTCATGTATTCATGTGATAGTTCTTTATACTTTGCAGCTGTTCTTTTTCACGGAATGTTGTACAGACCTACCCAAGATCACTTCATATACTTCTCCCTTTCAGGAGATAATCTTTATGCAACCCTTTCAGGCCGACATGATAGGTCTGTATGCTGTCCTCAGGGTTAGGGTTAGGCTAAGTGTAGGGTTAGTGTTAGGGTTAGGCTTTAGGGTTAGGGTTAGGGTTAGGTTACGTTGCTTTTGGGGAAGGGTTAGGGTTTGGGTTATGGTTAAAATTAGAGGTTACAGGTATGGGTTGGGGTTGGGGTTCGTGTTAGTGTTAAGGATAGGATTAGTTTTAATCTTACAGTTAGAGTTAGTATTTGGTTTAGAGTTTGGTTTTGGGTTAGGATTAGGGTTAGGGTTAGGCTTAGGTTTAGGGTAAGGCTTCAGGTTTTGGGTCATAGATTAGGGTTAGGGTTAGTGTTAGGTATAGTTTAAGTGTTAGGTTTAGGGTTAAAGTTAGGTTTGGGGTTAGGTTTTAGGGTTGGGGTTGTGTTTGTTGTTGCGTTTGTTGTTGGTGTTTGGGTTAGGGTTAGGGCTTGTGGTTTTGTTTTGTTGTGAGTAGGGGTAGTGGTAGGAGTTAGGGTTAAATTAACGGTTTAGGGTTATGTTTAGGGTTAGGGTTAGGGTTAGTTGTAGGGGTTAGGGTATAGGTTTGGGGTTAGGGTTGGGGTTGGGATTAGGTTTGGTTTTGGTGTTGGGTTAGTGTTATGGCTATGGTAAGGGTTATGTTTAGAATATAATCATAGGGATTAGGTTTATGGTTAGGGCTTTGGGGTTAGTGTTGAGGTTGGGGTTAGGGTTAGGTTTTGTTTTAAGTTTTTGGTTAGGGTTAGGGTTTTGGGGTTACTGTTGGAGATGGGGTTGGTGTTAGGATTAGGATTAGGGTTACGGGTTAGGTTTAGTGCAGTGTCTCGGGCACGGACTCAGATGCGAACGATCCAAATCGTTTATTACATATTTTAACATCCCTTATATACTTTCACAAGTTCTCTCTTGTAACTTTCCCACCCGCCTTTACATATCAACAATGTAACTTCCCAAAACAGTCCTTAACCGTGCATACAGGCGATGATCCAATCAGGGCTGTGAATCTTCCCAAACCACGCACTCTTCCTCCAATTAGGGCCTGCCATCACGCAGCTTACTTGAACTTGTTTTCCTCTTCTTCTGGAAGTGTCCTTGGTTCTCAGCCTTCCTTTCTCATGCTGTTTATCCTGTTCCACAGCTGCAGCTCTAAATATACTTTTTGTATTCCCACAATTCCCCCTTTTTTATTTATTAGCAAACTATTAACATACTACAAATGAATAACACTCTGTAACAGTATTTATGAAGGCATTTAGGCTATCACAATTTAATCAAGGCTTCAATTAATAAAATGCTGAATGTAAGGAAAGAGACAAGGTTATCATATCGTAAAGACAAGAAATATTTTTAAACTTAATAAGAAGTGAACAAACACACCTTTCACCCATGGCTTTAGGTTCCTGCAACCTGGAAAAGAATCCCTGAGGGTCCCATTCTTTGTGTACCAGTAATTGATTGGAAGATATAAAGTTGCATGTCAAATGGGATCAACATCAGTGGGTAGGTCTGCTAGAGTATCACTAGGGGTATTGCTTTCCTTTGCCAGCTAACATCCTAACTTGGTGATTGTGGCTGAAGCTTGAGTGGTGCTGTTTCAGGGTATCCTGGATCTGAGAGACAAGACATCTCAAGAGCAGAAGCAAGCAAATTGTGTATTCAGAGCAACACAGATGGTTAGGGTTTTAGTCAACATACACACACTTACACACATGCAGACATCCATTTTAGATAAGCAAGAAACAGAAACTCCCTAAGCAAACACATTATTAGCTATTGACCCTTGAGAAATGGCAAACCACCAGAAAGAAGAGAGAAAAGGAACATGCCAGCGGTGGACATGATAGGCAGTGCCAGCAGGGCGTCCCCTGCTTCAAGGTGCACTTTTCCTCTCCCATCCACCAGACTCTCCCCTGCTCCTACTCTCCTCAGGGTCTGCAGAGTTTTTTCCATTTGTACACCGAATCCGCGTGGCCAGTGCATGATGCGGAGCCCAAGTGGAACACCTGCTTGCAAAACAGAATAAACTATCAAGGTTAGCTCTCTTAGCATATGCCTTTGTCTCAAATGATGCATGGTTATAAAAAACTATTTTGATTAGTGAATTGAAAGAGAGTTGATCATTCTAAAACACAAAATCAACCCTTTGCCTAGGATTCTTTTCCAGGTTTTTGTCTTTGCAAATTAGAAAAAAGGCTAATTGATGGGCTAATAACATCATAACTGCACATTAAAAGTGCTATTTCCATAAACTCCAGCGTTGGCAACATCAAATCCTATCTTATTTACACTTGATCTACTACTGAAACAGAAAAAGCACACAACAACCTAGATAATGCCCAATAATTCTTCACACTCGATCTACCACTAAAATAGAAGAAACACACAATCCCAGTAATCATAAAGGCTGGATGCTATTTTCTGCCTTGAGATGAGGCCGAACATATCGTGCTGGAACCCATGTAGGACCAGTCCCTGTGGAAACACAAGCATATCCACGACCCCAAGTTATCAGTGGTAAGGGACCTTCCCAATGCCCTGTGGCCATATTCCGAACGTTAACCATTGGCCGTTCCTTGAGCATTGGGGAGGCCCCAAAATGATGGTCCACACGAGTTCTATCTGTGTGATCACGATTCAAAAAATTCAGCACAAGCAAAGCTTTACATAATCTTTCTTGTGGTGTATCCCCCGTATTCCCCCTCTTTTGTTTATTAAGAATGGATTTCAGTGTTTGATGAGCACGCTCAGTGATAGCTTGTCCAGTGGGAGAATGAGGAATGCCTGTAATATGTTTAATGCCCCATTCTTGGAGGAAAGTTCGAGTGGCCTTAGAAGTGTACGCAGGCCCATTATCTGTTTTTATAGTATGTGGGATTCCCATAGCAGCATAGGCAGATAAACAGTGTTTACGGGCATCACGACTGCGTTCACCTGTATGTGCTGTGGCGAATATGTATGAAGAATGAGTATCTATTGTTACATGGACAAATTTTAGACGGCCAAATTCGGGAACATGAGTAACATCTGTCTGCCACAGTTGAAGAGGCACTGTGCCACGGGGATTTGTCCCAATTTGAGGCAAAGGGGCAATTGCCTGGCAGTCTGGGCATGTTAGAATAATGTTACGGGCCTGATCTGCTGTCAGTTGAAATTGTTTTTGTAAAGCTCTCCTATTCTGATGAAAAAATTGATGAGAGAGTCACGCTTGCTGGAACAATTGAGGTGTAGCAAAGGCGACAGTGGCTTGATCAGCCTTACGGTTGCCCTCAGCTATAGGACCAGGCAATGTAGTGTGTGATCGAATATGCATAATAAAATAAGGGAGCGTACGGTGAGAGACATAATGTAAAACTCGCTTGAGCTGCGCAAACAAAGCAGGGTTGTTAACTTCCTTAAGAAAAGATCCTTCAATCCGCTAAATGATACCTGTAACGTACAAAGAATCAGTTATTATATTAAGCTTTTGATTCGAAAAAAGTTGAAAAGCTCGGGCTACGGCAGCGAGTTCTACAACTTGAGGTGATCCATTAACAACATGTACATCTGACTGCCACTGAGTAGCAGTCGCACGCCAGAGAACCACTGCTCGATGTGTCTTGCCGGAGCCATCTGTAAATACAGTAACAGCATTAGGTATTGGAACATGTGAAAGTAAAATATTAGGACAAAGGGATAGATCACTCAAATTATGCAGTAACTGATGTTTGGGGGGATGGGTGGAGATCTGTCCTCTATATCCTGCCATAGCAGTTTGTAAAGTGAGTGACTGTGCAAGCAACCAATCTAAATCTTTTTTAGTAGCAGGTATGTAGATGCAATCAGGGTCAAGAGCTCGTAAAATTTGTAAACGATGACGACCTCGCTGTATTAGCATTGCAAACATCTCTACCCGTGATGTAATGGTTTTTGAAAAGGTATGTGGTAAGAATATCCATTCCAGGATAATGAGAGGATCTTTTCTTGAGGTATCCCACTGACATAACAGGCTATATGGCTGATACGTATTTGATATTATTACGAGAGATACTGGTAGTGATAAACAAACACGATGGCAATATCGATGTTGCAGTGATGTTATTACAGAGTCTAAGCACTGTAACGCTTGTGGTGTTAGCTGTCTTTTAGAGGTTAAATCCGGGTCTCCTTTGAGTAGCTGGAACAGAGAGTACAACTCTTGAGTAGTAATACCCAAAAGCGGTCGTAACCAGTTGATGGTTCCTAACAACTTTTGCAGATCATTCAATGTCTGTACGTGAGGTATTATTTTGAGGATTTGTGGCTGAATGGTGTGAGATGTAATTTTCCATCCTAAGTATTTCCATGGAGAACTAAGTTGCACCTTTTCTTCTGCTATTTGTAAGCCAACAGATTGAACTGCCTGCCTTACAAGCATTAAAGTGTCCTTTAGACTCTCTTCTCGTTCTGCTGCTATTAATATATCGTCCATGTAATGATAAATAAGGACGTGGGGTCTAGCTTTTCGTACTGGTTGTAATGCATTTGCTACAGTCAGTTGACATATCGTTGGACTATTAAGCATTCCTTGTGGTAACACAGTCCAGTGATAGCGCTGAGCAGGGCTTTGTTGGTTGATGGAGGGCACTGAGAAAGCAAATCGTGGTGCGTCTTTTGGATGAAGCGAAATGGTAAAAAAACAGTCTTTTAAGTCAATGATTGCTATAAGCCAATTCGATGGTAGCATTGAAGGTGAAGGGAGACCAGGCTGCAATGCCCCCATGGGCTCAATTACCGCATTGACAGCACGCAGGTCCTGTAGAAGCCTCCATTTTCCACTCTTCTTGAGGATAACAAACACTGGAGTATTCCAAGGGCTGGTGGTAGGCACTATGTGACCAGCAGCCAGTTGTTCTTGAACTAGCTCATGTAAATGCAGCAACTTTTCCTTTGTTAAGGGCCATTGATCTACCCAGATTGGTTGTTCTGTTTTCCAAACTAGGGGTATAGGTTGCTGCCAATCAATGGCCCTTATTGAAAATTTGTTTGCAAAATCATACCCCATTGACTTAAAAGATCACGACCCCACAGAGTATAGGGAACTGGCAAGATGTAAGGAGCAGTGTGAGCAATGCGACCATCAGGCCCTTCAAAAGATAAAATTCGGGCACTTTGTTTGGGCTGCTGTAAGCCCCCAACTCCTACAATAGCAGAACTAGGGTATTTTAGCGGCCATTCAGAGGGCCAATCGCTTGACTTAATGATGGTAACATCAGCTCCGGTATCCACTAGGCCTAATAACTGCCTGCCATTTACTAGACATGATAATAATGGTTTGTCTTTTGATACTTGTGTAGTCCATAGCACGGCAGGCTTGTCCGTGCTTCCAAATCCCCCAATTCGATCCCCAATACCAGGTTTAGTCATAGAATGAAAAGGGATTAATTGTGCTATTTTTTGGCCTTTGGGGATAAAGCAGGGGGGGGAGGGTGTCCATGCCATTATCTTAATTTCCCCAGTGTGGTCAGCATCTATAACTCCTGGTAAAACAAAAAGTCCCATCCGTGTAACAGAAGAACGTCCTATCAGAAGGGCACTGCGCCCGTCCCCAAGGGGGCCCATTACTCCTGTTGGAATAAGAGTTACGTCGGTATCAGTCAGCGTCACTGACTGGGCGGTGGCCAAATCCACTCCTGCGCTGCCGGCAGTGGCTGGTCTGAGTGCGCTGGCCAGGCAGCGGCCAGCTGATTCGGGACCGTATTTACTGTCATAGCGCGCGGTCTCGCGCTCTTCTTCCCGTTTCCCGGGAGATAGCAGGGCCGTGCAGCAACAGGGAGCTTAGATCGGCAGTCTCTCGCCCAGTGTAGCCCCTTCCCGCACCGGGGACAGGGTCGAGTAGGAAGAGCAGAAGCATTTTTATCTGCTTTTTTAGGCTTTTTACAGTCCCTTTGTACATGACCAGGTTCCCCACAGTTGTAGCACTTTATTTTTTGAGCTGTCCCCGCATCAAGTCGGGCTGCCAGGGTGTCTGCTAGCGATGCCATTTTATAGCTTTCTGTCCCTACATCTTGACAGGCCTTAATCATGTCAGTAATGGATGGATCTGCATTCTTTAAGGATTGTAGGACCTTTCTACAGTCTGCATTTGCATTTTCTATTGCTAATTGCTTAAGCAAAGCCTCCCGTGCAGCTTGATTTTCTACTTGTCTCTCTAGTGTATTTTGTAAACGGTCAAGAAATTTTATGTAGGGCTCGGCAGCCTCCTGCCTAATTGATGTAAATGATGTGTTAGATGAATTAGTGTCGGGTATCCGACGGATAGCACGCAACACCAAAGTCTTAACTTGTTCAAAGCATTGCCTGTCCATCTGTGCCTGAGCCTGAGGTGTTGCCCGGACCCCCTCCCCCATGAGTTCCTCTATGCCAATGTGATTAAGGTTATTCAGATTATTCATAGTCTGGATGGTAGCCAGTTCCCGATACTCTGTCATAAACACGGTGTATTGCATGGGAGACAGAATTGTTCGCAACAAAATTTTCCAATCGTGAGGGGTCATAACGTAACTGTCACCAATTGCAGTCAAAAGATGATATGTAAAAGGAGACTGAATTCCATAATCTCTCACTGACTTCCTTAGTTCCTTCACTGCCTGGTAAGGCAGGGAGTCCCACTGGGGGGGCTGATTTGCATGATACAACACAGGAAAGGCTTGCAACGTATCAGCATCACCCTGTAATATTGCTTCTTTTCTGCACTGCTCTAAAGCACCATAGTATGCTGTAGAAAAATTTTTCTTTCCCACTCCCTTCAAATTATCATCAGGGGGGAAATGTTCGATTTGTCGTCCGTATCTACTGAACCAGGATCTGAAAGATCCTCTGGTTCTGGTTCGTTCTCATTTTTTACCAAGTTACAGGCAGGCTGCGGAGCAGCAGCAGTAAGCGACGCAACAGGGGCGGAAGGCGGCAGGGGAGCGGCAACCATCGGGGGCGGAGCGGAGGGCGGGAGCGGCGCGACGAGCGACGAGGGCGGAACATAGGGCGGGAGCGCGGGGAGCGTCGGAGGCGGAGCGGAGGGCGGAGCGGAGGGCGGAGCGGAGATGAACGACGGACGCGTGGGGGAGGGCGGGAGCGCGGGGGGAGATTGCGATTTCTCTTCTCCCCCGTCGCGGGGGGGCTCGGAGCCGCGGATCGGGTCCGGGCAGGGGCTGCTTCCCGAATCGGAAGGCAGAGGCGGGGGTGGGAAGGAGGGCGACAGAGAATAGCCGGAAGAACTTCTTCCTTGTCGAATCTGTTTAAGCCCTTCCATTATTTGGTGCCAAGCAGGTAGAAGTTTGGCAGCCGTTCTGTCTTTAGTAACAGAAGCCTCCCAGAGTTTTGTGCCAATTTTGTCCCAGAGTTCTGCATCAAGAGAGAACCCAGTTTTCGGAAACTCGGGGACATTTTTGCTTATCCATTTAAGAAAAGTAGCTAGTTCCGAATTAGATACAGGCTGATCCTGGAAGTTTAAAACTAACCGTAGTACTTCGAGATTTACTTGTTGCTTCTTCGTTAGTGAACTCCCCATAGTTCCCGACTGCTCACCTTCTGTCCTGCAGAACGGTGCGGGCGCGCGCGAAACAATCTCTCTGAAGTTCAGTCGGGCGACGCTGCCGGACCGGGCTCGCTCAGCCGCGGCTTGATTTGCCCCACGCAGTGGGCGCCATTTGCAGTGTCTCGGGCACGGACTCAGATGCGAACGATCCAAATCGTTTATTGCAGATTTTAACATCCCTTATATACTTTCACAAGTTCTCTCTTGTAACTTTCCCACCCGCCTTTACATATCAACAATGTAACTTCCCAAAACAGTCCTTAACCGTGCATACAGGCGATGATCCAATCAGGGCTGTGAATCTTCCCAAACCACGCACTCTTCCTCCAATTAGGGCCTGCCATCACGCAGCTTACTTGAACTTGTTTTCCTCTTCTTCTGGAAGTGTCCTTGGTTCTCAGCCTTCCTTTCTCATGCTGTTTATCCTGTTCCACAGCTGCAGCTCTAAATATAATTTTTGTATTCCCACAGTTTAGGGTTCGGGTTAGTTAGTGGTAGGGTTAGGGTTAGGATTGGGGTTATTTTTTGTTTTAGTTTTATGGTTATATTTAGAGTATAGGGCTAGGTTTTAGGGTTCGGTTTAGGGTTAGGGTTTGAGTTATGTTTTAGGGTTGTGGTTTAATTGGGGGTTTTGTTAAGGTTTAGTGTTTCGGTTAGGTTAAGGATAAGGTTTTGTGTTAAAGTTAGGGTTAGAGATAGGTATTAGGCTGTTGTTAGGGGTTGGGGTTGGTTTTTGGTGTTGCGGTTGTTTATAAAGGATATGGTTAGGGGATAGGTTAGTTTTAGGATTAGGGTCAGAGTGAGGGTTAAGTTTAAGGTTAGGGTAGGGTTAGAGTTAGGTTTAGGGTTAAGGTTAGGGTTTGTGTTTGCATTAAGGTTAGGTTTCGGGTTAGTGTTAGGTATATAGTTTTAGATTAAGGTAAATGTTAGGGTTAGGGCTTGAGTTAGGTTTAGTGTTAGTGTGGGGTTTATTATTCCCAAGGACGGTTCTTCACAAAGAAGTATTATAGAGGATGTTGAGTTGTTCTATATAGATAGTATATAAATAATACAAAAGAGAAGATGGCTCACCTTCAGGATTGTTATAGGTACGAAGAACAAAACATAACAATCGTTACCAACAGTAAATGATTTATTGAGCAAGCCATAAACGAGCAAAACAGCCCTGGGCATCCAGGAGTCTCCACAACCCGCACAACGGGGGCCTCCCGATCCCACTTTTTATTTCTCTTATCTCTGCAATTATGTTTATCTTTCCCTTCCTGCGCTGCCCTGGCTGTTATGTGGGGGTCGTTCTCTGCCACCTAGTGGTTGAGATGAAAAGGGCCGTAGGCCTCTTCAGCTTCGATTATGCGCACTTAAGAGGCGATTTTCACTTATTTTTCTTTTTTCAGTTTCTTAGAAAGTCACTGCTATCTGTTGTCCATTGTCCAGTTGTTAGAACTAAGCACTGTGGCTCCAATTTGCACAAATTCCAAAGTTCTTAGACAAAACATTTATACATCTCTTTTGAGTCTTCTACAAACTACATTTTCAGTTTTTTTTTTTTCTCACCATCACCCTAAACCCTCACCCTAAACCCTCACTCTCACCCTAACCCCATCAGCATCACCCTTATCCCCACTAACACTAAACTTAAACCTACCCTAATCGTAATGCTAACCCATCCTTAAACTCACCCTCACCCTAAACCTCACCCTCAACCTCACCCTCAACCTCACCCTAACCCTAACCCTAGATCTTAACCCTAACCTTAACCCTAGTCATAATGCTAAGCCCAACCCTAATCCTTATCCTAACCCTAAACGTAAGCCAAATCCCTACCCTAACACTAATCCAACATCTAAACATAACACTACTACTAAAAGCCAATCTTCATCTAACCTGATTAAAATACCTAAATCCTTCTTTAACACTTACTGTAATATTAAATATTTAACCCTAACCATTATCCTAATCCATTAACACTTACCCTAACCCTAAATACAATTTTACACCTACATCCTTAACACCAGCCCCAACCTTATGCTTCTTTAACACTTACTGCAATAATAAATCTTTAACCCTAACCCTTGCCCCAAACCACAACACTAACCCTAACACTAACACCCTAACCCTAAATGCAACCATACACCTAACCCTATCCAATTACCTAAAAATTACCCTAAAACATACTGTAAAGTTAAATCTTTAAACCTAACACTAACACTAACGCTAATCCTAATACTAACCCTAACCCAAAACCTAACACTAGCCCTACCCTGACCCTAACTTTAACCGTAACACTAACACAAACCTAAACCTAACCCTAACCCTAAACCAACTCTAACCCTAACCCTAAACCAAACCAAACCCTAACATAGCCCTAACCCTAACAATCACCCTAACCAGTAGGATATCCTAACTGTATGGGAACTGCTCAATCATGGCCTGAAACACTGGTCACCTGAGCTGAGCTCCGAGTCAGCCACTGGGGAGAGGTGGACATGATATACATGAGTGATTGGAACTGGTAGAGCCTGGCTCCACGTCTCCCAAACCCCATTTAAGGGCTGACCACCTCCAGGAAAGGATCTCTTCTCAGAGATCCCTCCCACGTGGAGTCCTCTGAGAGCCTTATCATCCTGATGGTGAGCCATCTTTTCTTTTGTATCATTTGTATACTATTGTTATGGTTTTATGATTTTTGTTGTATTACTGATATTCCGCATCATGACATCGTGTGGTGTATTGGGAGTTAAGGAGTTAATGCTCCAGCTCTGTGGATTGTCGATAGTTCTGGGTGTATCTGTTTCAAAACAGAAGAACTACATTCCCCAGAGGACTTTGGGATGCTTTGCAGTTTTACATATTTCCGCCCAGAGGAAAAGATAAAAATTGTCTGCGGTCATGGGACTCTCTCTTCCCTTCAGGATCGAGCTCGGCTGTGGGTGTTTGTTGCAGCCATCTGCCTTCTGCGTTAGCGTAAAGCCTTCGGTTTATCGGACACTCTCTCTCGTTCATTTCATTTGATTCATTTGCCTCAAATCCAATTATATTACATTATATTGTGTTACTTTTCTTTATGATATCTTATTTACTAAATTAGCTTTCCTCCTCAGATCGGTGCCGCTGTTTTCTTCCTAGGCCCATCTCCCTTCCCGTTTTTTTCCCTTTTCCCCTTCCCCATTCCCCAGAGTGTGGGCCCGTGAGTCCCCTAACTCAATTGTCACGGTACCGGGTCAAAATGTTCCGCAAACCGGTGACGACTATCAATACAGAACAACTCAAAATATACCATCATCTATACTATTTGTTTGTGAAGTACCATCCTTGGGAGTTATTTAACCCACACTAACACTAAACCAAACAACCACCTAACCCCTAACTTTAACCCATATCCTTACCCTTATCCTAATCGAACCCATACCAAAACCCCAAACTAACCCCTAACCCTTAAACATAACTGAAACCCTAAACCTAACCCTAACTGTAAAACTAAACATAAAAATAACCCCAACCCTAACCCTATCACTAACTAACCTGAACCCAAAACCTAACCCTAACCCTAATAATAAAACCAACCCTATCTCTATTGGTAACCCCAAAACCGAAACGCTAACCCTAAACCGAAACCTAACCCTAAACCTAACCCTAAAACCTAGCCCTATACTCTAAACATAACCCTAAAACTAAAACAAAAAATAACCCCAATCCTAACCCTAACCCTAAACCTAACCCTAACACTAACACTAACACTAACCCTAATCCGAACCTTACCCCTACCTTTACCCAAAACCCCACCTCAAGCTCCAATCTTAACCCCAACGATAACCCTAACCCTAAACCCCAACCCTAGACCAAAAATATCCTGACTCCCACCCCTACCCCTAACCCCAACCCTAATCCTAACACTAACCCTTACCCTGACCCTAACACTATCACTAACACTAACTGCAACCTCAACACCAAACCCAACCCAAACCCCAACCCAAACCCCAACCCAAACCCTTAACAACAAACCCTAACCCTTACTCAAACCCTATACCTAACACTAACACAAAATGTAACAGTACACCCTAACCCTAACCCAAACCCTGACCCTAACCCAACAACAAATGCAAACCCAACCCCAACCCAAAACCCAACACCAATCCTAACCCTAACCCCTCACACTAACACAAATTCTAACCCTAAAACCTTACCCTAAACCTTAATACTTAAAACTTAATACTTGCCCTAACCCCAACCCTAACTCTTACCCTAACCCTAAACCCTACACTACCCTAACCCTACCCTAAGCCAAACCGCTATAGTAACACTAACACTAACCCTAAACTTAACACTAAACCTTACCCTTATCTCTAACCCTAAACCTAACCACAACCCCAACACCAAACGAACCCCTAAACCACAGAGTGCAGACCACAGTTTGCTTTCACCTGGAGGGACGTTCAGTACACCTGGAACCGTTTGCCCCAGGGGTGGAAGCATAGTCCAACCATTTGCCATGGGTTGATCCAAACTGCATTGGAACAGGGTGGTGCTCCTGAGCATCTGCAATACATTGATGACATTGTTGTATGGGGCAATACAGCAGAGGAAGTCTTTGAGAAAGGAGAGCAGATTATCCAAATTCTCCTACGAGCTGGCTTTGCTATCAAGCAAAGCAAAGTGAAAGGGCCTGCACAAGAAATTCAGCTCCTAGGTATGAAGTGGCAAGATGGACGTCGTCACATCCCTACAGATGTGATTGACAAAATTACTGCCATGTCTCCACCCACCAGTAAGACAGAAACCCAAGCTTTTCTGGGTGTAGTGGGCTTTTGGAGAATGCATGTTCCAAACTGCAGTCTCATTGTGAGCCCTCTCTATCGGGTGACGCGGAAGAAGAATGATCTTGTATGGGGCCCTGAGCAGCAGCAGGCTTTTGAGCAAATTAAGCAGGAGATAGCCCGTGCTTTGATAGCCAGGGCCATTGCGGATGGGACAGGATGTAAAGAACATCCTCTACACTGCTGCTGGAAAGGAAGGTCCCACTTGGAGTTTGTGGCAAAAAGCTCCTGGAAAGACCCGAGGCCGACCCCTCGGATTCTGGAGTTGGGCCTACAGGGGGTCTGAGGACCGCTACACTCCAACTGAGAAGGAGATCTTAGCCGCGTACGAGGGGGTTCGAGCTGCTTCCGAAGTAATCGGTACTGAAATGCAGCTCCTCCTGGCACCTCGGCTGCCAGTGCTGAGCTGAATGTTCAAAGGGACAGCTTCCTCTACCCATCATGCTACTGATGCCACTTGGAGTAAATGGACTGCACTGATTACACAGTGAGCTCGGATGGAGAACCTCAACCGTCCAGGAATCCTGGAGCTGAATCATGGACTGGCCTGAAGCTAAGAAGTTTGGAACGATGCCAGCAGAGGAGGTGTCACGTGCTAAAGAAGCCCCACCATATAATGAACTACCAGACAACGAAAAGAGATATGCCCTGTTCGCAGATGGATCATGTTGCATTGTGTGTAAGCACCGCAGATGGAAATCTGCTGTGTGGAGCCCCACACAAGTTGCAGAGGCCAATGAAGGAGAAGGAGAATCAAGTCAATTTGCAGAGGTAAAGGCTGTCCAGATGGCCTTAGATATTGCTGAACGAGAGAGGTGGCCAGTGCTTTATCTTTACACTGACTCATGGATGGCGGCAAATGCTTTATGGGGGTCGTTACAGCAATGGGAAGAAAATGGTTGGCAACGGAGGGGTAAACCTATTTGGGCTGCTGAACTGTGGAGAAACATTGCTGCCCGAATAAAGAATATGGTTGTAAAGATGCGCCACGTAGATGCTCATGTTCCTAAGAGCCGGGTAACTGAAGAACAACAAAATAACCATCAGGTGGATTGAGCAGCCAAAGTTAAGGTGGCTCAAGTAGACTTGGACTGGAAACACAAGAGTGAATTATTTCTAGCTCGGTGGGCCCATGAGACCTCTGGCCATCAAGGAAGAGATGCAACATATAAGTGGGCTAGAGACCGAGGGGTGGACTTAACTGGATGCCATTGCACCTGGTTATCCATGACTGTGATACATGCGCCACAATTAAACAAGCCAAGAGGATGAAACCTCTTTGGGAGGAAGGACGATGGCAAAAGTATAAATACGGGGAGGCGTGGCAGGTTGCCTTGCCACGATCTCGCAATGATAAGCGTTATGTGCTCACCATGGTGGAGGCAACTACTGGGTGGCTTGAAACATATGCAGTACCCCATGCTACCGCCCGAAACACCATCTTAGGGCTCGAGAAACAAGTCCTATGGTGACATGGCACTCCAGAAAGAATTGAGTCCGATAATGGAACTCATTTCAAAAATTCTCTTGTAAGTACTTGGTCCAAAGCTCATCGAGTGGATTTATCATATCCCCTATCATGCACCAGCTTCTGGTAAAATTGAAAGGTACAATGGGTTGTTAAAAACAATGTTGAAAGCAATGGGTGGTGGGACATTTAAGCACTGGGAGAAGAAATTGTCAGAAGCCACCTGGTCAACACCAGAGGATCCATCAATCGCGATGGTCCTGCCCAATTCAGCTCTCTACCTACTGTAGAGGGAGATAAGGTCCCTGTAGTACATGTGAGAACTTGTTGGGAAAAGCGGTTTGGGTTCTTACAGCTTCTGGAGAGGGCAAAACTCTCCGTGGTACTGTTTTTGTTCAGGGACCTGGGTCTACCTGGTGGGTGAAACAGAAGAATGGGGATGTTCAGTGTTTTACCACAAGGGAATTTGATGTGGGGAGAGTGCCCTCAGTAATTCTATTAGTATGTATATATGTATATATGTATGTTGTATGTGTTAGTATTTAATGCTTGTGAATCATTGTTTCTTTATGTATATATATATATATATATTAAGCATGATGAAATGATGTTGAATAAGGGGTGGAATGTTATGGTTTTATGATTTTTGTTGTATTACTGATATTCCACATCATGACATCGCGTGGTGTATGGGGAGTTAAGGAGTTAATGCTCCAGCTCTGTGGATTGTCGATAGTTCTGGGTGTACCTGTTTCAGAAGAGAACTACATTCCCCGGAGGATTTTGGGATGCTTTGCAGTTTTACATATTTCCACCCAGAGGGAAAGATAAAAACTGTCTGCGGTCACGGGACTCTCACTTCCCTTCAGGACCGAGCTTGCAGTGGGTGTTTGTTGCAGCCGTCCCTCTTCAGCGTTAGCGTAAGGCCTTCGGTTTATCGCACACTCTCTCTCTTGTTCATTTTATTTGATTCATTTGCCTCAATTCCAATTATATAATATTATATTGTGTTATTTTTCTTTCTGATACCTTATTTACTAAATTAGCTTTCCTCCTCAGATCGTTGCGGCTGTTTTGTTCCTAGGCCCATCTCCCTTCTCCCTTTTTTCCCGTTTCCCCTTCCCCTTCCCAGGGTGTGGGCCCGCGGGTCCCCTGCCTTAATAGTCACAGTACCGGGTCAAACTGTCCCGCAAACCGGTGACAACTATCTATAGAACAACTCAAAATATACCATCATCTATACTACTTCTTTGTGAAGTACCACCATCCTTTGGAGTTATTTACCCCACACTAACACTAACCCTAACTCAAGCCCTAACCCTAACAATTATTGTAAATCTAAATCTATAAACCTAAAAATAACACAAAGCCTAACTCTAAACCTAACCTTAACCCTAAAAATAACCTAACCTTAATGCTAACACAAACCCCCTAGCCCTAAACTTAACCATTCCCTAACCCTAAATTTAAGCGTTCCCTAACCCTAACAGTAACCCTAACCCGTTCCCTAACCCTAAACCCCAACCCAAAACCCTAAACCCCAACACTATCCCAAACCCAAACCAAACCCAAAACTTAACCCTAACCGTAAAACTAACTCAAGCCCTAACCCTAACCGTAACACTAAACATAATCCTAACCCTAACCCTACCCTAATCCAAACCTAAACCTTAACACTAACCGTAACACTAACCATAACCGCAACCCTAACCCTAAACTTATACCTAAACCACTTACACTATGACTAATCCAAAATCAAAACGTAACCATATTACTAAAGCGAATCTTCACCTAACCCGCTGAAATTACCTATATCCTTCCCTAACACTTACTGTAAGACTAAATCTTTAACCCTAAGCCTTACTCTAAACCTAACACTAATTCTAAAGCTATCACATACCCTAACCCTAACCCTAAATCCAATCATAGACTATCCAGTAATTTAAAATATACCCTAACACATACTGTAAAACTAAAGCTTTAAACTTAAGCTTAAACCTAAGCCTAACCCTTACCCTCTCATTAACCCTAAATCTCAGCCTAACCCTAACCCAAAACTTAACACTAACATAACCCTAAGAGTAACACCAACCCAAACCCTAACCCCAAACCTAACCCTAAACATAACCCTAAACATAACCCTAACCGTAACCCTAAGCCTAACCCTACCTTAGCTGTATGGGAACTGCTGAATCACAGCCTGACTCATACCCTAACACTTACTGTAAAACTAAATATTTAAACTTGAACTTGAACCAAAACCTAACCCTCTCCCTCACCCTAACCTAAATCTTAGTCTAACCCTAACTATATAACTTAGCCCTATCGCTAACACTAACCCCATCCCTAATCTGTACCCTAACCCTAACCATAAGCCAAAACCTTACCGTAATACAAAATCAAACATAACCCTTCAACCAAAGCCAGTCTTCACTAAACCCGCTGAAATTACCTAAATCCTTCCATAACACTTACAGTAACACTAAATCTTTAACCCTAACAAGCCTTGCCCTAACACTAACAATTACCCTAAACCTAACACTAAATCCAATCATACACCTAACCGTATACAATAACCTAAAACTTACCCTAAAACTTACTGTAAAACTAAATATAAAAATATTAAATATATATATATTAAAGCAAACACCAACACTAACACTAACCCCAAACCTAACCCTAACCCTACCCTAACTGTATGGGAACTGCTGAATCATGGCCTGAAACACTAATTGGTCACCTGAGATGAGCACCGAATCAGCCATGGGGGCACAGGTGGAGGTGATATACCTGCGTATAACTTACTCTAAATCTTACTGTAAACATCTTTAACACTAATCCTAACACTAACCCAAACCACAAACCTAACCCTAACCCTACCCTAACCCTAACCTTAACCCTAACATAACCCTAACAGTAACCCCAACCCAAACCCTAATCCTAACAGTAACCCCAACCCAAACCCTAACCCAAAACCTAACCCTAAACCTAACCCTAAGCCTTACAATAACAATAACCCTTACGCTACCCTAACTGTATGGGAACTGCTCAATCACGGCCTGAAACACTGGTCACCTGAGGTGAGCACCGAGTCAGCCATGGGGGCACAAGTGGAGGTGATATACCTGTGTGATTGGAATGGGGGGAGCCTGGCTCTACCTCTCCCAAACCCCATTTAAGGGCTGACCACCACCAGGAAAGGATCTCTTCTCGGAGATCCCTTCCACGTGGAGTCCCCTGCGAGACTTATCATCCTTGTGATAAAAATGAGTGCTGTAATCAAATCAAACCAACTCGAGACAAATGTGTCAGTGTTTTTCAGTGTTTTGCTTTCTGAAAACTATGTAGTTTGTAGAAGACTCAAAATACATGTATAAATGTGTTGTCTAAGAACTTTGGAATTGTGCAAATTGGAGCCACAGTGCTTAGTTCTAACAACTAGACAATAACAACAGATAGCAGTGAACTTCTAAGAAACTGAAAAAAGAAAAAATAAGTGAAAATCTCCTCTTAAGTGTGTTAAATCTCCTCTTAAACCCTACGGCCTTTTTCATCTCAATCACCAGTTGGCAGAGAACGACCCCCACATAACAGCCAGCGCAGCCCAGGAAGGGAAGATAAACATGAATGTAGAGATAAGAAATAATAAATAGTGGGATCGAGAGGCTGCCGTTGCGCACCTCTGGTGGAGCAGAGAGTCCCAGCCGCCCAGCGCTGTTTTGCTCGGTAATTGCTTGCTCAATAAATCTTTTACTGTTGGTAACAATTGATGCGTATTGTTCTTCACACCTATAACAATCCTGATGGTGAGCCATCTTCTCTTTTGTATTAAAAGTACACTATCTATATAGAACAACTCAAAATATACCATCATCTATACTATTTCTTTGTGAAGTATCATCCTTGGGAGTTATTTACAACACATTAACCCTAACCCTAACTCAAGCCCTAACCCTAACCCTAACAATTACTGTAAATCTAAAACTATATACTTAACACTAACCCTAACCCTAACCCTAACCCTAACCCTAAACCTAACACTAACCATACCCCTAAACCGAAACCCACACCCGTAACTCCTAACCCTAACTTTAACTTTAACACTAACCCTTCCCCAAAAGCAACCACAAGCACAAACCCTAACCCTAACCCCAACGGTAAGCCTAACCTTAATCACTTACCCTTTTCCATAACCCTATACCCTAACCCTAACACTAACCCTAACCCTAATCCTAACACTGGTACTACGCCTACCTCAAATGCAACCACAAACCCTAAAGATAATCCTATTAGTCTTAGGATGAGGAGGTCCCCGGGGTTAGGCTGGGGGAAAGATTGTGTTCCCTTTCTGCTCTGCTGCCGTCTGCAATATATGTCTGCATCAGTCGTTCATCTCCGTTCACGTTTTCACACTTTATTCCAGAAAGTTTTTGATGTCTTTTTCTTCGTGAAACTTCGTCAATCTCCGTTTCCCTTACGCACACACGAGCGTTATTGATTCCTTTCTAAAAATCGTATGCTGTTATGTTCTTACCAGTGTAGAGGCGAAATTTGAGTGAAGATGGCTCCTCTCGTATATTCTGGCGTCTGTCGAATTGGACCGAATATTTCCCAACAAACTTCATCACCGGAGTAACGCAGATGAGCCCGTACGAAACTGAGCTGAAACGGCAACAAACGTCATACTTGAATAGTTTCTATCCGCGGATTCCTCTTGAAACACATCAATCTCGCTTTCTGCTGCTTGAGCCGCTGAAGAAAGACGCGCTTCAGCCTGCTGCACAGCGCTGAAGAGCGGCTTTAAATCTCAGCCTGCTGCGTTCTGATTCGAACGTAACAATTACCCGTCTGACAGACTCCGAACCTGGCGTTGTCGATAGAGATGGGGAGGACCCCGGTGTTAGGCTGGGGGAAAGATTGTGTTCCCTTTCTGCTCTGCTGCCGTCTGCAATGTATGTCTGCATCACACGAACATCGTATCACCCGTTTATTTTTCATACACAAAGATATTACTGATTACTTTTTCGAAATTGAATGCTCTTTGAGAGTATATCAGTATAGTAGCGAAATGTGAGTGAAGCTGGCTTCTCTAGCAGATTCTGGTGTCTGTTCAACCGGTTCGAATATTTCCTCAGTAAAATTCATCACCGGAGCATCGAAGATGAGCCCGGACGAATCTGAGCAGAATCGGCAACGAACGTCAAACTCGAATTGCTCTTAACCGCGGAATCCGCTTGAAACGCATCAATCGCGTTTTCTGCTGCTTGAGCCGCTGAAGAAAGACGCGAATCAGCCGGCTGCCCTGCACTGTAGCCGATTCTGACCTGCTAAGCTGAATAAATTAGAGAAGTTTTTATAGCACGGAAAAAACACCTATAGACTTAGTGGAATAGCATTTTTAATTTTTATTTAATTTTGAACATTTTAAAATTTGTTAGTACTACCTTGTAATGTTGAATAAAGTCGAAATATGTTTGAAATTCGTTGTCAGGATCTTATACATTCCACGATAGCTTGACTGATCGCGTGCGATTTTTAAAACAAGAGAAATGAGTACAGCCACGGATTTATTGCAAGTGTGTTTAATGAACAACACTTATGCAGAGCTTTATCTCAAGTAGAAAAACAAAATGTCATGTTCTATAATATGTCAATTGACAGCTCAGTATTTGCCCACACCCAACAATATCAGTAACATTCCAACTAATCCTAATCCTAAATCTATTCATAAAACGAAAACAAACCCGGTCCCTTACGCAAATATTAAATCAAATCCTAACCCTAACATAAAATCATCCCAAACCCTAACCCTTACCGTAAACGTAACCTTATCTTTAACCATAACACTAACACCCTAATCCAAACACTACAACAAACCAAAACTCTAAACCGAGCACTATAGCTGATCATACGATAGATCCTATCCCTTTCTCTAGGACTAAAAACCAGCTAAACTCGAAGTCTCTCCCTATGCCAAATACAAGCACTAAACGTGTTCAAAACACTATTCCTATTCCTATTTTTGAACCTTACCCAATCACAAAACAAATCCAGGGCTTAACCCTTTCACCCTAACGCTCATACTTACCCTACACCACAATTAACAAGAAATGTAACCCTACCTCTATTCTTTAAACCTAGCACTAACCCTATACCTAATTATTACCCTATAATTTAAACTAACCCTAATCCCAACCCTAATGCTGACCCTAACTCTAAACATAATCCGAATCCTAACCCTAACCCAAACCTCTAACACTAAACCTAACCCTAACCCTAACAATAATAATAACCGTAACCCTAACTCAACCCTAACCATAAGCCTAACCCTAACTTTAACCTTGACCTTAACCCCAACACCGACTCCAAACCCAACCCAAACCCCAACTGTTATCCCTAACTGTTATCCCTAACCCTAAGCCAAACCCTAACCCCGTAACCCTAACCCTAAACCTAACCCTAACCAATCCCAACAACTATCCCAACACGAGCCCCACCCTATCACTAACACCAACAACCCAAACCCAAACAGTAATACCTAAAAACTAACACTAACCCTAAACCCAACCCCAACCAAAATCCCAACCCCAACATTAATCCTAACCCTTACCCTAAACGTAATCCTAAGCCTAACCCTAACCCAAGCCAGAACCCTAACCCTAAAACTAACCCCAACCCCAGACGCAACCCAAACCCCAACCTAAATCCCAACCCCAACCCTTATCCTAACCCTATCACTAAACTTAACCTAACCCTAACCCAAACCCTAAACCTAACACTAAGCCATAACCATAACCCTAACGTTATACTAACCCTAACCCTAATCCTAACAAACCTAATCCCAAACCCAACCCCAACCGTAACTCCAAACCTAACCATAACCCTAACCCTAAACTCGCAAAGATTAGTATACCTATAACAATAATAATATACAAATTATGTTTTAAAGATTCGAATGACGGGAAAGATGCTTTCAGGGTTTCTACTTCCCAATCATGTCTCATAACAACTTTTTCACATAGGGGCGATGTTTGATTAATTTGAAAACATTTAGGTAGACCATTAAGTTTTCCAGTATAGCTGATTTTAGCAGAGAAAGTTCTAATATGTGTGTCTGGATACTGTCTCATAAACATGTTTTAGTTATTTTTTTTAAGTTATTTAGGCATGTCTATTTCCTCATCGCATGTAACAGGATGAATAACTGGTGGATTAGGGATAAAAGCCCAATATGTATCAGCTGCACATCCTCGTCTTAGAATCTAGAGGGTGCTTAGTAGAGTGGGGCTAGTAGTTGAATTCTTCGACGTTGGATGTTTTCCTCATTCCGATTCAGGGACAATCTTTGCATCTTCCATAGTAGTTTCCCCATTCTTGTTTTGGGCATGGCGTACGCAGCGCTCTGGGATCCAGCGAGGAGATGTCTCATCTGTGGGAAATATACAAACATATCCTTGACCCTACATTAGTACTGGATCTGGACCGCGCATTTTTCCATCTACTGGATCTTTCCAGAAAACCAAAGGTTTCTCTTTTCGTGATGGATTCCAGTGCCTATCGGCAGCAGTTAATACATCATCATCAAAAGTTAAAAAATTCAGAACAAATAATGCATGAGATATTAAAGAGAAAGGAGTATCTTTAATCCCAATTCCCCATTCCCCCTTCTTTACTTTATTTAGTTGCTTTTTCAGCAGATGGTCATATTTTTCATTGACCTTGAGGATTGTATGGGATCCCCGTTTTGTGTTGAATGTTCAGTTGTTGGCAGAATTTTGTAAAAGCTTGACTGGAATAGGCAGGACCGTTATCTGTTTTTATAAAGCTGAGTCTGAGTCTTCTATTAATCTATCTGAAGTTTGTAACGGCCTAGCTACCAAAATCCTGGTAGGGTTCAGCAGGACTGTGCCTTATTTTGGTCTGTTCCTCTTTTCATACTCCAGATTTCGGTAAATTTTTTTCATTTTTTTCTCATTTTATTTGTTTATTTATTTATTTATTTTCAGGCAGCCAATCCAATTTCTCGTATGAAATCATAGGTTTGCAGGTTATAAGTAAGTTGTTGAAATACTCCTGCAAAATTACCTGCTCCTACCAACTGATCATAAGTTATTCCTAATTGCTGACACTGCGGAGAGCGTACATAGGAATCACAACGCTCAAAATAATCAGAAGTCCATAGTAAATATTCTCCCCCACTCAGTACTGCTTTAGCTAAGGATATCCGGTCTGCTGGCGGGAGCATTTGAGATGTAATTGTCTGTAAAATTGCAAGAGTAAAGGGGGCTGTGGGTCCGTATTGCGCGCTAGCAACTTTCAATTCTCTCAATTGTTTAAAAGGGATTGGCTCATAGTCATTAAGAAATCCTCCCGCTTCATTTTGTCGTTGTATCACTGGATATGCCTGTACTGAAAATCCTTCCATTATTTCACCAGCCTTTCTGTCTTCTTTTAAAGCTAACCGTAAAGGAGAATCTTGCATTATAAGATCCTCTGGTCCTAAAGGGGGGGGCAAAGTGCCTTCTCAAAAAGCTGGCAAAATATTAACAGGCTGCTCGATTGCTTGCGCCTGAACCCCAACTTCTTTTATGGATGGGAAGGCAGCAAGTTCTTTGTGATGGTATTGGGCTGCTTCATTATTTAATTCACCCCAATCTTCAGGGCTTAATTTTTCATTTTTTATATTATTTTTGAGGGATTTTTGCGGGGACACCAAACGTTGCTCGTATCTAGGAGGGGAAGGTGGAGGGGCAGAGGGCATGGGAGGGAAATTATCGAGAGATATTGACCGTACTAATGGGGTCGTAACGTAATGCGTTTCCCTGTACCACTTCTCATCACCTATGTCTCCCCTCAGATATTCCTTAACTAAAGACCATAGAGTAAAAGTATCTATAGGGACCTTTTCAGGTCCGTGAATTACATAATATCCCTGAATCTTATCTCCAACTTCATTCCATGTTTCTAGATTGAAAGTGCCATCTCTACGAAACCAAAGGCACACAGCTTCTACAAATTCTAAAAACCAATCTATTTGTTTCTTAGTAAATTTTATCCATCTTGCCGCTAAAAGGGATTTTAACATTGCAGCAAATACTCTATGCTCCGTGCTGGAGGCTACCCCCATTTTGTTTACGTCTGTCAATGACCAGTCCTTAACCCTTTCCCAATAACTCACCAACTGCTGCTCATAGGACAAGCGACGTCCTGTCCCTCGGTGACCGATGTTTCCTGGGTTTCGGCACCAAAAAACGAAGACCAGCTCAGAAGGACGCCTGAAGAACATACGGGCTACTGCTCTGTTGGCACGTAGCAAAGATTATTTGAATAGCAATGTTATTTATATCATGTTAGAGGCTAGTTAAATGAAGTGAATTGCTTGTTCTTAGTTAATTACATCTGTCAGTTACAAAATCATTGTGCTTTGTTACTGATCGCCAAACAGTTTTGTTCATGTATTCATGTGATAGTTCTTTATACTTTGCAGCTGTTCTTTTTCACGGAATGTTGTACAGACCTACCCAAGATCACTTCATATACTTCTCCCTTTCAGGAGATAATCTTTATGCAACCCTTTCAGGCCGACATGATAGGTCTGTATGCTGTCCTCAGGGTTAGGGTTAGGCTAAGTGTAGGGTTAGTGTTAGGGTTAGGCTTTAGGGTTAGGGTTAGGGTTAGGTTACGTTGCTTTTGGGGAAGGGTTAGGGTTTGGGTTATGGTTAAAATTAGAGGTTACAGGTATGGGTTGGGGTTGGGGTTCGTGTTAGTGTTAAGGATAGGATTAGTTTTAATCTTACAGTTAGAGTTAGTATTTGGTTTAGAGTTTGGTTTTGGGTTAGGATTAGGGTTAGGGTTAGGCTTAGGTTTAGGGTAAGGCTTCAGGTTTTGGGTCATAGATTAGGGTTAGGGTTAGTGTTAGGTATAGTTTAAGTGTTAGGTTTAGGGTTAATGTTAGGTTTGGGGTTAGGTTTTAGGGTTGGGGTTGTGTTTGTTGTTGCGTTTGGTGTTGGTGTTTGGGTTAGGGTTAGGGCTTGTGGTTTTGTTTTGTTGTGAGTAGGGGTAGTGGTAGGAGTTAGGGTTAAATTAACGGTTTAGGGTTATGTTTAGGGTTAGGGTTAGGGTTAGTTGTAGGGGTTAGGGTATAGGTTTGGGGTTAGGGTTGGGGTTGGGATTAGGTTTGGTTTTGGTGTTGGGTTAGTGTTATGGCTATGGTAAGGGTTATGTTTAGAATATAATCATAGGGATTAGGTTTATGGTTAGGGCTTTGGGGTTAGTGTTGAGGTTGGGGTTAGGGTTAGGTTTTGTTTTAAGTTTTTGGTTAGGGTTAGGGTTTTGGGGTTACTGTTGGAGATGGGGTTGGTGTTAGGATTAGGATTAGGGTTACGGGTTAGGTTTAGGGTTCGGGTTAGTTAGTGGTAGGGTTAGGGTTAGGATTGGGGTTATTTTTTGTTTTAGTTTTATGGTTATATTTAGAGTATAGGGCTAGGTTTTAGGGTTCGGTTTAGGGTTAGGGTTTGAGTTATGTTTTAGGGTTGTGGTTTAATTGGGGGTTTTGTTAAGGTTTAGTGTTTCGGTTAGGTTAAGGATAAGGTTTTGTGTTAAAGTTAGGGTTAGAGATAGGTATTAGGCTGTTGTTAGGGGTTGGGGTTGGTTTTTGGTGTTGCGGTTGTTTATAAAGGATATGGTTAGGGGATAGGTTAGTTTTAGGATTAGGGTCAGAGTGAGGGTTAAGTTTAAGGTTAGGGTAGGGTTAGAGTTAGGTTTAGGGTTAAGGTTAGGGTTTGTGTTTGCATTAAGGTTAGGTTTCGGGTTAGTGTTAGGTATATAGTTTTAGATTAAGGTAAATGTTAGGGTTAGGGCTTGAGTTAGGTTTAGTGTTAGTGTGGGGTTTATTATTCCCAAGGACGGTTCTTCACAAAGAAGTATTATAGAGGATGTTGAGTTGTTCTATATAGATAGTATATAAATAATACAAAAGAGAAGATGGCTCACCTTCAGGATTGTTATAGGTACGAAGAACAAAACATAACAATCGTTACCAACAGTAAATGATTTATTGAGCAAGCCATAAACGAGCAAAACAGCCCTGGGCATCCAGGAGTCTCCACAACCCGCACAACGGGGGCCTCCCGATCCCACTTTTTATTGTCTCTTATCTCTGCAATTATGTTTATCTTTCCCTTCCTGCGCTGCCCTGGCTGTTATGTGGGGGTCGTTCTCTGCCACCTAGTGGTTGAGATGAAAAGGGCCGTAGGCCTCTTCAGCTTCGATTATGCGCACTTAAGAGGCGATTTTCACTTATTTTTCTTTTTTCAGTTTCTTAGAAAGTCACTGCTATCTGTTGTCCATTGTCCAGTTGTTAGAACTAAGCACTGTGGCTCCAATTTGCACAAATTCCAAAGTTCTTAGACAAAACATTTATACATCTCTTTTGAGTCTTCTACAAACTACATTTTCAGTTTTTTTTTTTTCTCACCATCACCCTAAACCCTCACCCTAAACCCTCACTCTCACCCTAACCCCATCAGCATCACCCTTATCCCCACTAACACTAAACTTAAACCTACCCTAATCGTAATGCTAACCCATCCTTAAACTCACCCTCACCCTAAACCTCACCCTCAACCTCACCCTAACCCTATCCTAACCCTAACCCTAGATCTTAACCCTAACCTTAACCCTAGTCATAACGCTAAGCCCAACCCTAATCCTTATCCTAACCCTAAACGTAAGCCAAATCCCTACCCTAACACTAATCCAACATCTAAACATAACACTACTACTAAAAGCCAATCTTCATCTAACCTGATTAAAATACCTAAATCCTTCTTTAACACTTACTGTAATATTAAATATTTAACCCTAACCATTATCCTAATCCATTAACACTTACCCTAACCCTAAATACAATTTTACACCTACATCCTTAACACCAGCCCCAACCTTATGCTTCTTTAACACTTACTGCAATAATAAATCTTTAACCCTAACCCTTGCCCCAAACCACAACACTAACCCTAACACTAACACCCTAACCCTAAATGCAACCATACACCTAACCCTATCCAATTACCTAAAAATTACCCTAAAACATACTGTAAAGTTAAATCTTTAAACCTAACACTAACACTAACGCTAATCCTAATACTAACCCTAACCCAAAACCTAACACTAGCCCTACCCTGACCCTAACTTTAACCGTAACACTAACACAAACCTAAACCTAACCCTAACCCTAAACCAACTCTAACCCTAACCCTAAACCAAACCAAACCCTAACATAGCCCTAACCCTAACAATCACCCTAACCAGTAGGATATCCTAACTGTATGGGAACTGCTCAATCATGGCCTGAAACACTGGTCACCTGAGCTGAGCTCCGAGTCAGCCACTGGGGAGAGGTGGACATGATATACATGAGTGATTGGAACTGGTAGAGCCTGGCTCCACGTCTCCCAAACCCCATTTAAGGGCTGACCACCTCCAGGAAAGGATCTCTTCTCGGAGATCCCTCCCACGTGGAGTCCTCTGAGAGCCTTATCATCCTGATGGTGAGCCATCTTTTCTTTTGTATCATTTGTATACTATTGTTATGGTTTTATGATTTTTGTTGTATTACTGATATTCCGCATCATGACATCGTGTGGTGTATTGGGAGTTAAGGAGTTAATGCTCCAGCTCTGTGGATTGTCGATAGTTCTGGGTGTATCTGTTTCAAAACAGAAGAACTACATTCCCCAGAGGACTTTGGGATGCTTTGCAGTTTTACATATTTCCGCCCAGAGGAAAAGATAAAAATTGTCTGCGGTCATGGGACTCTCTCTTCCCTTCAGGATCGAGCTCGGCTGTGGGTGTTTGTTGCAGCCATCTGCCTTCTGCGTTAGCGTAAAGCCTTCGGTTTATCGGACACTCTCTCTCGTTCATTTCATTTGATTCATTTGCCTCAAATCCAATTATATTACATTATATTGTGTTACTCTTCTTTATGATATCTTATTTACTAAATTAGCTTTCCTCCTCAGATCGGTGCTGCTGTTTTCTTCCTAGGCCCATCTCCCTTCCCGTTTTTTTCCCTTTTCCCCTTCCCCATTCCCCAGAGTGTGGGCCCGTGAGTCCCCTAACTCAATTGTCACGGTACCGGGTCAAAATGTTCCGCAAACCGGTGACGACTATCAATACAGAACAACTCAAAATATACCATCATCTATACTATTTGTTTGTGAAGTACCATCCTTGGGAGTTATTTAACCCACACTAACACTAAACCAAACAACCACCTAACCCCTAACTTTAACCCATATCCTTACCCTTATCCTAATCGAACCCATACCAAAACCCCAAACTAACCCCTAACCCTTAAACATAACTGAAACCCTAAACCTAACCCTAACCGTAAAACTAAACATAAAAATAACCCCAACCCTAACCCTATCACTAACTAACCTGAACCCAAAACCTAACCCTAACCCTAATAATAAAACCAACCCTATCTCTATTGGTAACCCCAAAACCGAAACGCTAACCCTAAACCGAAACCTAACCCTAAACCTAACCCTAAAACCTAGCCCTATACTCTAAACATAACCCTAAAACTAAAACAAAAAATAACCCCAATCCTAACCCTAACCCTAAACCTAACCCTAACACTAACACTAACACTAACCCTAATCCGAACCTTACCCCTACCTTTACCCAAAACCCCACCTCAAGCTCCAATCTTAACCCCAACAATAACCCTAACCCTAAACCCCAACCCTAGACCAAAAATATCCTGACTCCCACCCCTACCCCTAACCCCAACCCTAATCCTAACACTAACCCTTACCCTGACCCTAACACTATCACTAACACTAACTGCAACCTCAACACCAAACCCAACCCAAACCCCAACCCAAACCCCAACCCAAACCCTTAACAACAAACCCTAACCCTTACTCAAACCCTATACCTAACACTAACACAAAATGTAACAGTACACCCTAACCCTAACCCAAACCCTGACCCTAACCCAACAACAAATGCAAACCCAACCCCAACCCAAAACCCAACACCAATCCTAACCCTAACCCCTCACACTAACACAAATTCTAACCCTAAAACCTTACCCTAAACCTTAATACTTAAAACTTAATACTTGCCCTAACCCCAACCCTAACTCTTACCCTAACCCTAAACCCTACACTACCCTAACCCTACCCTAAGCCAAACCGCTATAGTAACACTAACACTAACCCTAAACTTAACACTAAACCTTACCCTTATCTCTAACCCTAAACCTAACCACAACCCCAACACCAAACGAACCCCTAAACCACAGAGTGCAGACCACAGTTTGCTTTCACCTGGAGGGACGTTCAGTACACCTGGAACCGTTTGCCCCAGGGGTGGAAGCATAGTCCAACCATTTGCCATGGGTTGATCCAAACTGCATTGGAACAGGGTGGTGCTCCTGAGCATCTGCAATACATTGATGACATTGTTGTATGGGGCAATACAGCAGAGGAAGTCTTTGAGAAAGGAGAGCAGATTATCCAAATTCTCCTACGAGCTGGCTTTGCTATCAAGCAAAGCAAAGTGAAAGGGCCTGCACAAGAAATTCAGCTCCTAGGTATGAAGTGGCAAGATGGACGTCGTCACATCCCTACAGATGTGATTGACAAAATTACTGCCATGTCTCCACCCACCAGTAAGACAGAAACCCAAGCTTTTCTGGGTGTAGTGGGCTTTTGGAGAATGCATGTTCCAAACTGCAGTCTCATTGTGAGCCCTCTCTATCGGGTGACGCGGAAGAAGAATGATCTTGTATGGGGCCCTGAGCAGCAGCAGGCTTTTGAGCAAATTAAGCAGGAGATAGCCCGTGCTTTGATAGCCAGGGCCATTGCGGATGGGACAGGATGTAAAGAACATCCTCTACACTGCTGCTGGAAAGGAAGGTCCCACTTGGAGTTTGTGGCAAAAAGCTCCTGGAAAGACCCGAGGCCGACCCCTCGGATTCTGGAGTTGGGCCTACAGGGGGTCTGAGGACCGCTACACTCCAACTGAGAAGGAGATCTTAGCCGCGTACGAGGGGGTTCGAGCTGCTTCCGAAGTAATCGGTACTGAAATGCAGCTCCTCCTGGCACCTCGGCTGCCAGTGCTGAGCTGGATGTTCAAAGGGACAGCTTCCTCTACCCATCATGCTACTGATGCCACTTGGAGTAAATGGACTGCACTGATTACACAGTGAGCTCGGATGGAGAACCTCAACCGTCCAGGAATCCTGGAGCTGAATCATGGACTGGCCTGAAGCTAAGAAGTTTGGAACGATGCCAGCAGAGGAGGTGTCACGTGCTAAAGTAGCCCCACCATATAATGAACTACCAGACAACGAAAAGAGATATGCCCTGCTCGCAGATGGATCATGTTGCATTGTGTGTAAGCACCGCAGATGGAAATCTGCTGTGTGGAGCCCCACACAAGTTGCAGAGGCCAATGAAGGAGAAGGAGAATCAAGTCAATTTGCAGAGGTAAAGGCTGTCCAGATGGCCTTAGATATTGCTGAACGAGAGAGGTGGCCAGTGCTTTATCTTTACACTGACTCATGGATGGCGGCAAATGCTTTATGGGGGTCGTTACAGCAATGGGAAGAAAATGGTTGGCAACGGAGGGGTAAACCTATTTGGGCTGCTGAACTGTGGAGAAACATTGCTGCCCGAATAAAGAATATGGTTGTAAAGATGCGCCACGTAGATGCTCATGTTCCTAAGAGCCGGGTAACTGAAGAACAACAAAATAACCATCAGGTGGATTGAGCAGCCAAAGTTAAGGTGGCTCAAGTAGACTTGGACTGGAAACACAAGAGTGAATTATTTCTAGCTCGGTGGGCCCATGAGACCTCTGGCCATCAAGGAAGAGATGCAACATATAAGTGGGCTAGAGACCGAGGGGTGGACTTAACTGGATGCCATTGCACCTGGTTATCCATGACTGTGATACATGCGCCACAATTAAACAAGCCAAGAGGATGAAACCTCTTTGGGAGGAAGGACGATGGCAAAAGTATAAATACGGGGAGGCGTGGCAGGTTGCCTTGCCACGATCTCGCAATGATAAGCGTTATGTGCTCACCATGGTGGAGGCAACTACTGGGTGGCTTGAAACATATGCAGTACCCCATGCTACCGCCCGAAACACCATCTTAGGGCTCGAGAAACAAGTCCTATGGTGACATGGCACTCCAGAAAGAATTGAGTCCGATAATGGAACTCATTTCAAAAATTCTCTTGTAAGTACTTGGTCCAAAGCTCATCGAGTGGATTTATCATATCCCCTATCATGCACCAGCTTCTGGTAAAATTGAAAGGTACAATGGGTTGTTAAAAACAATGTTGAAAGCAATGGGTGGTGGGACATTTAAGCACTGGGAGAAGAATTTGTCAGAAGTGTTGTGGTTTTGTGTTTTTTGATGCCGGTATTCCACATCAGAGCATCATGCAGCAGTGAAGGAGTTAATGCTGGGGGAGCAGCAGAGGGGAGGGGCGGAGCTCCGCACCGGATGCAGGCGGCGCTCGGTCTGGGCGCGTTGCTCTGGGCTGCCGTGGAGGTTCAGCACGTGTGCTTCCCCTGCAGGTCCTCCTTAACGTAAGCTCACAGCTTTTGGTTTGGAAATTGTTATCTCTCTTTCAATTGTTCAATTTTATTAGATTTAGTAAAGTTACCGTTCCTTCTCAGATCGTGCCGTTGTTTTCTTGTAGACCCATCTCTTCCCGCCGTTTCCCCCTCCCCCTCCCGGAGCGCGGCTCTGCTCGGGCGGCCGCGCGGCCACTGACGCAGTTTCTTTTTCTCTCCCCTCTCCCTTTCTCGGTTTCCCTTGGGTCACTGTCACGGACAACACCGTGACAATTATTGGTGGAGAATGCGGGCAGTGCAGTATTGGCACTCCATTGTAAATCTGGTGCAGAGTGGACTAAGGTTTTTCATGTACCTCATAGCATGCTGGCGTCTTTTTAAGCTCCTCGCGTTCAGCACCGGAGTAATGTGGATATACAGCTACTTTAGTGTGCTGAGGGGGTTACATGCCTCCTACCTAAACACCCTGGCTAACGTGACAGATTATGCGGCATTTGGAACGGTTTCCAATTACTCTTTTCAGGTCTTTACCTATATTCAAGATGTCAGCCCGGCAACTGTGTTATCTGTTTTTCTGAATGCACTCTCTGCAATAGTAATTTACATCATGTGGAGGGAGCGTTCCTCAAAACCAGAGAGTGTTGAATGGCAGGGAAGGTGGAAAAAATTAGGAAAGAAATTAGAAGCGTGGGGACCCCCGGTGTTATGCAATTTTGATCTTGAGCACCTGTGGGATCCTGAGAAATTCAGTGAGTGTTTAGGTAAGGAGTCATGTGACTCAGGACGATCTGAGAAGGAATGTATTGTTTGGGGTCTGGCTTGTGCTTATCGAGCCATAATTGATATTCTGGAGAGAAATGGTTTCCAAACCAAGGTCCAAAGCAAAAATGAAAACCTCAAAGTAAGACCTGACCAATCACAGGAAGCACCAGTATCAGTGTCGGTTGCCCCTGTGGAAGGCCAGAAATGGACACGGCCATCTTCGCGCCTAGAACGGAAAGAAGAAGAAGCAGAGAAAAAAAAGGAAGATCCAGGCGAGGGGCCCTCCTCAGCACCACCACCACCACCACCACCTAAAAAGGCCACTAAGAAAAGTGAGAGACATGGAGAAGACAGCGATGATGATGGAGTCACTGTTACCACTACTCGTCGGCCTCTAAAGATGACTGAAATACAAGGTTCAAGAAAGGAGTTTGTACGGCGCTCGGGTGAATCTATTGTCACCTGGTTGCTGCGGTGTTGGGACAGCGGTGCCAGCAGTGTGTCCCTAGATGGCAGTGAAGCCCGCCAACTGGCAAGCATTGCCCGAGACCCAGCTATCGACAGAGGAATTGGCAGATGTCTGAATGGAGTCGCTACCCTCTGGGAACGAGTACTAGTGGCTGTAAAGGATAGATACCCTTACAAAGATGATCTGGAGCCTAAGGTGGAAAGATGGAACACCGTGGAGAAAGGCATCCAATTTTTGAGAGAAACAGCCATAGTAGAGATGCTGTATGATCCCAATTTCGTCCCTAACAACCCACACCAGGACCGTGATCCTGATAGAGTAAGGTGCACACCTGATGTATATCGCAAGCTCTCAAAAACAGCACCAGAGAGGTACGCAAGTACACTGGTAGCAATGTTCCATAGATTCGAGGGTCAAGACAGAAGACTCCCAGTTTATGAATTGACTATTACACTCCAAAACTTTGAACAACAGTTTCCACCATCACGTGCTTCCATTGCAGCTATAGTAGCAGAAGAAGTAGGTGAGATAAAGAAAACTATACTGGACGAACTGTCATTACTGATGAATAGGGATGAACCTGTGTCAGTATTGGAAACACCTGATGAAGACGAGCATGACGCAAAGAATCTGATGAAGCAATTTATCAAACTGTTGAAAGTCTCGGCAACCAAAGGCAACCGCCCCTCTGCACAAGCAAATGACGGCAGTAACATCATGTCACGTGTGGCCATGTGGAGCTTCTTACGAGAAAATGGAGAGGACATGAGGAAGTGGCATAAAAAACCCACTCCTGTACTGCGAGCACGTGTGAGAGAACTACAGCAGAGATCAGCCACCAATGAAATTGCTCCCGTCACTGCAGGTAACCAATAGAGGGGCCCTGCCCTCAGCCAGGGGAGGGAGAGGGATAATAGAGTGTATTGGACTGTGTGGATTAGATGGCCTGGCACATTAGAGCCACAAAGATATAAGGCACTGGTGGACACTGGTGCACAGTGCACTCTGATGCCCTCGAGTTATAAAGGGACAGAATTGATTCATATTTCTGGAGTGACTGGGGGTTCTCAGGAACTGTCTGTGTTGGAGGCAGAAATAAGCCTCACCGGTAAAACCTGGCAGAAGCATCCCATAGTGACTGGACAGGGGGCTCCATGCATACTTGGTATTGACTATCTCAGAAGGGGACATTTCAAGGATCCCAAGGGGTACCGATGGGCTTTTGGAATAGCTGCTGTAGATGCAGACAACATTCAGCAGCTGTCTGTTTTACCTGGCCTGTCAGAAGATCCGTCTGTTGTGGGGGTACTGAAAGTGAAAGAGCAGCAGGTACCTATCGCTACAAAAACAGTGCACAGACGGCAGTACCGCACCAACAGGGATTCCTTGCTCCCCATTCATAACTTGATCCGTCAGCTAGAGAGCCAGGGAGTGATCAGCAAGACTCACTCACCTTTTAACAGCCCCATATGGCCGGTGCGTAAAGCCAGTGGAGAATGGAGGCTGACGGTAGATTACCGTGGCCTGAATGAAGTCACACCCCCTCTGAGTGCTGCTGTGCCAGATATGTTGGAGCTGCAGTATGAACTGGAGTCAAAAGCAGCCAAGTGGTATGCCACTATAGACATTGCCAATGCATTCTTTTCTATTCCTTTGGCCACAGAGTGCAGACCACAGTTTGCTTTCACCTGGAGGGGCGTTCAGTACACCTGGAACCGTTTGCCCCAGGGGTGGAAACACAGCCCAACCATTTGCCATGGGCTGATTCAAACCACACTGGAACAGGGTGGGGCACCTGAGCACCTCCAGTATATCGATGACATTGTTGTGTGGGGTGATACAGCAGAGGAAGTTTTTAAAAAAGGAGAGCAAATAATCCAAATTCTTCTGGGTGCTGGTTTTGCTATTAAACGGAACAAAGTGAAGGGACCTGCCCAAGAAATTCAATTCCTAGGAGTAAAATGGCAAGATGGACGTCGTCACATTCCAGGAGATGTGATTGACAAAATCACCAGTATGTCACCACCCACTAGCAAGAAAGAGACACAGTCTTTTCTGGGTGTAGTAGGTTTTTGGAGGATGCACATCCCAAACTACAGCCTCATAGTAAGCCCCCTCTATCAAGTGACTCGGAAAAAGAATAATTTTGCATGGGGTCCTGAACAGCAGCAGGCCTTTGAGCAAATTAAGCAGGAGATAGCCCGTGCTGTGGCCCTGGGGCCGGTACGGTTGGGACAGGATGTGAAAAACATCCTCTACACTGCTGCTGGAGAGAAAGGTCCCACTTGGAGTCTGTGGCAAAGAGCCTC
This sequence comes from Cyrtonyx montezumae, assembly GCF_038088225.1. Taxonomy (NCBI): domain Eukaryota; kingdom Metazoa; phylum Chordata; class Aves; order Galliformes; family Odontophoridae; genus Cyrtonyx; species Cyrtonyx montezumae. The sequence continues at coordinate 74,761 of NW_027072093.1, read as the reverse complement.
TGGGGAGACCCGAGGCCGACCCCTTGGATTTTGGAGCAGAGCGTACAGGGGTTCAGAGGAGTGCTACACTCCAACTGAGAAGGAGATTTTGGCAGCATACGAGGGGGTTCGGGCTGCCTCTGAAGTAATTGGTACTGAGACACAGCTCCTCCTGGCACCTCGACTGCCAGTGCTGAATTGGATGTTCAAAGGAAAGGTTCCCCCCACCCATCATGCTACCGATGCCACCTGGAGTAAGTGGATTGCACTGATTACGCAGCGAGCTCGGATGGGGAACCTCAACCGTCCAGGAATCCTGGAGGTGATCATGGACTGGCCTGAAGGCAAGAAATTTGGAACATCCCCATCAGAGGAGATACCACGTGCTAAAGAGGCCCCACCATATAACGAACTACTAGAGAATGAAAAGACGTATGCCCTCTTCACTGATGGATCGTGTCGTATTGTTGGGAAGCATCGCAGATGGAAGGCTGCTGTGTGGAGCCCCACACAACGAGTTGCAGAGGCCACAGAAGGAGAAGGAGAGTCAAGCCAATTTGCGGAGGTAAAGGCTGTCCAGCTGGCCTTAGATGTGGCTGAACGGGAGAGGTGGCCCATGCTATATCTTTATACTGACTCTTGGATGGTGGCAAATGCTTTATGGGGGTGGTTGCAGCAGTGGGAACAGGACAACTGGCAACGGAAGGGTAAACCTATTTGGGCTGCTGAACTGTGGAAAGACATTGCTGCCCGAACAAAAAGGTTGGGTGTAAAGGTGCGCCATGTAGATGCTCATGTGCCCAAGAATCGAGCTACTGAAGAGCAAAGAAATAACCATCAGGTAGATCGAGCTGCCAGAATTGAGGTGTCTCAGATCGATTTGGACTGGCAGAACAAAGGAGAGCTATTTTTAGCTCGGTGGGCCCATGAGACCTCAGGCCATCAAGGAAGGGATGCGACCTATAAGTGGGCTAGAGACCGAGGGGTGGACTTAACTATGGATGCCGTTGCACAGGTTATCCATGACTGTGACACATGTGCCATAATCAAACAGGCCAAGAGGATGAAACCCCTCTGGCAGGAAGGGCGATGGGAAAAGTATAAATATGGGGAGGCGTGGCAGGTTGATTACATCACCTTGCCACGAACTCGCGATGGTAAGCGTTACGTGCTCACCATGGTGGAGGCAACCACTGGGTGGCTTGAGACATACGCAGTACCCCATGCTACCGCCCGAAACACCATCTTAGGGCTCGAGAGACAAGTCCTATGGAGACATGGCACTCCAGAGAGAATTGAGTCCGATAATGGGACTCATTTCAAAAATTCTCTTGTGGATATCTGGGCCAAAGAACACGGCATTGAATGGATTTACCATATCCCCTACCATGCACCAGCTGCTGGTAAGATCGAGCGCTACAACGGGTTGTTAAAAACCACGTTGAGAGCAATGGGTGGTGGGACATTCAAGCACTGGGAGAAGCATCTGGCAGAAGCCACCTGGCTGGTCAACACTAGGGGATCAGTCAACCGAGAGGGTCCTACACAGTCCGGCTCCCTACAGACCATAGAGGGAGATAAGGTCCCTGTGGTACATGTGAGGAGCATGTTGGGAAAAGCGGTGTGGGTCCTTCCAGCCTCTGGAAAGGGCAAACCCCTCCGTGGAACCGTTTTTGCGCAGGGACCTGGGTGCACCTGGTGGGTAATGGATAAAAATGGGGACGTCCAGTGTGTCCCACAAGGGAATTTGATGCTGGGGGAATGCAGTCTGTAATTACGTGTGTATGTATGTATATATATATATGTTTCTATGTAACTATGTTTCTATGTAACTTATGTTATTACTGTTTGGTTACGTATAGATGTGTGTTAAGCATGATGTGATGATGTGGAATAAGGGGTGGAATGTTGTGGTTTTGTGTTTTTTGATGCCGGTATTCCACATCAGAGCATCATGCAGCAGTGAAGGAGTTAATGCTGGGGGAGCAGCAGAGGGGAGGGGCGGAGCTCCGCACCGGATGCAGGCGGCGCTCGGTCTGGGCGCGTTGCTCTGGGCTGCCGTGGAGGTTCAGCACGTGTGCTTCCCCTGCAGGTCCTCCTTAACGTAAGCTCACAGCTTTTGGTTTGGAAATTGTTATCTCTCTTTCAATTGTTCAATTTTATTAGATTTAGTAAAGTTACCGTTCCTTCTCAGATCGTGCCGTTGTTTTCTTGTAGACCCATCTCTTCCCGCCGTTTCCCCCTCCCCCTCCCGGAGCGCGGCTCTGCTCGGGCGGCCGCGCGGCCACTGACGCAGTTTCTTTTTCTCTCCCCTCTCCCTTTCTCGGTTTCCCTTGGGTCACTGTCACGGACAACACCGTGACAAGAAGCCACCTGGTCAACACCAGAGGATCCATCAATCGCGATGGTCCTGCCCAATTCAGCTCTCTACCTACTGTAGAGGGAGATAAGGTCCCTGTAGTACATGTGAGAACTTGTTGGGAAAAGCGGTTTGGGTTCTTACAGCTTCTGGAGAGGGCAAAACTCTCCGTGGTACTGTTTTTGTTCAGGGACCTGGGTCTACCTGGTGGGTGAAACAGAAGAATGGGGATGTTCAGTGTTTTACCACAAGGGGATTTGATGTGGGGAGAGTGCCCTCAGTAATTCTATTAGTATGTATATATGTATATATGTATGTTGTATGTGTTAGTATTTAATGCTTGTGAATCATTGTTTCTTTATGTATATATATATATATATATTAAGCATGATGAAATGATGTTGAATAAGGGGTGGAATGTTATGGTTTTATGATTTTTGTTGTATTACTGATATTCCACATCATGACATCGCGTGGTGTATGGGGAGTTAAGGAGTTAATGCTCCAGCTCTGTGGATTGTCGATAGTTCTGGGTGTACCTGTTTCAGAAGAGAACTACATTCCCCGGAGGATTTTGGGATGCTTTGCAGTTTTACATATTTCCACCCAGAGGGAAAGATAAAAACTGTCTGCGGTCACGGGACTCTCACTTCCCTTCAGGACCGAGCTTGCAGTGGGTGTTTGTTGCAGCCGTCCCTCTTCAGCGTTAGCGTAAGGCCTTCGGTTTATCGCACACTCTCTCTCTTGTTCATTTTATTTGATTCATTTGCCTCAATTCCAATTATATAATATTATATTGTGTTATTTTTCTTTCTGATACCTTATTTACTAAATTAGCTTTCCTCCTCAGATCGTTGCGGCTGTTTTGTTCCTAGGCCCATCTCCCTTCTCCCTTTTTTCCCGTTTCCCCTTCCCCTTCCCAGGGTGTGGGCCCGCGGGTCCCCTGCCTTAATAGTCACAGTACCGGGTCAAACTGTCCCGCAAACCGGTGACAACTATCTATAGAACAACTCAAAATATACCATCATCTATACTACTTCTTTGTGAAGTACCACCATCCTTTGGAGTTATTTACCCCACACTAACACTAACCCTAACTCAAGCCCTAACCCTAACAATTATTGTAAATCTAAATCTATAAACCTAAAAATAACACAAAGCCTAACTCTAAACCTAACCTTAACCCTAAAAATAACCTAACCTTAATGCTAACACAAACCCCCTAGCCCTAAACTTAACCATTCCCTAACCCTAAATTTAAGCGTTCCCTAACCCTAACAGTAACCCTAACCCGTTCCCTAACCCTAAACCCCAACCCTAACACTATCCCAAACCCAAACCAAACCCAAAACTTAACCCTAACCGTAAAACTAACTCAAGCCCTAACCCTAACCGTAACACTAAACATAATCCTAACCCTAACCCTACCCTAATCCAAACCTAAACCTTAACACTAACCGTAACACTAACCATAACCGCAACCCTAACCCTAAACTTATACCTAAACCACTTACACTATGACTAATCCAAAATCAAAACGTAACCATATTACTAAAGCGAATCTTCACCTAACCCGCTGAAATTACCTATATCCTTCCCTAACACTTACTGTAAGACTAAATCTTTAACCCTAAGCCTTACTCTAAACCTAACACTAATTCTAAAGCTATCACATACCCTAACCCTAACCCTAAATCCAATCATAGACTATCCAGTAATTTAAAATATACCCTAACACATACTGTAAAACTAAAGCTTTAAACTTAAGCTTAAACCTAAGCCTAACCCTTACCCTCTCATTAACCCTAAATCTCAGCCTAACCCTAACCCAAAACTTAACACTAACATAACCCTAAGAGTAACACCAACCCAAACCCTAACCCCAAACCTAACCCTAAACATAACCCTAAACATAACCCTAACCGTAACCCTAAGCCTAACCCTACCTTAGCTGTATGGGAACTGCTGAATCACAGCCTGACTCATACCCTAACACTTACTGTAAAACTAAATATTTAAACTTGAACTTGAACCAAAACCTAACCCTCTCCCTCACCCTAACCTAAATCTTAGTCTAACCCTAACTATATAACTTAGCCCTATCGCTAACACTAACCCCATCCCTAATCTGTACCCTAACCCTAACCATAAGCCAAAACCTTACCGTAATACAAAATCAAACATAACCCTTCAACCAAAGCCAGTCTTCACTAAACCCGCTGAAATTACCTAAATCCTTCCATAACACTTACAGTAACACTAAATCTTTAACCCTAACAAGCCTTGCCCTAACACTAACAATTACCCTAAACCTAACACTAAATCCAATCATACACCTAACCGTATACAATAACCTAAAACTTACCCTAAAACTTACTGTAAAACTAAATATAAAAATATTAAATATATATATATTAAAGCAAACACCAACACTAACACTAACCCCAAACCTAACCCTAACCCTACCCTAACTGTATGGGAACTGCTGAATCATGGCCTGAAACACTAATTGGTCACCTGAGATGAGCACCGAATCAGCCATGGGGGCACAGGTGGAGGTGATATACCTGCGTATAACTTACTCTAAATCTTACTGTAAACATCTTTAACACTAATCCTAACACTAACCCAAACCACAAACCTAACCCTAACCCTACCCTAACCCTAACCTTAACCCTAACATAACCCTAACAGTAACCCCAACCCAAACCCTAATCCTAACAGTAACCCCAACCCAAACCCTAACCCAAAACCTAACCCTAAACCTAACCCTAAGCCTTACAATAACAATAACCCTTACGCTACCCTAACTGTATGGGAACTGCTCAATCACGGCCTGAAACACTGGTCACCTGAGGTGAGCACCGAGTCAGCCATGGGGGCACAAGTGGAGGTGATATACCTGTGTGATTGGAATGGGGGGAGCCTGGCTCTACCTCTCCCAAACCCCATTTAAGGGCTGACCACCGCCAGGAAAGGATCTCTTCTCGGAGATCCCTTCCACGTGGAGTCCCCTGCGAGACTTATCATCCTTGTGATAAAAATGAGTGCTGTAATCAAATCAAACCAACTCGAGACAAATGTGTCAGTGTTTTTCAGTGTTTTGCTTTCTGAAAACTATGTAGTTTGTAGAAGACTCAAAATACATGTATAAATGTGTTGTCTAAGAACTTTGGAATTGTGCAAATTGGAGCCACAGTGCTTAGTTCTAACAACTAGACAATAACAACAGATAGCAGTGAACTTCTAAGAAACTGAAAAAAGAAAAAATAAGTGAAAATCTCCTCTTAAGTGTGTTAAATCTCCTCTTAAACCCTACGGCCTTTTTCATCTCAATCACCAGTTGGCAGAGAACGACCCCCACATAACAGCCAGCGCAGCCCAGGAAGGGAAGATAAACATGAATGTAGAGATAAGAAATAATAAATAGTGGGATCGAGAGGCTGCCGTTGCGCACCTCTGGTGGAGCAGAGAGTCCCAGCCGCCCAGCGCTGTTTTGCTCGGTAATTGCTTGCTCAATAAATCTTTTACTGTTGGTAACAATTGATGCGTATTGTTCTTCACACCTATAACAATCCTGATGGTGAGCCATCTTCTCTTTTGTATTAAAAGTACACTATCTATATAGAACAACTCAAAATATACCATCATCTATACTATTTCTTTGTGAAGTATCATCCTTGGGAGTTATTTACAACACATTAACCCTAACCCTAACTCAAGCCCTAACCCTAACCCTAACAATTACTGTAAATCTAAAACTATATACTTAACACTAACCCTAACCCTAACCCTAACCCTAACCCTAAACCTAACACTAACCATACCCCTAAACCGAAACCCACACCCGTAACTCCTAACCCTAACTTTAACTTTAACACTAACCCTTCCCCAAAAGCAACCACAAGCACAAACCCTAACCCTAACCCCAACGGTAAGCCTAACCTTAATCACTTACCCTTTTCCATAACCCTATACCCTAACCCTAACACTAACCCTAACCCTAATCCTAACACTGGTACTACGCCTACCTCAAATGCAACCACAAACCCTAAAGATAATCCTATTAGTCTTAGGATGAGGAGGTCCCCGGGGTTAGGCTGGGGGAAAGATTGTGTTCCCTTTCTGCTCTGCTGCCGTCTGCAATATATGTCTGCATCAGTCGTTCATCTCCGTTCACGTTTTCACACTTTATTCCAGAAAGTTTTTGATGTCTTCTTCTTCGTGAAACTTCGTCAATCTCCGTTTCCCTTACGCACACACGAGCGTTATTGATTCCTTTCTAAAAATCGTATGCTGTTATGTTCTTACCAGTGTAGAGGCGAAATTTGAGTGAAGATGGCTCCTCTCGTATATTCTGGCGTCTGTCGAATTGGACCGAATATTTCCCAACAAACTTCATCACCGGAGTAACGCAGATGAGCCCGTACGAAACTGAGCTGAAACGGCAACAAACGTCATACTTGAATAGTTTCTATCCGCGGATTCCTCTTGAAACACATCAATCTCGCTTTCTGCTGCTTGAGCCGCTGAAGAAAGACGCGCTTCAGCCTGCTGCACAGCGCTGAAGAGCGGCTTTAAATCTCAGCCTGCTGCGTTCTGATTCGAACGTAACAATTACCCGTCTGACAGACTCCGAACCTGGCGTTGTCGATAGAGATGGGGAGGACCCCGGTGTTAGGCTGGGGGAAAGATTGTGTTCCCTTTCTGCTCTGCTGCCGTCTGCAATGTATGTCTGCATCACACGAACATCGTATCACCCGTTTATTTTTCATACACAAAGATATTACTGATTACTTTTTCGAAATTGAATGCTCTTTGAGAGTATATCAGTATAGTAGCGAAATGTGAGTGAAGCTGGCTTCTCTAGCAGATTCTGGTGTCTGTTCAACCGGTTCGAATATTTCCTCAGTAAAATTCATCACCGGAGCATCGAAGATGAGCCCGGACGAATCTGAGCAGAATCGGCAACGAACGTCAAACTCGAATCGCTCTTAACCGCGGAATCCGCTTGAAACGCATCAATCGCGTTTTCTGCTGCTTGAGCCGCTGAAGAAAGACGCGAATCAGCCGGCTGCCCTGCACTGTAGCCGATTCTGACCTGCTAAGCTGAATAAATTAGAGAAGTTTTTATAGCACGGAAAAAACACCTATAGACTTAGTGGAATAGCATTTTTAATTTTTATTTAATTTTGAACATTTTAAAATTTGTTAGTACTACCTTGTAATGTTGAATAAAGTCGAAATATGTTTGAAATTCGTTGTCAGGATCTTATACATTCCACGATAGCTTGACTGATCGCGTGCGATTTTTAAAACAAGAGAAATGAGTACAGCCACGGATTTATTGCAAGTGTGTTTAATGAACAACACTTATGCAGAGCTTTATCTCAAGTAGAAAAACAAAATGTCATGTTCTATAATATGTCAATTGACAGCTCAGTATTTGCCCACACCCAACAATATCAGTAACATTCCAACTAATCCTAATCCTAAATCTATTCATAAAACGAAAACAAACCCGGTCCCTTACGCAAATATTAAATCAAATCCTAACCCTAACATAAAATCATCCCAAACCCTAACCCTTACCGTAAACGTAACCTTATCTTTAACCATAACACTAACACCCTAATCCAAACACTACAACAAACCAAAACTCTAAACCGAGCACTATAGCTGATCATACGATAGATCCTATCCCTTTCTCTAGGACTAAAAACCAGCTAAACTCGAAGTCTCTCCCTATGCCAAATACAAGCACTAAACGTGTTCAAAACACTATTCCTATTCCTATTTTTGAACCTTACCCAATCACAAAACAAATCCAGGGCTTAACCCTTTCACCCTAACGCTCATACTTACCCTACACCACAATTAACAAGAAATGTAACCCTACCTCTATTCTTTAAACCTAGCACTAACCCTATACCTAATTATTACCCTATAATTTAAACTAACCCTAATCCCAACCCTAATGCTGACCCTAACTCTAAACATAATCCGAATCCTAACCCTAACCCAAACCTCTAACACTAAACCTAACCCTAACCCTAACAATAATAATAACCGTAACCCTAACTCAACCCTAACCATAAGCCTAACCCTAACTTTAACCTTGACCTTAACCCCAACACCGACTGCAAACCCAACCCAAACCCCAACTGTTATCCCTAACTAACTGTTATCCCTAACCCTAAGCCAAACCCTAACCCCGTAACCCTAACCCTAAACCTAACCCTAACCAATCCCAACAACTATCCCAACACGAGCCCCACCCTATCACTAACACCAACAACCCAAACCCAAACAGTAATACCTAAAAACTAACACTAACCCTAAACCCAACCCCAACCAAAATCCCAACCCCAACATTAATCCTAACCCTTACCCTAAACGTAATCCTAAGCCTAACCCTAACCCAAGCCAGAACCCTAACCCTAAAACTAACCCCAACCCCAGACGCAACCCAAACCCCAACCTAAATCCCAACCCCAACCCTTATCCTAACCCTATCACTAAACTTAACCTAACCCTAACCCAAACCCTAAACCTAACACTAAGCCATAACCATAACCCTAACCTTATACTAACCCTAACCCTAATCCTAACAAACCTAATCCCAAACCCAACCCCAACCGTAACTCCAAACCTAACCATAACCCTAACCCTAAACTCGCAAAGATTAGTATACCTATAACAATAATAATATACAAATTATGTTTTAAAGATTCGAATGACGGGAAAGATGCTTTCAGGGTTTCTACTTCCCAATCATGTCTCATAACAACTTTTTCACATAGGGGCGATGTTTGATTAATTTGAAAACATTTAGGTAGACCATTAAGTTTTCCAGTATAGCTGATTTTAGCAGAGAAAGTTCTAATATGTGTGTCTGGATACTGTCTCATAAACATGTTTTAGTTATTTTTTTTAAGTTATTTAGGCATGTCTATTTCCTCATCGCATGTAACAGGATGAATAACTGGTGGATTAGGGATAAAAGCCCAATATGTATCAGCTGCACATCCTCGTCTTAGAATCTAGAGGGTGCTTAGTAGAGTGGGGCTAGTAGTTGAATTCTTCGACGTTGGATGTTTTCCTCATTCCGATTCAGGGACAATCTTTGCATCTTCCATAGTAGTTTCCCCATTCTTGTTTTGGGCATGGCGTACGCAGCGCTCTGGGATCCAGCGAGGAGATGTCTCATCTGTGGGAAATATACAAACATATCCTTGACCCTACATTAGTACTGGATCTGGACCGCGCATTTTTCCATCTACTGGATCTTTCCAGAAAACCAAAGGTTTCTCTTTTCGTGATGGATTCCAGTGCCTATCGGCAGCAGTTAATACATCATCATCAAAAGTTAAAAAATTCAGAACAAATAATGCATGAGATATTAAAGAGAAAGGAGTATCTTTAATCCCAATTCCCCATTCCCCCTTCTTTACTTTATTTAGTTGCTTTTTCAGCAGATGGTCATATTTTTCATTGACCTTGAGGATTGTATGGGATCCCCGTTTTGTGTTGAATGTTCAGTTGTTGGCAGAATTTTGTAAAAGCTTGACTGGAATAGGCAGGACCGTTATCTGTTTTTATAAAGCTGAGTCTGAGTCTTCTATTAATCTATCTGAAGTTTGTAACGGCCTAGCTACCAAAATCCTGGTAGGGTTCAGCAGGACTGTGCCTTATTTTGGTCTGTTCCTCTTTTCATACTCCAGATTTCGGTAAATTTTTTTCATTTTTTTCTCATTTTATTTGTTTATTTATTTATTTATTTTCAGGCAGCCAATCCAATTTCTCGTATGAAATCATAGGTTTGCAGGTTATAAGTAAGTTGTTGAAATACTCCTGCAAAATTACCTGCTCCTACCAACTGATCATAAGTTATTCCTAATTGCTGACACTGCGGAGAGCGTACATAGGAATCACAACGCTCAAAATAATCAGAAGTCCATAGTAAATATTCTCCCCCACTCAGTACTGCTTTAGCTAAGGATATCCGGTCTGCTGGCGGGAGCATTTGAGATGTAATTGTCTGTAAAATTGCAAGAGTAAAGGGGGCTGTGGGTCCGTATTGCGCGCTAGCAACTTTCAATTCTCTCAATTGTTTAAAAGGGATTGGCTCATAGTCATTAAGAAATCCTCCCGCTTCATTTTGTCGTTGTATCACTGGATATGCCTGTACTGAAAATCCTTCCATTATTTCACCAGCCTTTCTGTCTTCTTTTAAAGCTAACCGTAAAGGAGAATCTTGCATTATAAGATCCTCTGGTCCTAAAGGGGGGGGCAAAGTGCCTTCTCAAAAAGCTGGCAAAATATTAACAGGCTGCTCGATTGCTTGTGCCTGAACCCCAACTTCTTTTATGGATGGGAAGGCAGCAAGTTCTTTGTGATGGTATTGGGCTGCTTCATTATTTAATTCACCCCAATCTTCAGGGCTTAATTTTTCATTTTTTATATTATTTTTGAGGGATTTTTGCGGGGACACCAAACGTTGCTCGTATCTAGGAGGGGAAGGTGGAGGGGCAGAGGGCATGGGAGGGAAATTATCGAGAGATATTGACCGTACTAATGGGGTCGTAACGTAATGCGTTTCCCTGTACCACTTCTCATCACCTATGTCTCCCCTCAGATATTCCTTAACTAAAGACCATAGAGTAAAAGTATCTATAGGGACCTTTTCAGGTCCGTGAATTACATAATATCCCTGAATCTTATCTCCAACTTCATTCCATGTTTCTAGATTGATAGTGCCATCTCTACGAAACCAAAGGCACACAGCTTCTACAAATTCTAAAAACCAATCTATTTGTTTCTTAGTAAATTTTATCCATCTTGCCGTTAAAAGGGATTTTAACATTGCAGCAAATACTCTATGCTCCGTGCTGGAGGCTACCCCCATTTTGTTTACGTCTGTCAATGACCAGTCCTTAACCCTTTCCCAATAACTCACCAATTGCTGCTCATAGGACAAGCGACGTCCTGTCCCTCGGTGACCGATGTTTCCTGGGTTTCGGCACCAAAAAACGAAGACCAGCTCAGAAGGACGCCTGAAGAACATACGGGCTACTGCTCTGTTGGCATGTAGCAAAGATTATTTGAATAGCAATGTTATTTATATCATGTTAGAGGCTAGTTAAATGAAGTGAATTGCTTGTTCTTAGTTAATTACATCTGTCAGTTACAAAATCATTGTGCTTTGTTACTGATCGCCAAACAGTTTTGTTCATGTATTCATGTGATAGTTCTTTATACTTTGCAGCTGTTCTTTTTCACGGAATGTTGTACAGACCTACCCAAGATCACTTCATATACTTCTCCCTTTCAGGAGATAATCTTTATGCAACCCTTTCAGGCCGACATGATAGGTCTGTATGCTGTCCTCAGGGTTAGGGTTAGGCTAAGTGTAGGGTTAGTGTTAGGGTTAGGCTTTAGGGTTAGGGTTAGGGTTAGGTTACGTTGCTTTTGGGGAAGGGTTAGGGTTTGGGTTATGGTTAAAATTAGAGGTTACAGGTATGGGTTGGGGTTGGGGTTCGTGTTAGTGTTAAGGATAGGATTAGTTTTAATCTTACAGTTAGAGTTAGTATTTGGTTTAGAGTTTGGTTTTGGGTTAGGATTAGGGTTAGGGTTAGGCTTAGGTTTAGGGTAAGGCTTCAGGTTTTGGGTCATAGATTAGGGTTAGGGTTAGTGTTAGGTTTAGGGTTAATGTTAGGTTTGGGGTTAGGTTTTAGGGTTGGGGTTGTGTTTGTTGTTGCGTTTGGTGTTGGTGTTTGGGTTAGGGTTAGGGCTTGTGGTTTTGTTTTGTTGTGAGTAGGGGTAGTGGTAGGAGTTAGGGTTAAATTAACGTTTTAGGGTTATGTTTAGGGTTAGGGTTAGGGTTAGTTGTAGGGGTTAGGGTATAGGTTTGGGGTTAGGGTTGGGGTTGGGATTAGGTTTGGTTTTGGTGTTGGGTTAGTGTTATGGCTATGGTAAGGGTTATGTTTAGAATATAATCATAGGGATTAGGTTTATGGTTAGGGCTTTGGGGTTAGTGTTGAGGTTGGGGTTAGGGTTAGGTTTTGTTTTAAGTTTTTGGATAGGGTTAGGGTTTTGGGGTTACTGTTGGAGATGGGGTTGGTGTTAGGATTAGGATTAGGGTTACGGGTTAGGTTTAGGGTTCGGGTTAGTTAGTGGTAGGGTTAGGGTTAGGATTGGGGTTATTTTTTGTTTTAGTTTTATGGTTATATTTAGAGTATAGGGCTAGGTTTTAGGGTTCGGTTTAGGGTTAGGGTTTGAGTTATGTTTTAGGGTTGTGGTTTAATTGGGGGTTTTGTTAAGGTTTAGTGTTTCGGTTAGGTTAAGGATAAGGTTTTGTGTTAAAGTTAGGGTTAGAGATAGGTATTAGGCTGTTGTTAGGGGTTGGGGTTGGTTTTTGGTGTTGCGGTTGTTTATAAAGGATATGGTTAGGGGATAGGTTAGTTTTAGGATTAGGGTCAGAGTGAGGGTTAAGTTTAAGGTTAGGGTAGGGTTAGAGTTAGGTTTAGGGTTAAGGTTAGGGTTTGTGTTTGCATTAAGGTTAGGTTTCGGGTTAGTGTTAGGTATATAGTTTTAGATTAAGGTAAATGTTAGGGTTAGGGCTTGAGTTAGGTTTAGTGTTAGTGTGGGGTTTATTATTCCCAAGGACGGTTCTTCACAAAGAAGTATTATAGAGGATGTTGAGTTGTTCTATATAGATAGTATATAAATAATACAAAAGAGAAGATGGCTCACCTTCAGGATTGTTATAGGTACGAAGAACAAAACATAACAATCGTTACCAACAGTAAATGATTTATTGAGCAAGCCATAAACGAGCAAAACAGCCCTGGGCATCCAGGAGTCTCCACAACCCGCACAACGGGGGCCTCCCGATCCCACTTTTTATTGTCTCTTATCTCTGCAATTATGTTTATCTTTCCCTTCCTGCGCTGCCCTGGCTGTTATGTGGGGGTCGTTCTCTGCCACCTAGTGGTTGAGATGAAAAGGGCCGTAGGCCTCTTCAGCTTCGATTATGCGCACTTAAGAGGCGATTTTCACTTATTTTTCTTTTTTCAGTTTCTTAGAAAGTCACTGCTATCTGTTGTTCATTGTCCAGTTGTTAGAACTAAGCACTGTGGCTCCAATTTGCACAAATTCCAAAGTTCTTAGACAAAACATTTATACATCTCTTTTGAGTCTTCTACAAACTACATTTTCAGTTTTTTTTTTTTTCTCACCATCACCCTAAACCCTCACCCTAAACCCTCACTCTCACCCTAACCCCATCAGCATCACCCTTATCCCCACTAACACTAAACTTAAACCTACCCTAATCGTAATGCTAACCCATCCTTAAACTCACCCTCACCCTAAACCTCACCCTCAACCTCACCCTAACCCTATCCTAACCCTAACCCTAGATCTTAACCCTAACCTTAACCCTAGTCATAACGCTAAGCCCAACCCTAATCCTTATCCTAACCCTAAACGTAAGCCAAATCCCTACCCTAACACTAATCCAACATCTAAACATAACACTACTACTAAAAGCCAATCTTCATCTAACCTGATTAAAATACCTAAATCCTTCTTTAACACTTACTGTAATATTAAATATTTAACCCTAACCATTATCCTAATCCATTAACACTTACCCTAACCCTAAATACAATTTTACACCTACATCCTTAACACCAGCCCCAACCTTATGCTTCTTTAACACTTACTGCAATAATAAATCTTTAACCCTAACCCTTGCCCCAAACCACAACACTAACCCTAACACTAACACCCTAACCCTAAATGCAACCATACACCTAACCCTATCCAATTACCTAAAAATTACCCTAAAACATACTGTAAAGTTAAATCTTTAAACCTAACACTAACACTAACGCTAATCCTAATACTAACCCTAACCCAAAACCTAACACTAGCCCTACCCTGACCCTAACTTTAACCGTAACACTAACACAAACCTAAACCTAACCCTAATCCTAAACCAACTCTAACCCTAACCCTAAACCAAACCAAACCCTAACATAGCCCTAACCCTAACAATCACCCTAACCAGTAGGATATCCTAACTGTATGGGAACTGCTCAATCATGGCCTGAAACACTGGTCACCTGAGCTGAGCTCCGAGTCAGCCACTGGGGAGAGGTGGACATGATATACATGAGTGATTGGAACTGGTAGAGCCTGGCTCCACGTCTCCCAAACCCCATTTAAGGGCTGACCACCTCCAGGAAAGGATCTCTTCTCAGAGATCCCTCCCACGTGGAGTCCTCTGAGAGCCTTATCATCCTGATGGTGAGCCATCTTTTCTTTTGTATCATTTGTATACTATTGTTATGGTTTTATGATTTTTGTTGTATTACTGATATTCCGCATCATGACATCGTGTGGTGTATTGGGAGTTAAGGAGTTAATGCTCCAGCTCTGTGGATTGTCGATAGTTCTGGGTGTATCTGTTTCAAAACAGAAGAACTACATTCCCCAGAGGACTTTGGGATGCTTTGCAGTTTTACATATTTCCGCCCAGAGGAAAAGATAAAAATTGTCTGCGGTCATGGGACTCTCTCTTCCCTTCAGGATCGAGCTCGGCTGTGGGTGTTTGTTGCAGCCATCTGCCTTCTGCGTTAGCGTAAAGCCTTCAGTTTATCGGACACTCTCTCTCGTTCATTTCATTTGATTCATTTGCCTCAAATCCAATTATATTACATTATATTGTGTTACTTTTCTTTATGATATCTTATTTACTAAATTAGCTTTCCTCCTCAGATCGGTGCCGCTCTTTTCTTCCTCGGCCCATCTCCCTTCCCGTTTTTTTCCCTTTTCCCCTTCCCCATTCCCCAGAGTGTGGGCCCGTGAGTCCCCTAACTCAATTGTCACGGTACCGGGTCAAAATGTTCCGCAAACCGGTGACGACTATCAATACAGAACAACTCAAAATATACCATCATCTATACTATTTGTTTGTGAAGTACCATCCTTGGGAGTTATTTAACCCACACTAACACTAAACCAAACAACCACCTAACCCCTAACTTTAACCCATATCCTTACCCTTATCCTAATCGAACCCATACCAAAACCCCAAACTAACCCCTAACCCTTAAACATAACTGAAACCCTAAACCTAACCCTAACCGTAAAACTAAACATAAAAATAACCCCAACCCTAACCCTATCACTAACTAACCTGAACCCAAAACCTAACCCTAACCCTAATAATAAAACCAACCCTATCTCTATTGGTAACCCCAAAACCGAAACGCTAACCCTGAACCGAAACCTAACCCTAAACCTAACCCTAAAACCTAGCCCTATACTCTAAACATAACCCTAAAACTAAAACAAAAAATAACCCCAATCCTAACCCTAACCCTAAACCTAACCCTAACACTAACACTAACACTAACCCTAATCCGAACCTTACCCCTACCTTTACCCAAAACCCCACCTCAAGCTCCAATCTTAACCCCAACAATAACCCTAACCCTAAACCCCAACCCTAGACCAAAAATATCCTGACTCCCACCCCTACCCCTAACCCCAACCCTAATCCTAACACTAACCCTTACCCTGACCCTAACACTATCACTAACACTAACTGCAACCTCAACACCAAACCCAACCCAAACCCCAACCCAAACCCCAACCCAAACCCTTAACAACAAACCCTAACCCTTACTCAAACCCTATACCTAACACTAACACAAAATGTAACAGTACACCCTAACCCTAACCCAAACCCTGACCCTAACCCAACAACAAATGCAAACCCAACCCCAACCCAAAACCCAACACCAATCCTAACCCTAACCCCTCACACTAACACAAATTCTAACCCTAAAACCTTACCCTAAACCTTAATACTTAAAACTTAATACTTGCCCTAACCCCAACCCTAACTCTTACCCTAACCCTAAACCCTACACTACCCTAACCCTACCCTAAGCCAAACCGCTATAGTAACACTAACACTAACCCTAAACTTAACACTAAACCTTACCCTTATCTCTAACCCTAAACCTAACCACAACCCCAACACCAAACGAACCCCTAAACCACAGAGTGCAGACCACAGTTTGCTTTCACCTGGAGGGACGTTCAGTACACCTGGAACCGTTTGCCCCAGGGGTGGAAGCATAGTCCAACCATTTGCCATGGGTTGATCCAAACTGCATTGGAACAGGGTGGTGCTCCTGAGCATCTGCAATACATTGATGACATTGTTGTATGGGGCAATACAGCAGAGGAAGTCTTTGAGAAAGGAGAGCAGATTATCCAAATTCTCCTACGAGCTGGCTTTGCTATCAAGCAAAGCAAAGTGAAAGGGCCTGCACAAGAAATTCAGCTCCTAGGTATGAAGTGGCAAGATGGACGTCGTCACATCCCTACAGATGTGATTGACAAAATTACTGCCATGTCTCCACCCACCAGTAAGACAGAAACCCAAGCTTTTCTGGGTGTAGTGGGCTTTTGGAGAATGCATGTTCCAAACTGCAGTCTCATTGTGAGCCCTCTCTATCGGGTGACGCGGAAGAAGAATGATCTTGTATGGGGCCCTGAGCAGCAGCAGGCTTTTGAGCAAATTAAGCAGGAGATAGCCCGTGCTTTGATAGCCAGGGCCATTGCGGATGGGACAGGATGTAAAGAACATCCTCTACACTGCTGCTGGAAAGGAAGGTCCCACTTGGAGTTTGTGGCAAAAAGCTCCTGGAAAGACCCGAGGCCGACCCCTCGGATTCTGGAGTTGGGCCTACAGGGGGTCTGAGGACTGCTACACTCCAACTGAGAAGGAGATCTTAGCCGTGTACGAGGGGGTTCGAGCTGCTTCCGAAGTAATCGGTACTGAAATGCAGCTCCTCCTGGCACCTCGGCTGCCAGTGCTGAGCTGGATGTTCAAAGGGACAGCTTCCTCTACCCATCATGCTACTGATGCCACTTGGAGTAAATGGACTGCACTGATTACACAGTGAGCTCGGATGGAGAACCTCAACCGTCCAGGAATCCTGGAGCTGAATCATGGACTGGCCTGAAGCTAAGAAGTTTGGAACGATGCCAGCAGAGGAGGTGTCACGTGCTAAAGAAGCCCCACCATATAATGAACTACCAGACAACGAAAAGAGATATGCCCTGTTCGCAGATGGATCATGTTGCATTGTGTGTAAGCACCGCAGATGGAAATCTGCTGTGTGGAGCCCCACACAAGTTGCAGAGGCCAATGAAGGAGAAGGAGAATCAAGTCAATTTGCAGAGGTAAAGGCTGTCCAGATGGCCTTAGATATTGCTGAACGAGAGAGGTGGCCAGTGCTTTATCTTTACACTGACTCATGGATGGCGGCAAATGCTTTATGGGGGTCGTTACAGCAATGGGAAGAAAATGGTTGGCAACGGAGGGGTAAACCTATTTGGGCTGCTGAACTGTGGAGAAACATTGCTGCCCGAATAAAGAATATGGTTGTAAAGATGCGCCACGTAGATGCTCATGTTCCTAAGAGCCGGGTAACTGAAGAACAACAAAATAACCATCAGGTGGATTGAGCAGCCAAAGTTAAGGTGGCTCAAGTAGACTTGGACTGGAAACACAAGAGTGAATTATTTCTAGCTCGGTGGGCCCATGAGACCTCTGGCCATCAAGGAAGAGATGCAACATATAAGTGGGCTAGAGACCGAGGGGTGGACTTAACTGGATGCCATTGCACCTGGTTATCCATGACTGTGATACATGCGCCACAATTAAACAAGCCAAGAGGATGAAACCTCTTTGGGAGGAAGGACGATGGCAAAAGTATAAATACGGGGAGGCGTGGCAGTTTGCCTTGCCACGATCTCGCAATGATAAGCGTTATGTGCTCACCATGGTGGAGGCAACTACTGGGTGGCTTGAAACATATGCAGTACCCCATGCTACCGCCCGAAACACCATCTTAGGGCTCGAGAAACAAGTCCTATGGTGACATGGCACTCCAGAAAGAATTGAGTCCGATAATGGAACTCATTTCAAAAATTCTCTTGTAAGTACTTGGTCCAAAGCTCATCGAGTGGATTTATCATATCCCCTATCATGCACCAGCTTCTGGTAAAATTGAAAGGTACAATGGGTTGTTAAAAACAATGTTGAAAGCAATGGGTGGTGGGACATTTAAGCACTGGGAGAAGAATTTGTCAGAAGCCACCTGGTCAACACCAGAGGATCCATCAATCGCGATGGTCCTGCCCAATTCAGCTCTCTACCTACTGTAGAGGGAGATAAGGTCCCTGTAGTACATGTGAGAACTTGTTGGGAAAAGCGGTTTGGGTTCTTACAGCTTCTGGAGAGGGCAAAACTCTCCGTGGTACTGTTTTTGTTCAGGGACCTGGGTCTACCTGGTGGGTGAAACAGAAGAATGGGGATGTTCAGTGTTTTACCACAAGGGAATTTGATGTGGGGAGAGTGCCCTCAGTAATTCTATTAGTATGTATATATGTATATATGTATGTTGTATGTGTTAGTATTTAATGCTTGTGAATCATTGTTTCTTTATGTATATATATATATATTAAGCATGATGAAATGATGTTGAATAAGGGGTGGAATGTTATGGTTTTATGATTTTTGTTGTATTACTGATATTCCACATCATGACATCGCGTGGTGTATGGGGAGTTAAGGAGTTAATGCTCCAGCTCTGTGGATTGTCGATAGTTCTGGGTGTACCTGTTTCAGAAGAGAACTACATTCCCCGGAGGATTTTGGGATGCTTTGCAGTTTTACATATTTCCACCCAGAGGGAAAGATAAAAACTGTCTGCGGTCACGGGACTCTCACTTCCCTTCAGGACCGAGCTTGCAGTGGGTGTTTGTTGCAGCCGTCCCTCTTCAGCGTTAGCGTAAGGCCTTCGGTTTATCGCACACTCTCTCTCTTGTTCATTTTATTTGATTCATTTGCCTCAATTCCAATTATATAATATTATATTGTGTTATTTTTCTTTCTGATACCTTATTTACTAAATTAGCTTTCCTCCTCAGATCGTTGCGGCTGTTTTGTTCCTAGGCCCATCTCCCTTCTCCCTTTTTTCCCGTTTCCCCTTCCCCTTCCCAGGGTGTGGGCCCGCGGGTCCCCTGCCTTAATAGTCACAGTACCGGGTCAAACTGTCCCGCAAACCGGTGACAACTATCTATAGAACAACTCAAAATATACCATCATCTATACTACTTCTTTGTGAAGTACCACCATCCTTTGGAGTTATTTACCCCACACTAACACTAACCCTAACTCAAGCCCTAACCCTAACAATTATTGTAAATCTAAATCTATAAACCTAAAAATAACACAAAGCCTAACTCTAAACCTAACCTTAACCCTAAAAATAACCTAACCTTAATGCTAACACAAACCCCCTAGCCCTAAACTTAACCATTCCCTAACCCTAAATTTAAGCGTTCCCTAACCCTAACAGTAACCCTAACCCGTTCCCTAACCCTAAACCCCAACCCTAACACTATCCCAAACCCAAACCAAACCCAAAACTTAACCCTAACCGTAAAACTAACTCAAGCCCTAACCCTAACCGTAACACTAAACATAATCCTAACCCTAACCCTACCCTAATCCAAACCTAAACCTTAACACTAACCGTAACACTAACCATAACCGCAACCCTAACCCTAAACTTATACCTAAACCACTTACACTATGACTAATCCAAAATCAAAACGTAACCATATTACTAAAGCGAATCTTCACCTAACCCGCTGAAATTACCTATATCCTTCCCTAACACTTACTGTAAGACTAAATCTTTAACCCTAAGCCTTACTCTAAACCTAACACTAATTCTAAAGCTATCACATACCCTAACCCTAACCCTAAATCCAATCATAGACTATCCAGTAATTTAAAATATACCCTAACACATACTGTAAAACTAAAGCTTTAAACTTAAGCTTAAACCTAAGCCTAACCCTTACCCTCTCATTAACCCTAAATCTCAGCCTAACCCTAACCCAAAACTTAACACTAACATAACCCTAAGAGTAACACCAACCCAAACCCTAACCCCAAACCTAACCCTAAACATAACCCTAAACATAACCCTAACCGTAACCCTAAGCCTAACCCTACCTTAGCTGTATGGGAACTGCTGAATCACAGCCTGACTCATACCCTAACACTTACTGTAAAACTAAATATTTAAACTTGAACTTGAACCAAAACCTAACCCTCTCCCTCACCCTAACCTAAATCTTAGTCTAACCCTAACTATATAACTTAGCCCTATCGCTAACACTAACCCCATCCCTAATCTGTACCCTAACCCTAACCATAAGCCAAAACCTTACCGTAATACAAAATCAAACATAACCCTTCAACCAAAGCCAGTCTTCACTAAACCCGCTGAAATTACCTAAATCCTTCCATAACACTTACAGTAACACTAAATCTTTAACCCTAACAAGCCTTGCCCTAACACTAACAATTACCCTAAACCTAACACTAAATCCAATCATACACCTAACCGTATACAATAACCTAAAACTTACCCTAAAACTTACTGTAAAACTAAATATAAAAATATTAAATATATATATATTAAAGCAAACACCAACACTAACACTAACCCCAAACCTAACCCTAACCCTACCCTAACTGTATGGGAACTGCTGAATCATGGCCTGAAACACTAATTGGTCACCTGAGATGAGCACCGAATCAGCCATGGGGGCACAGGTGGAGGTGATATACCTGCGTATAACTTACTCTAAATCTTACTGTAAACATCTTTAACACTAATCCTAACACTAACCCAAACCACAAACCTAACCCTAACCCTACCCTAACCCTAACCTTAACCCTAACATAACCCTAACAGTAACCCCAACCCAAACCCTAATCCTAACAGTAACCCCAACCCAAACCCTAACCCAAAACCTAACCCTAAACCTAACCCTAAGCCTTACAATAACAATAACCCTTACGCTACCCTAACTGTATGGGAACTGCTCAATCACGGCCTGAAACACTGGTCACCTGAAGTGAGCACCGAGTCAGCCATGGGGGCACAAGTGGAGGTGATATACCTGTGTGATTGGAATGGGGGGAGCCTGGCTCTACCTCTCCCAAACCCCATTTAAGGGCTGACCACCGCCAGGAAAGGATCTCTTCTCGGAGATCCCTTCCACGTGGAGTCCCCTGCGAGACTTATCATCCTTGTGATAAAAATGAGTGCTGTAATCAAATCAAACCAACTCGAGACAAATGTGTCAGTGTTTTTCAGTGTTTTGCTTTCTGAAAACTATGTAGTTTGTAGAAGACTCAAAATACATGTATAAATGTGTTGTCTAAGAACTTTGGAATTGTGCAAATTGGAGCCACAGTGCTTAGTTCTAACAACTAGACAATAACAACAGATAGCAGTGAACTTCTAAGAAACTGAAAAAAGAAAAAATAAGTGAAAATCTCCTCTTAAGTGTGTTAAATCTCCTCTTAAACCCTACGGCCTTTTTCATCTCAATCACCAGTTGGCAGAGAACGACCCCCACATAACAGCCAGCGCAGCCCAGGAAGGGAAGATAAACATGAATGTAGAGATAAGAAATAATAAATAGTGGGATCGAGAGGCTGCCGTTGCGCACCTCTGGTGGAGCAGAGAGTCCCAGCCGCCCAGCGCTGTTTTGCTCGGTAATTGCTTGCTCAATAAATCTTTTACTGTTGGTAACAATTGATGCGTATTGTTCTTCACACCTATAACAATCCTGATGGTGAGCCATCTTCTCTTTTGTATTAAAAGTACACTATCTATATAGAACAACTCAAAATATACCATCATCTATACTATTTCTTTGTGAAGTATCATCCTTGGGAGTTATTTACAACACATTAACCCTAACCCTAACTCAAGCCCTAACCCTAACCCTAACAATTACTGTAAATCTAAAACTATATACTTAACACTAACCCTAACCCTAACCCTAACCCTAACCCTAAACCTAACACTAACCATACCCCTAAACCGAAACCCACACCCGTAACTCCTAACCCTAACTTTAACTTTAACACTAACCCTTCCCCAAAAGCAACCACAAGCACAAACCCTAACCCTAACCCCAACGGTAAGCCTAACCTTAATCACTTACCCTTTTCCATAACCCTATACCCTAACCCTAACACTAACCCTAACCCTAATCCTAACACTGGTACTACGCCTACCTCAAATGCAACCACAAACCCTAAAGATAATCCTATTAGTCTTAGGATGAGGAGGTCCCCGGGGTTAGGCTGGGGGAAAGATTGTGTTCCCTTTCTGCTCTGCTGCCGTCTGCAATATATGTCTGCATCAGTCGTTCATCTCCGTTCACGTTTTCACACTTTATTCCAGAAAGTTTTTGATGTCTTCTTCTTCGTGAAACTTCGTCAATCTCCGTTTCCCTTACGCACACACGAGCGTTATTGATTCCTTTCTAAAAATCGTATGCTGTTATGTTCTTACCAGTGTAGAGGCGAAATTTGAGTGAAGATGGCTCCTCTCGTATATTCTGGCGTCTGTCGAATTGGACCGAATATTTCCCAACAAACTTCATCACCGGAGTAACGCAGATGAGCCCGTACGAAACTGAGCTGAAACGGCAACAAACGTCATACTTGAATAGTTTCTATCCGCGGATTCCTCTTGAAACACATCAATCTCGCTTTCTGCTGCTTGAGCCGCTGAAGAAAGACGCGCTTCAGCCTGCTGCACAGCGCTGAAGAGCGGCTTTAAATCTCAGCCTGCTGCGTTCTGATTCGAACGTAACAATTACCCGTCTGACAGACTCCGAACCTGGCGTTGTCGATAGAGATGGGGAGGACCCCGGTGTTAGGCTGGGGGAAAGATTGTGTTCCCTTTCTGCTCTGCTGCCGTCTGCAATGTATGTCTGCATCACACGAACATCGTATCACCCGTTTATTTTTCATACACAAAGATATTACTGATTACTTTTTCGAAATTGAATGCTCTTTGAGAGTATATCAGTATAGTAGCGAAATGTGAGTGAAGCTGGCTTCTCTAGCAGATTCTGGTGTCTGTTCAACCGGTTCGAATATTTCCTCAGTAAAATTCATCACCGGAGCATCGAAGATGAGCCCGGACGAATCTGAGCAGAATCGGCAACGAACGTCAAACTCGAATCGCTCTTAACCGCGGAATCCGCTTGAAACGCATCAATCGCGTTTTCTGCTGCTTGAGCCGCTGAAGAAAGACGCGAATCAGCCGGCTGCCCTGCACTGTAGCCGATTCTGACCTGCTAAGCTGAATAAATTAGAGAAGTTTTTATAGCACGGAAAAAACACCTATAGACTTAGTGGAATAGCATTTTTATTTTTTATTTAATTTTGAACATTTTAAAATTTGTTAGTACTACCTTGTAATGTTGAATAAAGTCGAAATATGTTTGAAATTCGTTGTCAGGATCTTATACATTCCACGATAGCTTGACTGATCGCGTGCGATTTTTAAAACAAGAGAAATGAGTACAGCCACGGATTTATTGCAAGTGTGTTTAATGAACAACACTTATGCAGAGCTTTATCTCAAGTAGAAAAACAAAATGTCATGTTCTATAATATGTCAATTGACAGCTCAGTATTTGCCCACACCCAACAATATCAGTAACATTCCAACTAATCCTAATCCTAAATCTATTCATAAAACGAAAACAAACCCGGTCCCTTACGCAAATATTAAATCAAATCCTAACCCTAACATAAAATCATCCCAAACCCTAACCCTTACCGTAAACGTAACCTTATCTTTAACCATAACACTAACACCCTAATCCAAACACTACAACAAACCAAAACTCTAAACCGAGCACTATAGCTGATCATACGATAGATCCTATCCCTTTCTCTAGGACTAAAAACCAGCTAAACTCGAAGTCTCTCCCTATGCCAAATACAAGCACTAAACGTGTTCAAAACACTATTCCTATTCCTATTTTTGAACCTTACCCAATCACAAAACAAATCCAGGGCTTAACCCTTTCACCCTAACGCTCATACTTACCCTACACCACAATTAACAAGAAATGTAACCCTACCTCTATTCTTTAAACCTAGCACTAACCCTATACCTAATTATTACCCTATAATTTAAACTAACCCTAATCCCAACCCTAATGCTGACCCTAACTCTAAACATAATCCGAATCCTAACCCTAACCCAAACCTCTAACACTAAACCTAACCCTAACCCTAACAATAATAATAACCGTAACCCTAACTCAACCCTAACCATAAGCCTAACCCTAACTTTAACCTTGACCTTAACCCCAACACCGACTGCAAACCCAACCCAAACCCCAACTGTTATCCCTAACTAACTGTTATCCCTAACCCTAAGCCAAACCCTAACCCCGTAACCCTAACCCTAAACCTAACCCTAACCAATCCCAACAACTATCCCAACACGAGCCCCACCCTATCACTAACACCAACAACCCAAACCCAAACAGTAATACCTAAAAACTAACACTAACCCTAAACCCAACCCCAACCAAAATCCCAACCCCAACATTAATCCTAACCCTTACCCTAAACGTAATCCTAAGCCTAACCCTAACCCAAGCCAGAACCCTAACCCTAAAACTAACCCCAACCCCAGACGCAACCCAAACCCCAACCTAAATCCCAACCCCAACCCTTATCCTAACCCTATCACTAAACTTAACCTAACCCTAACCCAAACCCTAAACCTAACACTAAGCCATAACCATAACCCTAACCTTATACTAACCCTAACCCTAATCCTAACAAACCTAATCCCAAACCCAACCCCAACCGTAACTCCAAACCTAACCATAACCCTAACCCTAAACTCGCAAAGATTAGTATACCTATAACAATAATAATATACAAATTATGTTTTAAAGATTCGAATGACGGGAAAGATGCTTTCAGGGTTTCTACTTCCCAATCATGTCTCATAACAACTTTTTCACATAGGGGCGATGTTTGATTAATTTGAAAACATTTAGGTAGACCATTAAGTTTTCCAGTATAGCTGATTTTAGCAGAGAAAGTTCTAATATGTGTGTCTGGATACTGTCTCATAAACATGTTTTAGTTATTTTTTTTAAGTTATTTAGGCATGTCTATTTCCTCATCGCATGTAACAGGATGAATAACTGGTGGATTAGGGATAAAAGCCCAATATGTATCAGCTGCACATCCTCGTCTTAGAATCTAGAGGGTGCTTAGTAGAGTGGGGCTAGTAGTTGAATTCTTCGACGTTGGATGTTTTCCTCATTCCGATTCAGGGACAATCTTTGCATCTTCCATAGTAGTTTCCCCATTCTTGTTTTGGGCATGGCGTACGCAGCGCTCTGGGATCCAGCGAGGAGATGTCTCATCTGTGGGAAATATACAAACATATCCTTGACCCTACATTAGTACTGGATCTGGACCGCGCATTTTTCCATCTACTGGATCTTTCCAGAAAACCAAAGGTTTCTCTTTTCGTGATGGATTCCAGTGCCTATCGGCAGCAGTTAATACATCATCATCAAAAGTTAAAAAATTCAGAACAAATAATGCATGAGATATTAAAGAGAAAGGAGTATCTTTAATCCCAATTCCCCATTCCCCCTTCTTTACTTTATTTAGTTGCTTTTTCAGCAGATGGTCATATTTTTCATTGACCTTGAGGATTGTATGGGATCCCCGTTTTGTGTTGAATGTTCAGTTGTTGGCAGAATTTTGTAAAAGCTTGACTGGAATAGGCAGGACCGTTATCTGTTTTTATAAAGCTGAGTCTGAGTCTTCTATTAATCTATCTGAAGTTTGTAACGGCCTAGCTACCAAAATCCTGGTAGGGTTCAGCAGGACTGTGCCTTATTTTGGTCTGTTCCTCTTTTCATACTCCAGATTTCGGTAAATTTTTTTCATTTTTTTCTCATTTTATTTGTTTATTTATTTATTTATTTTCAGGCAGCCAATCCAATTTCTCGTATGAAATCATAGGTTTGCAGGTTATAAGTAAGTTGTTGAAATACTCCTGCAAAATTACCTGCTCCTACCAACTGATCATAAGTTATTCCTAATTGCTGACACTGCGGAGAGCGTACATAGGAATCACAACGCTCAAAATAATCAGAAGTCCATAGTAAATATTCTCCCCCACTCAGTACTGCTTTAGCTAAGGATATCCGGTCTGCTGGCGGGAGCATTTGAGATGTAATTGTCTGTAAAATTGCAAGAGTAAAGGGGGCTGTGGGTCCGTATTGCGCGCTAGCAACTTTCAATTCTCTCAATTGTTTAAAAGGGATTGGCTCATAGTCATTAAGAAATCCTCCCGCTTCATTTTGTCGTTGTATCACTGGATATGCCTGTACTGAAAATCCTTCCATTATTTCACCAGCCTTTCTGTCTTCTTTTAAAGCTAACCGTAAAGGAGAATCTTGCATTATAAGATCCTCTGGTCCTAAAGGGGGGGGCAAAGTGCCTTCTCAAAAAACTGGCAAAATATTAACAGGCTGCTCGATTGCTTGTGCCTGAACCCCAACTTCTTTTATGGATGGGAAGGCAGCAAGTTCTTTGTGATGGTATTGGGCTGCTTCATTATTTAATTCACCCCAATCTTCAGGGCTTAATTTTTCATTTTTTATATTATTTTTGAGGGATTTTTGCGGGGACACCAAACGTTGCTCGTATCTAGGAGGGGAAGGTGGAGGGGCAGAGGGCATGGGAGGGAAATTATCGAGAGATATTGACCGTACTAATGGGGTCGTAACGTAATGCGTTTCCCTGTACCACTTCTCATCACCAATGTCTCCCCTCAGATATTCCTTAACTAAAGACCATAGAGTAAAAGTATCTATAGGGACCTTTTCAGGTCCGTGAATTACATAATATCCCTGAATCTTATCTCCAACTTCATTCCATGTTTCTAGATTGAAAGTGCCATCTCTACGAAACCAAAGGCACACAGCTTCTACAAATTCTAAAAACCAATCTATTTGTTTCTTAGTAAATTTTATCCATCTTGCCGCTAAAAGGGATTTTAACATTGCAGCAAATACTCTATGCTCCGTGCTGGAGGCTACCCCCATTTTGTTTACGTCTGTCAATGACCAGTCCTTAACCCTTTCCCAATAACTCACCAACTGCTGCGCATAGGACAAGCGACGTCCTGTCCCTCGGTGACCGATGTTTCCTGGGTTTCAGCACCAAAAAACGAAGACCAGCTCAGAAGGACGCCTGAAGAACATACGGGCTACTGCTCTGTTGGCATGTAGCAAAGATTATTTGAATAGCAATGTTATTTATATCATGTTAGAGGCTAGTTAAATGAAGTGAATTGCTTGTTCTTAGTTAATTACATCTGTCAGTTACAAAATCATTGTGCTTTGTTACTGATCGCCAAACAGTTTTGTTCATGTATTCATGTGATAGTTCTTTATACTTTGCAGCTGTTCTTTTTCACGGAATGTTGTACAGACCTACCCAAGATCACTTCATATACTTCTCCCTTTCAGGAGATAATCTTTATGCAACCCTTTCAGGCCGACATGATAGGTCTGTATGCTGTCCTCAGGGTTAGGGTTAGGCTAAGTGTAGGGTTAGTGTTAGGGTTAGGCTTTAGGGTTAGGGTTAGGGTTAGGTTACGTTGCTTTTGGGGAAGGGTTAGGGTTTGGGTTATGGTTAAAATTAGAGGTTACAGGTATGGGTAGGGGTTGGGGTTCGTGTTAGTGTTAAGGATAGGATTAGTTTTAATCTTACAGTTAGAGTTAGTATTTGGTTTAGAGTTTGGTTTTGGGTTAGGATTAGGGTTAGGGTTAGGCTTAGGTTTAGGGTAAGGCTTCAGGTTTTGGGTCATAGATTAGGGTTAGGGTTAGTGTTAGGTATAGTTTAAGTGTTAGGTTTAGGGTTAAAGTTAGGTTTGGGGTTAGGTTTTAGGGTTGGGGTTGTGTTTGTTGTTGCGTTTGGTGTTGGTGTTTGGGTTAGGGTTAGGGCTTGTGGTTTTGTTTTGTTGTGAGTAGGGGTAGTGGTAGGAGTTAGGGTTAAATTAACGGTTTAGGGTTATGTTTAGGGTTAGGGTTAGGGTTAGTTGTAGGGGTTAGGGTATAGGTTTGGGGTTAGGGTTGGGGTTGGGATTAGGTTTGGTTTTGGTGTTGGGTTAGTGTTATGGCTATGGTAAGGGTTATGTTTAGAATATAATCATAGGGATTAGGTTTATGGTTAGGGCTTTGGGGTTAGTGTTGAGGTTGGGGTTAGGGTTAGGTTTTGTTTTAAGTTTTTGGATAGGGTTAGGGTTTTGGGGTTACTGTTGGAGATGGGGTTGGTGTTAGGATTAGGATTAGGGTTACGGGTTAGGTTTAGGGTTCGGGTTAGTTAGTGGTAGGGTTAGGGTTAGGATTGGGGTTATTTTTTGTTTTAGTTTTATGGTTATATTTAGAGTATAGGGCTAGGTTTTAGGGTTCGGTTTAGGGTTAGGGTTTGAGTTATGTTTTAGGGTTGTGGTTTAATTGGGGGTTTTGTTAAGGTTTAGTGTTTCGGTTAGGTTAAGGATAAGGTTTTGTGTTAAAGTTAGGGTTAGAGATAGGTATTAGGCTGTTGTTAGGGGTTGGGGTTGGTTTTTGGTGTTGCGGTTGTTTATAAAGGATATGGTTAGGGGATAGGTTAGTTTTAGGATTAGGGTCAGAGTGAGGGTTAAGTTTAAGGTTAGGGTAGGGTTAGAGTTAGGTTTAGGGTTAAGGTTAGGGTTTGTGTTTGCATTAAGGTTAGGTTTCGGGTTAGTGTTAGGTATATAGTTTTAGATTAAGGTAAATGTTAGGGTTAGGGCTTGAGTTAGGTTTAGTGTTAGTGTGGGGTTTATTATTCCCAAGGACGGTTCTTCACAAAGAAGTATTATAGAGGATGTTGAGTTGTTCTATATAGATAGTATATAAATAATACAAAAGAGAAGATGGCTCACCTTCAGGATTGTTATAGGTACGAAGAACAAAACATAACAATCGTTACCAACAGTAAATGATTTATTGAGCAAGCCATAAACGAGCAAAACAGCCCTGGGCATCCAGGAGTCTCCACAACCCGCACAACGGGGGCCTCCCGATCCCACTTTTTATTGTCTCTTATCTCTGCAATTATGTTTATCTTTCCCTTCCTGCGCTGCCCTGGCTGTTATGTGGGGGTCGTTCTCTGCCACCTAGTGGTTGAGATGAAAAGGGCCGTAGGCCTCTTCAGCTTCGATTATGCGCACTTAAGAGGCGATTTTCACTTATTTTTCTTTTTTCAGTTTCTTAGAAAGTCACTGCTATCTGTTGTTCATTGTCCAGTTGTTAGAACTAAGCACTGTGGCTCCAATTTGCACAAATTCCAAAGTTCTTAGACAAAACATTTATACATCTCTTTTGAGTCTTCTACAAACTACATTTTCAGTTTTTTTTTTTTCTCACCATCACCCTAAACCCTCACCCTAAACCCTCACTCTCACCCTAACCCCATCAGCATCACCCTTATCCCCACTAACACTAAACTTAAACCTACCCTAATCGTAATGCTAACCCATCCTTAAACTCACCCTCACCCTAAACCTCACCCTCAACCTCACCCTAACCCTATCCTAACCCTAACCCTAGATCTTAACCCTAACCTTAACCCTAGTCATAACGCTAAGCCCAACCCTAATCCTTATCCTAACCCTAAACGTAAGCCAAATCCCTACCCTAACACTAATCCAACATCTAAACATAACACTACTACTAAAAGCCAATCTTCATCTAACCTGATTAAAATACCTAAATCCTTCTTTAACACTTACTGTAATATTAAATATTTAACCCTAACCATTATCCTAATCCATTAACACTTACCCTAACCCTAAATACAATTTTACACCTACATCCTTAACACCAGCCCCAACCTTATGCTTCTTTAACACTTACTGCAATAATAAATCTTTAACCCTAACCCTTGCCCCAAACCACAACACTAACCCTAACACTAACACCCTAACCCTAAATGCAACCATACACCTAACCCTATCCAATTACCTAAAAATTACCCTAAAACATACTGTAAAGTTAAATCTTTAAACCTAACACTAACACTAACGCTAATCCTAATACTAACCCTAACCCAAAACCTAACACTAGCCCTACCCTGACCCTAACTTTAACCGTAACACTAACACAAACCTAAACCTAACCCTAACCCTAAACCAACTCTAACCCTAACCCTAAACCAAACCAAACCCTAACATAGCCCTAACCCTAACAATCACCCTAACCAGTAGGATATCCTAACTGTATGGGAACTGCTCAATCATGGCCTGAAACACTGGTCACCTGAGCTGAGCTCCGAGTCAGCCACTGGGGAGAGGTGGACATGATATACATGAGTGATTGGAACTGGTAGAGCCTGGCTCCACGTCTCCCAAACCCCATTTAAGGGCTGACCACCTCCAGGAAAGGATCTCTTCTCAGAGATCCCTCCCACGTGGAGTCCTCTGAGAGCCTTATCATCCTGATGGTGAGCCATCTTTTCTTTTGTATCATTTGTATACTATTGTTATGGTTTTATGATTTTTGTTGTATTACTGATATTCCGCATCATGACATCGTGTGGTGTATTGGGAGTTAAGGAGTTAATGCTCCAGCTCTGTGGATTGTCGATAGTTCTGGGTGTATCTGTTTCAAAACAGAAGAACTACATTCCCCAGAGGACTTTGGGATGCTTTGCAGTTTTACATATTTCCGCCCAGAGGAAAAGATAAAAATTGTCTGCGGTCATGGGACTCTCTCTTCCCTTCAGGATCGAGCTCGGCTGTGGGTGTTTGTTGCAGCCATCTGCCTTCTGCGTTAGCGTAAAGCCTTCGGTTTATCGGACACTCTCTCTCGTTCATTTCATTTGATTCATTTGCCTCAAATCCAATTATATTACATTATATTGTGTTACTTTTCTTTATGATATCTTATTTACTAAATTAGCTTTCCTCCTCAGATCAGTGCCGCTGTTTTCTTCCTAGGCCCATCTCCCTTCCCGTTTTTTTCCCTTTTCCCCTTCCCCATTCCCCAGAGTGTGGGCCCGTGAGTCCCCTAACTCAATTGTCACGGTACCGGGTCAAAATGTTCCGCAAACCGGTGACGACTATCAATACAGAACAACTCAAAATATACCATCATCTATACTATTTGTTTGTGAAGTACCATCCTTGGGAGTTATTTAACCCACACTAACACTAAACCAAACAACCACCTAACCCCTAACTTTAACCCATATCCTTACCCTTATCCTAATCAAACCCATACCAAAACCCCAAACTAACCCCTAACCCTTAAACATAACTGAAACCCTAAACCTAACCCTAACTGTAAAACTAAACATAAAAATAACCCCAACCCTAACCCTATCACTAACTAACCTGAACCCAAAACCTAACCCTAACCCTAATAATAAAACCAACCCTATCTCTATTGGTAACCCCAAAACCGAAACGCTAACCCTAAACCGAAACCTAACCCTAAACCTAACCCTAAAACCTAGCCCTATACTCTAAACATAACCCTAAAACTAAAACAAAAAATAACCCCAATCCTAACCCTAACCCTAAACCTAACCCTAACACTAACACTAACCCTAACCCTAATCCGAACCTTACCCCTACCTTTACCCAAAACCCCACCTCAAGCTCCAATCTTAACCCCAACGATAACCCTAACCCTAAACCCCAACCCTAGACCAAAAATATCCTGACTCCCACCCCTACCCCTAACCCCAACCCTAATCCTAACACTAACCCTTACCCTGACCCTAACACTATCACTAACACTAACTGCAACCTCAACACCAAACCCAACCCAAACCCCAACCCAAACCCCAACCCAAACCCTTAACAACAAACCCTAACCCTTACTCAAACCCTATACCTAACACTAACACAAAATGTAACAGTACACCCTAACCCTAACCCAAACCCTGACCCTAACCCAACAACAAATGCAAACCCAACCCCAACCCAAAACCCAACACCAATCCTAACCCTAACCCCTCACACTAACACAAATTCTAACCCTAAAACCTTACCCTAAACCTTAATACTTAAAACTTAATACTTGCCCTAACCCCAACCCTAACTCTTACCCTAACCCTAAACCCTACACTACCCTAACCCTACCCTAAGCCAAACCGCTATAGTAACACTAACACTAACCCTAAACTTAACACTAAACCTTACCCTTATCTCTAACCCTAAACCTAACCACAACCCCAACACCAAACGAACCCCTAAACCACAGAGTGCAGACCACAGTTTGCTTTCACCTGGAGGGACGTTCAGTACACCTGGAACCGTTTGCCCCAGGGGTGGAAGCATAGTCCAACCATTTGCCATGGGTTGATCCAAACTGCATTGGAACAGGGTGGTGCTCCTGAGCATCTGCAATACATTGATGACATTGTTGTATGGGGCAATACAGCAGAGGAAGTCTTTGAGAAAGGAGAGCAGATTATCCAAATTCTCCTACGAGCTGGCTTTGCTATCAAGCAAAGCAAAGTGAAAGGGCCTGCACAAGAAATTCAGCTCCTAGGTATGAAGTGGCAAGATGGACGTCGTCACATCCCTACAGATGTGATTGACAAAATTACTGCCATGTCTCCACCCACCAGTAAGACAGAAACCCAAGCTTTTCTGGGTGTAGTGGGCTTTTGGAGAATGCATGTTCCAAACTGCAGTCTCATTGTGAGCCCTCTCTATCGGGTGACGCGGAAGAAGAATGATCTTGTATGGGGCCCTGAGCAGCAGCAGGCTTTTGAGCAAATTAAGCAGGAGATAGCCCGTGCTTTGATAGCCAGGGCCATTGCGGATGGGACAGGATGTAAAGAACATCCTCTACACTGCTGCTGGAAAGGAAGGTCCCACTTGGAGTTTGTGGCAAAAAGCTCCTGGAAAGACCCGAGGCCGACCCCTCGGATTCTGGAGTTGGGCCTACAGGGGGTCTGAGGACCGCTACACTCCAACTGAGAAGGAGATCTTAGCCGCGTACGAGGGGGTTCGAGCTGCTTCCGAAGTAATCGGTACTGAAATGCAGCTCCTCCTGGCACCTCGGCTGCCAGTGCTGAGCTGGATGTTCAAAGGGACAGCTTCCTCTACCCATCATGCTACTGATGCCACTTGGAGTAAATGGACTGCACTGATTACACAGTGAGCTCGGATGGAGAACCTCAACCGTCCAGGAATCCTGGAGCTGAATCATGGACTGGCCTGAAGCTAAGAAGTTTGGAACGATGCCAGCAGAGGAGGTGTCACGTGCTAAAGAAGCCCCACCATATAATGAACTACCAGACAACGAAAAGAGATATGCCCTGTTCGCAGATGGATCATGTTGCATTGTGTGTAAGCACCGCAGATGGAAATCTGCTGTGTGGAGCCCCACACAAGTTGCAGAGGCCAATGAAGGAGAAGGAGAATCAAGTCAATTTGCAGAGGTAAAGGCTGTCCAGATGGCCTTAGATATTGCTGAACGAGAGAGGTGGCCAGTGCTTTATCTTTACACTGACTCATGGATGGCGGCAAATGCTTTATGGGGGTCGTTACAGCAATGGGAAGAAAATGGTTGGCAACGGAGGGGTAAACCTATTTGGGCTGCTGAACTGTGGAGAAACATTGCTGCCCGAATAAAGAATATGGTTGTAAAGATGCGCCACGTAGATGCTCATGTTCCTAAGAGCCGGGTAACTGAAGAACAACAAAATAACCATCAGGTGGATTGAGCAGCCAAAGTTAAGGTGGCTCAAGTAGACTTGGACTGGAAACACAAGAGTGAATTATTTCTAGCTCGGTGGGCCCATGAGACCTCTGGCCATCAAGGAAGAGATGCAACATATAAGTGGGCTAGAGACCGAGGGGTGGACTTAACTGGATGCCATTGCACCTGGTTATCCATGACTGTGATACATGCGCCACAATTAAACAAGCCAAGAGGATGAAACCTCTTTGGGAGGAAGGACGATGGCAAAAGTATAAATACGGGGAGGCGTGGCAGTTTGCCTTGCCACGATCTCGCAATGATAAGCGTTATGTGCTCACCATGGTGGAGGCAACTACTGGGTGGCTTGAAACATATGCAGTACCCCATGCTACCGCCCGAAACACCATCTTAGGGCTCGAGAAACAAGTCCTATGGTGACATGGCACTCCAGAAAGAATTGAGTCCGATAATGGAACTCATTTCAAAAATTCTCTTGTAAGTACTTGGTCCAAAGCTCATCGAGTGGATTTATCATATCCCCTATCATGCACCAGCTTCTGGTAAAATTGAAAGGTACAATGGGTTGTTAAAAACAATGTTGAAAGCAATGGGTGGTGGGACATTTAAGCACTGGGAGAAGAATTTGTCAGAAGCCACCTGGTCAACACCAGAGGATCCATCAATCGCGATGGTCCTGCCCAATTCAGCTCTCTACCTACTGTAGAGGGAGATAAGGTCCCTGTAGTACATGTGAGAACTTGTTGGGAAAAGCGGTTTGGGTTCTTACAGCTTCTGGAGAGGGCAAAACTCTCCGTGGTACTGTTTTTGTTCAGGGACCTGGGTCTACCTGGTGGGTGAAACAGAAGAATGGGGATGTTCAGTGTTTTACCACAAGGGGATTTGATGTGGGGAGAGTGCCCTCAGTAATTCTATTAGTATGTATATATGTATATATGTATGTTGTATGTGTTAGTATTTAATGCTTGTGAATCATTGTTTCTTTATGTATATATATATATATATATTAAGCATGATGAAATGATGTTGAATAAGGGGTGGAATGTTATGGTTTTATGATTTTTGTTGTATTACTGATATTCCACATCATGACATCGCGTGGTGTATGGGGAGTTAAGGAGTTAATGCTCCAGCTCTGTGGATTGTCGATAGTTCTGGGTGTACCTGTTTCAGAAGAGAACTACATTCCCCGGAGGATTTTGGGATGCTTTGCAGTTTTACATATTTCCACCCAGAGGGAAAGATAAAAACTGTCTGCGGTCACGGGACTCTCACTTCCCTTCAGGACCGAGCTTGCAGTGGGTGTTTGTTGCAGCCGTCCCTCTTCAGCGTTAGCGTAAGGCCTTCGGTTTATCGCACACTCTCTCTCTTGTTCATTTTATTTGATTCATTTGCCTCAATTCCAATTATATAATATTATATTGTGTTATTTTTCTTTCTGATACCTTATTTACTAAATTAGCTTTCCTCCTCAGATCGTTGCGGCTGTTTTGTTCCTAGGCCCATCTCCCTTCTCCCTTTTTTCCCGTTTCCCCTTCCCCTTCCCAGGGTGTGGGCCCGCGGGTCCCCTGCCTTAATAGTCACAGTACCGGGTCAAACTGTCCCGCAAACCGGTGACAACTATCTATAGAACAACTCAAAATATACCATCATCTATACTACTTCTTTGTGAAGTACCACCATCCTTTGGAGTTATTTACCCCACACTAACACTAACCCTAACTCAAGCCCTAACCCTAACAATTATTGTAAATCTAAATCTATAAACCTAAAAATAACACAAAGCCTAACTCTAAACCTAACCTTAACCCTAAAAATAACCTAACCTTAATGCTAACACAAACCCCCTAGCCCTAAACTTAACCATTCCCTAACCCTAAATTTAAGCGTTCCCTAACCCTAACAGTAACCCTAACCCGTTCCCTAACCCTAAACCCCAACCCTAATACTATCCCAAACCCAAACCAAACCCAAAACTTAACCCTAACCGTAAAACTAACTCAAGCCCTAACCCTAACCGTAACACTAAACATAATCCTAACCCTAACCCTACCCTAATCCAAACCTAAACCTTAACACTAACCGTAACACTAACCATAACCGCAACCCTAACCCTAAACTTATACCTAAACCACTTACACTATGACTAATCCAAAATCAAAACGTAACCATATTACTAAAGCGAATCTTCACCTAACCCGCTGAAATTACCTATATCCTTCCCTAACACTTACTGTAAGACTAAATCTTTAACCCTAAGCCTTACTCTAAACCTAACACTAATTCTAAAGCTATCACATACCCTAACCCTAACCCTAAATCCAATCATAGACTATCCAGTAATTTAAAATATACCCTAACACATACTGTAAAACTAAAGCTTTAAACTTAAGCTTAAACCTAAGCCTAACCCTTACCCTCTCATTAACCCTAAATCTCAGCCTAACCCTAACCCAAAACTTAACACTAACATAACCCTAAG
This sequence comes from Cyrtonyx montezumae, assembly GCF_038088225.1. Taxonomy (NCBI): domain Eukaryota; kingdom Metazoa; phylum Chordata; class Aves; order Galliformes; family Odontophoridae; genus Cyrtonyx; species Cyrtonyx montezumae. Next base: position 38,201 of record NW_027072093.1, on the reverse strand, counting down.
AGTAACACCAACCCAAACCCTAACCCCAAACCTAACCCTAAACATAACCCTAAACATAACCCTAACCGTAACCCTAAGCCTAACCCTACCTTAGCTGTATGGGAACTGCTGAATCACAGCCTGACTCATACCCTAACACTTACTGTAAAACTAAATATTTAAACTTGAACTTGAACCAAAACCTAACCCTCTCCCTCACCCTAACCTAAATCTTAGTCTAACCCTAACTATATAACTTAGCCCTATCGCTAACACTAACCCCATCCCTAATCTGTACCCTAACCCTAACCATAAGCCAAAACCGTACCGTAATACAAAATCAAACATAACCCTTCAACCAAAGCCAGTCTTCACTAAACCCGCTGAAATTACCTAAATCCTTCCATAACACTTACAGTAACACTAAATCTTTAACCCTAACAAGCCTTGCCCTAACACTAACAATTACCCTAAACCTAACACTAAATCCAATCATACACCTAACCGTATACAATAACCTAAAACTTACCCTAAAACTTACTGTAAAACTAAATATAAAAATATTAAATATATATATATTAAAGCAAACACCAACACTAACACTAATCCCAAACCTAACCCTAACCCTACCCTAACTGTATGGGAACTGCTGAATCATGGCCTGAAACACTAATTGGTCACCTGAGATGAGCACCGAATCAGCCATGGGGGCACAGGTGGAGGTGATATACCTGCGTATAACTTACTCTAAATCTTACTGTAAACATCTTTAACACTAATCCTAACACTAACCCAAACCACAAACCTAACCCTAACCCTACCCTAACCCTAACCTTAACCCTAACATAACCCTAACAGTAACCCCAACCCAAACCCTAATCCTAACAGTAACCCCAACCCAAACCCTAACCCAAAACCTAACCCTAAACCTAACCCTAAGCCTTACAATAACAATAACCCTTACGCTACCCTAACTGTATGGGAACTGCTCAATCACGGCCTGAAACACTGGTCACCTGAGGTGAGCACCGAGTCAGCCATGGGGGCACAAGTGGAGGTGATATACCTGTGTGATTGGAATGGGGGGAGCCTGGCTCTACCTCTCCCAAACCCCATTTAAGGGCTGACCACCGCCAGGAAAGGATCTCTTCTCGGAGATCCCTTCCACGTGGAGTCCCCTGCGAGACTTATCATCCTTGTGATAAAAATGAGTGCTGTAATCAAATCAAACCAACTCGAGACAAATGTGTCAGTGTTTTTCAGTGTTTTGCTTTCTGAAAACTATGTAGTTTGTAGAAGACTCAAAATACATGTATAAATGTGTTGTCTAAGAACTTTGGAATTGTGCAAATTGGAGCCACAGTGCTTAGTTCTAACAACTAGACAATAACAACAGATAGCAGTGAACTTCTAAGAAACTGAAAAAAGAAAAAATAAGTGAAAATCTCCTCTTAAGTGTGTTAAATCTCCTCTTAAACCCTACGGCCTTTTTCATCTCAATCACCAGTTGGCAGAGAACGACCCCCACATAACAGCCAGCGCAGCCCAGGAAGGGAAGATAAACATGAATGTAGAGATAAGAAATAATAAATAGTGGGATCGAGAGGCTGCCGTTGCGCACCTCTGGTGGAGCAGAGAGTCCCAGCCGCCCAGCGCTGTTTTGCTCGGTAATTGCTTGCTCAATAAATCTTTTACTGTTGGTAACAATTGATGCGTATTGTTCTTCACACCTATAACAATCCTGATGGTGAGCCATCTTCTCTTTTGTATTAAAAGTACACTATCTATATAGAACAACTCAAAATATACCATCATCTATACTATTTCTTTGTGAAGTATCATCCTTGGGAGTTATTTACAACACATTAACCCTAACCCTAACTCAAGCCCTAACCCTAACCCTAACAATTACTGTAAATCTAAAACTATATACTTAACACTAACCCTAACCCTAACCCTAACCCTAACCCTAAACCTAACACTAACCATACCCCTAAACCGAAACCCACACCCGTAACTCCTAACCCTAACTTTAACTTTAACACTAACCCTTCCCCAAAAGCAACCACAAGCACAAACCCTAACCCTAACCCCAACGGTAAGCCTAACCTTAATCACTTACCCTTTTCCATAACCCTATACCCTAACCCTAACACTAACCCTAACCCTAATCCTAACACTGGTACTACGCCTACCTCAAATGCAACCACAAACCCTAAAGATAATCCTATTAGTCTTAGGATGAGGAGGTCCCCGGGGTTAGGCTGGGGGAAAGATTGTGTTCCCTTTCTGCTCTGCTGCCGTCTGCAATATATGTCTGCATCAGTCGTTCATCTCCGTTCACGTTTTCACACTTTATTCCAGAAAGTTTTTGATGTCTTCTTCTTCGTGAAACTTCGTCAATCTCCGTTTCCCTTACGCACACACGAGCGTTATTGATTCCTTTCTAAAAATCGTATGCTGTTATGTTCTTACCAGTGTAGAGGCGAAATTTGAGTGAAGATGGCTCCTCTCGTATATTCTGGCGTCTGTCGAATTGGACCGAATATTTCCCAACAAACTTCATCACCGGAGTAACGCAGATGAGCCCGTACGAAACTGAGCTGAAACGGCAACAAACGTCATACTTGAATAGTTTCTATCCGCGGATTCCTCTTGAAACACATCAATCTCGCTTTCTGCTGCTTGAGCCGCTGAAGAAAGACGCGCTTCAGCCTGCTGCACAGCGCTGAAGAGCGGCTTTAAATCTCAGCCTGCTGCGTTCTGATTCGAACGTAACAATTACCCGTCTGACAGACTCCGAACCTGGCGTTGTCGATAGAGATGGGGAGGACCCCGGTGTTAGGCTGGGGGAAAGATTGTGTTCCCTTTCTGCTCTGCTGCCGTCTGCAATGTATGTCTGCATCACACGAACATCGTATCACCCGTTTATTTTTCATACACAAAGATATTACTGATTACTTTTTCGAAATTGAATGCTCTTTGAGAGTATATCAGTATAGTAGCGAAATGTGAGTGAAGCTGGCTTCTCTAGCAGATTCTGGTGTCTGTTCAACCGGTTCGAATATTTCCTCAGTAAAATTCATCACCGGAGCATCGAAGATGAGCCCGGACGAATCTGAGCAGAATCGGCAACGAACGTCAAACTCGAATCGCTCTTAACCGCGGAATCCGCTTGAAACGCATCAATCGCGTTTTCTGCTGCTTGAGCCGCTGAAGAAAGACGCGAATCAGCCGGCTGCCCTGCACTGTAGCCGATTCTGACCTGCTAAGCTGAATAAATTAGAGAAGTTTTTATAGCACGGAAAAAACACCTATAGACTTAGTGGAATAGCATTTTTAATTTTTATTTAATTTTGAACATTTTAAAATTTGTTAGTACTACCTTGTAATGTTGAATAAAGTCGAAATATGTTTGAAATTCGTTGTCAGGATCTTATACATTCCACGATAGCTTGACTGATCGCGTGCGATTTTTAAAACAAGAGAAATGAGTACAGCCACGGATTTATTGCAAGTGTGTTTAATGAACAACACTTATGCAGAGCTTTATCTCAAGTAGAAAAACAAAATGTCATGTTCTATAATATGTCAATTGACAGCTCAGTATTTGCCCACACCCAACAATATCAGTAACATTCCAGCTAATCCTAATCCTAAATCTATTCATAAAACGAAAACAAACCCGGTCCCTTACGCAAATATTAAATCAAATCCTAACCCTAACATAAAATCATCCCAAACCCTAACCCTTACCGTAAACGTAACCTTATCTTTAACCATAACACTAACACCCTAATCCAAACACTACAACAAACCAAAACTCTAAACCGAGCACTATAGCTGATCATACGATAGATCCTATCCCTTTCTCTAGGACTAAAAACCAGCTAAACTCGAAGTCTCTCCCTATGCCAAATACAAGCACTAAACGTGTTCAAAACACTATTCCTATTCCTATTTTTGAACCTTACCCAATCACAAAACAAATCCAGGGCTTAACCCTTTCACCCTAACGCTCATACTTACCCTACACCACAATTAACAAGAAATGTAACCCTACCTCTATTCTTTAAACCTAGCACTAACCCTATACCTAATTATTACCCTATAATTTAAACTAACCCTAATCCCAACCCTAATGCTGACCCTAACTCTAAACATAATCCGAATCCTAACCCTAACCCAAACCTCTAACACTAAACCTAACCCTAACCCTAACAATAATAATAACCGTAACCCTAACTCAACCCTAACCATAAGCCTAACCCTAACTTTAACCTTGACCTTAACCCCAACACCGACTGCAAACCCAACCCAAACCCCAACTGTTATCCCTAACTAACTGTTATCCCTAACCCTAAGCCAAACCCTAACCCCGTAACCCTAACCCTAAACCTAACCCTAACCAATCCCAACAACTATCCCAACACGAGCCCCACCCTATCACTAACACCAACAACCCAAACCCAAACAGTAATACCTAAAAACTAACACTAACCCTAAACCCAACCCCAACCAAAATCCCAACCCCAACATTAATCCTAACCCTTACCCTAAACGTAATCCTAAGCCTAACCCTAACCCAAGCCAGAACCCTAACCCTAAAACTAACCCCAACCCCAGACGCAACCCAAACCCCAACCTAAATCCCAACCCCAACCCTTATCCTAACCCTATCACTAAACTTAACCTAACCCTAACCCAAACCCTAAACCTAACACTAAGCCATAACCATAACCCTAACCTTATACTAACCCTAACCCTAATCCTAACAAACCTAATCCCAAACCCAACCCCAACCGTAACTCCAAACCTAACCATAACCCTAACCCTAAACTCGCAAAGATTAGTATACCTATAACAATAATAATATACAAATTATGTTTTAAAGATTCGAATGACGGGAAAGATGCTTTCAGGGTTTCTACTTCCCAATCATGTCTCATAACAACTTTTTCACATAGGGGCGATGTTTGATTAATTTGAAAACATTTAGGTAGACCATTAAGTTTTCCAGTATAGCTGATTTTAGCAGAGAAAGTTCTAATATGTGTGTCTGGATACTGTCTCATAAACATGTTTTAGTTATTTTTTTTAAGTTATTTAGGCATGTCTATTTCCTCATCGCATGTAACAGGATGAATAACTGGTGGATTAGGGATAAAAGCCCAATATGTATCAGCTGCACATCCTCGTCTTAGAATCTAGAGGGTGCTTAGTAGAGTGGGGCTAGTAGTTGAATTCTTCGACGTTGGATGTTTTCCTCATTCCGATTCAGGGACAATCTTTGCATCTTCCATAGTAGTTTCCCCATTCTTGTTTTGGGCATGGCGTACGCAGCGCTCTGGGATCCAGCGAGGAGATGTCTCATCTGTGGGAAATATACAAACATATCCTTGACCCTACATTAGTACTGGATCTGGACCGCGCATTTTTCCATCTACTGGATCTTTCCAGAAAACCAAAGGTTTCTCTTTTCGTGATGGATTCCAGTGCCTATCGGCAGCAGTTAATACATCATCATCAAAAGTTAAAAAATTCAGAACAAATAATGCACGAGATATTAAAGAGAAAGGAGTATCTTTAATCCCAATTCCCCATTCCCCCTTCTTTACTTTATTTAGTTGCTTTTTCAGCAGATGGTCATATTTTTCATTGACCTTGAGGATTGTATGGGATCCCCGTTTTGTGTTGAATGTTCAGTTGTTGGCAGAATTTTGTAAAAGCTTGACTTGAATAGGCAGGACCGTTATCTGTTTTTATAAAGCTGAGTCTGAGTCTTCTATTAATCTATCTGAAGTTTGTAACGGCCTAGCTACCAAAATCCTGGTAGGGTTCAGCAGGACTGTGCCTTATTTTGGTCTGTTCCTCTTTTCATACTCCAGATTTCGGTAAATTTTTTTCATTTTTTTCTCATTTTATTTGTTTATTTATTTATTTATTTTCAGGCAGCCAATCCAATTTCTCGTATGAAATCATAGGTTTGCAGGTTATAAGTAAGTTGTTGAAATACTCCTGCAAAATTACCTGCTCCTACCAACTGATCATAAGTTATTCCTAATTGCTGACACTGCGGAGAGCGTACATAGGAATCACAACGCTCAAAATAATCAGAAGTCCATAGTAAATATTCTCCCCCACTCAGTACTGCTTTAGCTAAGGATATCCGGTCTGCTGGCGGGAGCATTTGAGATGTAATTGTCTGTAAAATTGCAAGAGTAAAGGGGGCTGTGGGTCCGTATTGCGCGCTAGCAACTTTCAATTCTCTCAATTGTTTAAAAGGGATTGGCTCATAGTCATTAAGAAATCCTCCCGCTTCATTTTGTCGTTGTATCACTGGATATGCCTGTACTGAAAATCCTTCCATTATTTCACCAGCCTTTCTGTCTTCTTTTAAAGCTAACCGTAAAGGAGAATCTTGCATTATAAGATCCTCTGGTCCTAAAGGGGGGGGCAAAGTGCCTTCTCAAAAAGCTGGCAAAATATTAACAGGCTGCTCGATTGCTTGCGCCTGAACCCCAACTTCTTTTATGGATGGGAAGGCAGCAAGTTCTTTGTGATGGTATTGGGCTGCTTCATTATTTAATTCACCCCAATCTTCAGGGCTTAATTTTTCATTTTTTATATTATTTTTGAGGGATTTTTGCGGGGACACCAAACGTTGCTCGTATCTAGGAGGGGAAGGTGGAGGGGCAGAGGGCATGGGAGGGAAATTATCGAGAGATATTGACCGTACTAATGGGGTTGTAACGTAATGCGTTTCCCTGTACCACTTCTCATCACCTATGTCTCCCCTCAGATATTCCTTAACTAAAGACCATAGAGTAAAAGTATCTATAGGGACCTTTTCAGGTCCGTGAATTACATAATATCCCTGAATCTTATCTCCAACTTCATTCCATGTTTCTAGATTGATAGTGCCATCTCTACGAAACCAAAGGCACACAGCTTCTACAAATTCTAAAAACCAATCTATTTGTTTCTTAGTAAATTTTATCCATCTTGCCGTTAAAAGGGATTTTAACATTGCAGCAAATACTCTATGCTCCGTGCTGGAGGCTACCCCCATTTTGTTTACGTCTGTCAATGACCAGTCCTTAACCCTTTCCCAATAACTCACCAACTGCTGCTCATAGGACAAGCGACGTCCTGTCCCTCGGTGACCGATGTTTCCTGGGTTTCGGCACCAAAAAACGAAGACCAGCTCAGAAGGACGCCTGAAGAACATACGGGCTACTGCTCTGTTGGCACGTAGCAAAGATTATTTGAATAGCAATGTTATTTATATCATGTTAGAGGCTAGTTAAATGAAGTGAATTGCTTGTTCTTAGTTAATTACATCTGTCAGTTACAAAATCATTGTGCTTTGTTACTGATCGCCAAACAGTTTTGTTCATGTATTCATGTGATAGTTCTTTATACTTTGCAGCTGTTCTTTTTCACGGAATGTTGTACAGACCTACCCAAGATCACTTCATATACTTCTCCCTTTCAGGAGATAATCTTTATGCAACCCTTTCAGGCCGACATGATAGGTCTGTATGCTGTCCTCAGGGTTAGGGTTAGGCTAAGTGTAGGGTTAGTGTTAGGGTTAGGCTTTAGGGTTAGGGTTAGGGTTAGGTTACGTTGTTTTTGGGGAAGGGTTAGGGTTTGGGTTATGGTTAAAATTAGAGGTTACAGGTATGGGTTGGGGTTGGGGTTCGTGTTAGTGTTAAGGATAGGATTAGTTTTAATCTTACAGTTAGAGTTAGTATTTGGTTTAGAGTTTGGTTTTGGGTTAGGATTAGGGTTAGGGTTAGGCTTAGGTTTAGGGTAAGGCTTCAGGTTTTGGGTCATAGATTAGGGTTAGGGTTAGTGTTAGGTATAGTTTAAGTGTTAGGTTTAGGGTTAAAGTTAGGTTTGGGGTTAGGTTTTAGGGTTGGGGTTGTGTTTGTTGTTGCGTTTGGTGTTGGTGTTTGGGTTAGGGTTAGGGCTTGTGGTTTTGTTTTGTTGTGAGTAGGGGTAGTGGTAGGAGTTAGGGTTAAATTAACGGTTTAGGGTTATGTTTAGGGTTAGGGTTAGTTGTAGGGGTTAGGGTATAGGTTTGGGGTTAGGGTTGGGGTTGGGATTAGGTTTGGTTTTGGTGTTGGGTTAGTGTTATGGCTATGGTAAGGGTTATGTTTAGAATATAATCATAGGGATTAGGTTTATGGTTAGGGCTTTGGGGTTAGTGTTGAGGTTGGGGTTAGGGTTAGGTTTTGTTTTAAGTTTTTGGTTAGGGTTAGGGTTTTGGGGTTACTGTTGGAGATGGGGTTGGTGTTAGGATTAGGATTAGGGTTACGGGTTAGGTTTAGGGTTCGGGTTAGTTAGTGGTAGGGTTAGGGTTAGGATTGGGGTTATTTTTTGTTTTAGTTTTATGGTTATATTTAGAGTATAGGGCTAGGTTTTAGGGTTCGGTTTAGGGTTAGGGTTTGAGTTATGTTTTAGGGTTGTGGTTTAATTGGGGGTTTTGTTAAGGTTTAGTGTTTCGGTTAGGTTAAGGATAAGGTTTTGTGTTAAAGTTAGGGTTAGAGATAGGTATTAGGCTGTTGTTAGGGGTTGGGGTTGGTTTTTGGTGTTGCGGTTGTTTATAAAGGATATGGTTAGGGGATAGGTTAGTTTTAGGATTAGGGTCAGAGTGAGGGTTAAGTTTAAGGTTAGGGTAGGGTTAGAGTTAGGTTTAGGGTTAAGGTTAGGGTTTGTGTTTGCATTAAGGTTAGGTTTCGGGTTAGTGTTAGGTATATAGTTTTAGATTAAGGTAAATGTTAGGGTTAGGGCTTGAGTTAGGTTTAGTGTTTGAAGCCTTTCGGACCCGCCGTCGGCTTCATTCAGGTGTTCGTGTTCGTTAGGGACTCATCGGTCTGTCCATTTACCTCGGTGCACACCAATGTGGTGGGTGGTAAAATGGCGTTTATTTGTTCGTAACAACAACTTTTATAGTTTACCATAGTTTCGTTTACGCCCCTCAGGCGCTTGCATAATTACCTCCTTATCTAGGTGCTACAGGCATTATTACCTTATTTGGTCACAATTGGCACTACTCCCTTATCTGGTTACTATTGGCAACCCCTTGAGGGTGGAATTCTTCTGTGATCACCCCCTACATTCCTTGTGAGCAGAATCTTTCCGTGATCACTGGCTACATTTCCCCCTCCCGATGCATTAATTTCCCTACTGTAATCAGAGAGGACTCTACTCGCGTACATCCCGAAATCCCCGCTTTACGCCTATACATGCTATTGTCCTCTCCGGCAAGCCTTAACCCGTTACATCCCGATACGCTAAATAGCCTAGCCTCTACAACCCTATTACACGTTCCTTTACAAGCTATTCTGCATCTTTCTATACTCTATGTGATAATTGATTGTACGATCAATCATCCGTTGCGCGCAACCTAACAGAATTTGCAAGAAGCAAGGCAAACATACTAGCAGAAGCAACATAATTATAAGTCCCAAAAGCAGACCCTTCAGTAAATGCACAGTCCATCCCCCAATGTCTCCGAACAGTCCACGCAGCCAATCTCCAATTGGGTCCTCTTCCACGCCGATTTTGTTGACGTGTTCCTTCATAAGCTGCAACTTCTTATGTATGGATTCACTGTGGTCACTAAGATTAAAACAGCACATTCCTGCGATATCCTCACAGCCATGGCCATGAGCCAAAAGCAGGAAATCAATAGCTGCTCGGTTCTGCAGGACCGCATGCCTAACGCTTGCGACGTCCGTTAATAAATCGCTGAGGAGTGAAGTTGTTAAATTGGCCTGCTTAACGGACCAGCAAGCCAGTCTCTCGATCTCCTTCAAGGCTTGAGCTGTTCCAATTGGAAATATTATGGAGGCAAATATCCGAGCGGTCGGGCCCCACAACCGAACTTCATCCCCACAGTCCTCTGTTAAAGTGTGAATTGATCTTCTTCTACGTTGCAGGGTACCCTTTGTAATATTGACCCAATGTCTCATCTGTGGTGACAAGATAGTAAGTTTTCCCAAGTAACATGGTCCTCCCACCGCCTTCCTCGGAATACCGTGCCATGCGCGGTCCCCACAAATCAGGAATACGCCTGGTGGCAAAGCTTTAGCTGACTGATCATTTAGTAAAACCTCTTGTCTTATAGTCCCTCCTTTAGATGTATAACATAAGCCATAAGCATTTCCCTTCGAGAAACTACCTCCACAATAAGTAGACCAATTAAAAGCAACACGATTTTTTGGAGAGACACTTGTCCAAACTTGACCTAAATAAGGACTATGAATGGTTAGTAGTTTTAGATTATTGTGCGCAAATTTTTCATAGGTACTACCTGGACCAAACAGCAAGCAAGTGGTATTAGTTCCATTTACATTATTAACCGTGCGGGATCCCAGTAAATCCAGTTCCTGGGGGTCCCATGGCAAAGAACTATTGAGGCTATGGATTAAACATGCACTTTGAGTTGCAGGCTCTGAATAATTACAGGCAGAAACATTTCTGACATATGCCTTGAATTCCCGAGTCTCGTACCCTGGCGACCCAATTAAACAGGTTTTAAAAGGAGAGGTAGCAGACTGCAAGGCCAAACAAAAGTCCTGTCGACCTGTTTGGTTCGCCCAAGTGACCCAAAGGTTTTCCGGTTGACCTAGTAAATGTGTATCGGCACCTGCTCCCATGACTTCAAACAGAACCAAGAAACAAACAACCATTGTAATACTGTTCATTCTCGTTGGCAGCAAGGGCTTCTTCTCCGGGACCTTCCCGCTCATCTTCTTCCCTGGGTCCTTTTCGCTCGCCTTCTTTGGGTATCCAATCCAAAATGCCTGCAAAAAGAGAACTCGCCTCATCTTTCCTCGTCATACTATCCCCACGACTTATGTCCGGTTTGACCTTTCTAGAAGGAATCCAGATAATTTTATCTGTCTCCACATTCTTAACCGCTACATAACCTCGACCCCATACTAAGACGTTCCATCCCTTCTCCCAACTACCCGCTTCCGTACGTACTTTGACAGGTGGCCCTTCAGTGAGAACAGTTGGTTTCCAATGTTTCTGCACTGGGGTCTTAACATTCTCACCTCGCTCAAAATGATTCAATGCATACAGTGCTTTTGCTAATATTTCTCCTTGCCTATTCGTTGAGATCCTTTTCATAAAGCCATCTCCTTCCGCGAGCACACGGATCTTGTCTTTCAAAAGTCGATTGGCTCGCTCTACCATAGCCTGACCTTGGGAATTCCCAGGAATTCCCGTTGTATGTGCTATTCCCCACCGTGCCAACCATTCTCGGGTGGATTTTGAGGTGAAGCATGACCCATTGTCTGTTTTTACTGCCTTAGGTTTTCCTAGCGCGGCAATAGCTGTGGCCCAGTGATGCTGAGCCGCCGTTGACGTTACACGACAATGTTGGGTTGCTACCACCACCGAAGCAGTATCTACAGTGACAGCTAACCAAGAGCGCGGTGCCATTCTTGGTTCAAGCGTAAAGTCTGTCTGCCATATCTGTAAGGGTCCCAGGCCCCTGGGGTTTACTCCAGCCTCTAGCGCAGGGGCCGAATTGCAGTAAGGACAGGCCTGGATCACTTCCCTCGCCTGCTGCATAGATATATTACATGCTCTGGACAAAGCACGAGGCCCGATGTGGAAGGCCGTATGGAGGTCTTTGGCTTCCCTCAGTGGGTTTGCCTGGAGGGTGGCCCGTGCGTCAGCCTCGATATTCCCCTCTGTAAAAAATCCTGGCACATCAGAGTGACTGCGCACATGAAGGACCGCGACCACGGCTGTTCTCTGGTCTGTGAGTGGGGTAATTTTCCGTCTGTCTAAAACATATTTGATTATCTCTCCAGGTGTCGTTAGTGTGGAAGGCGCTGCTCTTTTAAGCTGTTGAATGTCTGAGTGTGTTTTCTGCCTAAAGCAATCAATAATCACAGGAGCCCGTGCGTCTGATGGGAGATCCGACCCTTCAACCGCTTTTATGAGGCGATTGGCAAAATCCACAAAGGATTCGGATGGGCCCTGTGTAATACTTGCCCAAGGGGCCGTAGGCTCTGCCAAACGAGCGACCTCCCTGAGTGCTTGGAGAGCCGATGCCGTAACAGCAACCAACTTCCCCGGTCTCAAAAGTGCGGCCTGGCCCTCTGGGTTCCCAGTCATTCCGTCCGCCAGACCCCGTAAGCGGTCCAAGTTGGTTCGCTCCCCCCGCCCCTGACCGTTAGCGGGATGTCGAGGGTCCCGGGTAGCTGCCGCCACTACCGTCTGCAGCTGGATACTCCACGCATCCATCCACAAAGCATATTGGGCGGGAGCTAGTAGAACCCTCATAAGATTCGTAACATCATGCGGCAGCAGCGGGGAAGACATAAGAGCTTCCACCTCTGCCATAGTGACTGGAGATCGTAAACCCTTGGTCCTGACCGTGTCAGCCAATCGCGTAATCAGTTTTGGCTCCAGAGGGGTCCAAGCCGGTCCCTCTGTTTTAATCACCACAGGCATTGCCACTACGGATGTGCTCTCTGTTGTAAGTTCCTCCCTAATCCTTGCCCAATCAGTTAACGCCGGCCCAGGGGCTGAGCCAGAGCCCCCCGACTCCGCCCTCTGTCCAACCCGATCAGTTAAAGCCGGCCCAGGGGCTGAGTCAGAGCACCCGGACTCCGCCCTCCATCCAACCCCTCGGGGCACACCATCCCGCCCCGCTGATAACATAGCCACACCCTCCTTCTCCGCCCCTCCCAACCCCTCCAAAGAAGGATACAAGCCGCTCCCCACATAAGGAGGAGGGGCGGCGGGGGCAGAAGGAGGAGCAGAAATTGAGCAAGAGCAGCTGTTATCTGTCTTGCAACAATTGCAGGATGTTTCAGCAGCCTGTGGCGCAATCCGCTCAGCGGTCTTGGGCGCGGTCGCCTCTCCGCGCGCCACCTTAGCGTCTTGCCACGTGGGCATCTTGTCCTTCTTCTCTCCATCTGGAGGCTCCACAAGCGGTCTCATTGTGGAATCTGTGGGAGACACCTTTCCTCCCCCCAAACCCTGCCAAAACTTCGCCTGCTCAGATGTAATCCGTTCATCCCGCGCTGTTTTCAGCGCCCCCAAGACCAACCCCCAGGTTTTCAACTCTCCTGACTTCCCAAGCACCATCGCCCGCTGAGAAAGCGTTGCGGTGATGAGATCCCAGGACCCCGGGGTATACAAATCTGAGGGAGATGTAAGCAGTCCCTCCTTTTGTAAAAGGGACAACATTGCCCCTATTTCCTTCTTAGAAGGAGACGTTTTCCCACAAGGAGAAGTTTTCCCGCAATAGGTCTTACACGCGGACGAAATCACCTTTATGACGGCCTCCATGTCGCGTCCTCACGAATCAGTCACCGGGGATCGCCGCCGAATGACTTCCAGGTCCACGACGCAGCTACCGGGGATCGCCACCAAATAGCCGCCTGGGTCCTCGGCAGGTTCACGGGCTCTAGCGCGCTTAGAGCCCCCTCCGACGCTACCCAGCTTCCACTCTCGTAAGCCGCAGCCCCCTCTAACCGAGGGTCATCATCTCCTTCCCCAAGGGAGACGGAAGAGAGCAGGAACGCCACGCCGCCTGTGGCCCGACCACTATTCCCTAATTATCACGTCGGGGTCACCAGATGAAGCCTTTCGGACCCGCCGTCGGCTTCATTCAGGTGTTCGTGTTCGTTAGGGACTCATCGGTCTGTCCATTTACCTCGGTGCACACCAATGTGGTGGGTGGTAAAATGGCGTTTATTTGTTCGTAACAACAACTTTTATAGTTTACCATAGTTTCGTTTACGCCCCTCAGGCGCTTGCATAATTACCTCCTTATCTAGGTGCTACAGGCATTATTACCTTATTTGGTCACAATTGGCACTACTCCCTTATCTGGTTACTATTGGCAACCCCTTGAGGGTGGAATTCTTCTGTGATCACCCCCTACATTCCTTGTGAGCAGAATCTTTCCGTGATCACTGGCTACAAGTGTTAGTGTGGGGTTTATTATTCCCAAGGACGGTTCTTCACAAAGAAGTATTATAGAGGATGTTGAGTTGTTCTATATAGATAGTATATAAATAATACAAAAGAGAAGATGGCTCACCTTCAGGATTGTTATAGGTACGAAGAACAAAACATAACAATCGTTACCAACTGTAAATGATTTATTGAGCAAGCCATAAACGAGCAAAACAGCCCTGGGCATCCAGGAGTCTCCACAACCCGCACAACGGGGGCCTCCCGATCCCACTTTTTATTGTCTCTTATCTCTGCAATTATGTTTATCTTTCCCTTCCTGCGCTGCCCTGGCTGTTATGTGGGGGGTCGTTCTCTGCCACCTAGTGGTTGAGATGAAAAGGGCCGTAGGCCTCTTCAGCTTCGATTATGCGCACTTAAGAGGCGATTTTCACTTATTTTTCTTTTTTCAGTTTCTTAGAAAGTCACTGCTATCTGTTGTCCATTGTCCAGTTGTTAGAACTAAGCACTGTGGCTCCAATTTGTACAAATTCCAAAGTTCTTAGACAAAACATTTATACATCTCTTTTGAGTCTTCTACAAACTACATTTTCAGTTTTTTTTTTTTCTCACCATCACCCTAAACCCTCACCCTAAACCCTCACTCTCACCCTAACCCCATCAGCATCACCCTTATCCCCACTAACACTAAACTTAAACCTACCCTAATCGTAATGCTAACCCATCCTTAAACTCACCCTCACCCTAAACCTCACCCTCAACCTCACCCTAACCCTATCCTAACCCTAACCCTAGATCTTAACCCTAACCTTAACCCTAGTCATAACGCTAAGCCCAACCCTAATCCTTATCCTAACCCTAAACGTAAGCCAAATCCCTACCCTAACACTAATCCAACATCTAAACATAACACTACTACTAAAAGCCAATCTTCATCTAACCTGATTAAAATACCTAAATCCTTCTTTAACACTTACTGTAATATTAAATATTTAACCCTAACCATTATCCTAATCCATTAACACTTACCCTAACCCTAAATACAATTTTACACCTACATCCTTAACACCAGCCCCAACCTTATGCTTCTTTAACACTTACTGCAATAATAAATCTTTAACCCTAACCCTTGCCCCAAACCACAACACTAACACCCTAACCCTAAATGCAACCATACACCTAACCCTATCCAATTACCTAAAAATTACCCTAAAACATACTGTAAAGTTAAATCTTTAAACCTAACACTAACACTAACGCTAATCCTAATACTAACCCTAACCCAAAACCTAACACTAGCCCTACCCTGACCCTAACTTTAACCGTAACACTAACACAAACCTAAACCTAACCCTAACCCTAAACCAACTCTAACCCTAACCCTAAACCAAACCAAACCCTAACATAGCCCTAACCCTAACAATCACCCTAACCAGTAGGATATCCTAACTGTATGGGAACTGCTCAATCATGGCCTGAAACACTGGTCACCTGAGCTGAGCTCCGAGTCAGCCACTGGGGAGAGGTGGACATGATATACATGAGTGATTGGAACTGGTAGAGCCTGGCTCCACGTCTCCCAAACCCCATTTAAGGGCTGACCACCTCCAGGAAAGGATCTCTTCTCGGAGATCCCTCCCACGTGGAGTCCTCTGAGAGCCTTATCATCCTGATGGTGAGCCATCTTTTCTTTTGTATCATTTGTATACTATTGTTATGGTTTTATGATTTTTGTTGTATTACTGATATTCCGCATCATGACATCGTGTGGAGTATTGGGAGTTAAGGAGTTAATGCTACAGCTCTGTGGATTGTCGATAGTTCTGGGTGTATCTGTTTCAAAACAGAAGAACTACATTCCCCAGAGGGGAATTACATTATATTGTGTTATTTTATTATATTGTGTTATTTTAGTAACACAATATTACATTATATTGTGTTACTTTTCTTTATGATATCTTATTTACTAAATTAGCTTTCCTCCTCAGATCGGTGCCGCTCTTTTCTTCCTCGGCCCATCTCCCTTCCCGTTTTTTTCCCTTTTCCCCTTCCCCATTCCCCAGAGTGTGGGCCCGTGAGTCCCCTAACTCAATTGTCACGGTACCGGGTCAAAATGTTCCGCAAACCGGTGACGACTATCAATACAGAACAACTCAAAATATACCATCATCTATACTATTTGTTTGTGAAGTACCATCCTTGGGAGTTATTTAACCCACACTAACACTAAACCAAACAACCACCTAACCCCTAACTTTAACCCATATCCTTACCCTTATCCTAATCGAACCCATACCAAAACCCCAAACTAACCCCTAACCCTTAAACATAACTGAAACCCTAAACCTAACCCTAACCGTAAAACTAAACATAAAAATAACCCCAACCCTAACCCTATCACTAACTAACCTGAACCCAAAACCTAACCCTAACCCTAATAATAAAACCAACCCTATCTCTATTGGTAACCCCAAAACCGAAACGCTAACCCTAAACCGAAACCTAACCCTAAAACCTAACCCTAAAACCTAGCCCTATACTCTAAACATAACCCTAAAACTAAAACAAAAAATAACCCCAATCCTAACCCTAACCCTAAACCTAACCCTAACACTAACACTAACCCTAACCCTAATCCGAACCTTACCCCTACCTTTACCCAAAACCCCACCTCAAGCTCCAATCTTAACCCCAACGATAACCCTAACCCTAAACCCCAACCCTAGACCAAAAATATCCTGACTCCCACCCCTACCCCTAACCCCAACCCTAATCCTAACACTAACCCTTACCCTGACCCTAACACTATCACTAACACTAACTGCAACCTCAACACCAAACCCAACCCAAACCCCAACCCAACCCCCAACCCAAACCCTTAACAACAAACCCTAACCCTTACTCAAACCCTATACCTAACACTAACACAAAATGTAACAGTACACCCTAACCCTAACCCAAACCCTGACCCTAACCCAACAACAAATGCAAACCCAACCCCAACCCAAAACCCAACACCAATCCTAACCCTAACCCCTCACACTAACACAAATTCTAACCCTAAAACCTTACCCTAAACCTTAATACTTAAAACTTAATACTTGCCCTAACCCCAACCCTAACTCTTACCCTAACCCTAAACCCTACACTACCCTAACCCTACCCTAAGCCAAACCGCTATAGTAACACTAACACTAACCCTAAACTTAACACTAAACCTTACCCTTATCTCTAACCCTAAACCTAACCACAACCCCAACACCAAACGAACCCCTAAACCACAGAGTGCAGACCACAGTTTGCTTTCACCTGGAGGGACGTTCAGTACACCTGGAACCGTTTGCCCCAGGGGTGGAAGCATAGTCCAACCATTTGCCATGGGTTGATCCAAACTGCATTGGAACAGGGTGGTGCTCCTGAGCATCTGCAATACATTGATGACATTGTTGTATGGGGCAATACAGCAGAGGAAGTCTTTGAGAAAGGAGAGCAGATTATCCAAATTCTCCTACGAGCTGGCTTTGCTATCAAGCAAAGCAAAGTGAAAGGGCCTGCACAAGAAATTCAGCTCCTAGGTATGAAGTGGCAAGATGGACGTCGTCACATCCCTACAGATGTGATTGACAAAATTACTGCCATGTCTCCACCCACCAGTAAGACAGAAACCCAAGCTTTTCTGGGTGTAGTGGGCTTTTGGAGAATGCATGTTCCAAACTGCAGTCTCATTGTGAGCCCTCTCTATCGGGTGACGCGGAAGAAGAATGATCTTGTATGGGGCCCTGAGCAGCAGCAGGCTTTTGAGCAAATTAAGCAGGAGATAGCCCGTGCTTTGATAGCCAGGGCCATTGCGGATGGGACAGGATGTAAAGAACATCCTCTACACTGCTGCTGGAAAGGAAGGTCCCACTTGGAGTTTGTGGCAAAAAGCTCCTGGAAAGACCCGAGGCCGACCCCTCGGATTCTGGAGTTGGGCCTACAGGGGGTCTGAGGACCGCTACACTCCAACTGAGAAGGAGATCTTAGCCGCGTACGAGGGGGTTCGAGCTGCTTCCGAAGTAATCGGTACTGAAATGCAGCTCCTCCTGGCACCTCGGCTGCCAGTGCTGAGCTGGATGTTCAAAGGGACAGCTTCCTCTACCCATCATGCTACTGATGCCACTTGGAGTAAATGGACTGCACTGATTACACAGTGAGCTCGGATGGAGAACCTCAACCGTCCAGGAATCCTGGAGCTGAATCATGGACTGGCCTGAAGCTAAGAAGTTTGGAACGATGCCAGCAGAGGAGGTGTCACGTGCTAAAGAAGCCCCACCATATAATGAACTACCAGACAACGAAAAGAGATATGCCCTGTTCGCAGATGGATCATGTTGCATTGTGTGTAAGCACCGCAGATGGAAATCTGCTGTGTGGAGCCCCACACAAGTTGCAGAGGCCAATGAAGGAGAAGGAGAATCAAGTCAATTTGCAGAGGTAAAGGCTGTCCAGATGGCCTTAGATATTGCTGAACGAGAGAGGTGGCCAGTGCTTTATCTTTACACTGACTCATGGATGGCGGCAAATGCTTTATGGGGGTCGTTACAGCAATGGGAAGAAAATGGTTGGCAACGGAGGGGTAAACCTATTTGGGCTGCTGAACTGTGGAGAAACATTGCTGCCCGAATAAAGAATATGGTTGTAAAGATGCGCCACGTAGATGCTCATGTTCCTAAGAGCCGGGTAACTGAAGAACAACAAAATAACCATCAGGTGGATTGAGCAGCCAAAGTTAAGGTGGCTCAAGTAGACTTGGACTGGAAACACAAGAGTGAATTATTTCTAGCTCGGTGGGCCCATGAGACCTCTGGCCATCAAGGAAGAGATGCAACATATAAGTGGGCTAGAGACCGAGGGGTGGACTTAACTGGATGCCATTGCACCTGGTTATCCATGACTGTGATACATGCGCCACAATTAAACAAGCCAAGAGGATGAAACCTCTTTGGGAGGAAGGACGATGGCAAAAGTATAAATACGGGGAGGCGTGGCAGGTTGCCTTGCCACGATCTCGCAATGATAAGCGTTATGTGCTCACCATGGTGGAGGCAACTACTGGGTGGCTTGAAACATATGCAGTACCCCATGCTACCGCCCGAAACACCATCTTAGGGCTCGAGAAACAAGTCCTATGGTGACATGGCACTCCAGAAAGAATTGAGTCCGATAATGGAACTCATTTCAAAAATTCTCTTGTAAGTACTTGGTCCAAAGCTCATCGAGTGGATTTATCATATCCCCTATCATGCACCAGCTTCTGGTAAAATTGAAAGGTACAATGGGTTGTTAAAAACAATGTTGAAAGCAATGGGTGGTGGGACATTTAAGCACTGGGAGAAGAATTTGTCAGAAGCCACCTGGTCAACACCAGAGGATCCATCAATCGCGATGGTCCTGCCCAATTCAGCTCTCTACCTACTGTAGAGGGAGATAAGGTCCCTGTAGTACATGTGAGAACTTGTTGGGAAAAGCGGTTTGGGTTCTTACAGCTTCTGGAGAGGGCAAAACTCTCCGTGGTACTGTTTTTGTTCAGGGACCTGGGTCTACCTGGTGGGTGAAACAGAAGAATGGGGATGTTCAGTGTTTTACCACAAGGGGATTTGATGTGGGGAGAGTGCCCTCAGTAATTCTATTAGTATGTATATATGTATATATGTATGTTGTATGTGTTAGTATTTAATGCTTGTGAATCATTGTTTCTTTATGTATATATATATATATATATTAAGCATGATGAAATGATGTTGAATAAGGGGTGGAATGTTATGGTTTTATGATTTTTGTTGTATTACTGATATTCCACATCATGACATCGCGTGGTGTATGGGGAGTTAAGGAGTTAATGCTCCAGCTCTGTGGATTGTCGATAGTTCTGGGTGTACCTGTTTCAGAAGAGAACTACATTCCCCGGAGGATTTTGGGATGCTTTGCAGTTTTACATATTTCCACCCAGAGGGAAAGATAAAAACTGTCTGCGGTCACGGGACTCTCACTTCCCTTCAGGACCGAGCTTGCAGTGGGTGTTTGTTGCAGCCGTCCCTCTTCAGCGTTAGCGTAAGGCCTTCGGTTTATCGCACACTCTCTCTCTTGTTCATTTTATTTGATTCATTTGCCTCAATTCCAATTATATAATATTATATTGTGTTATTTTTCTTTCTGATACCTTATTTACTAAATTAGCTTTCCTCCTCAGATCGTTGCGGCTGTTTTGTTCCTAGGCCCATCTCCCTTCTCCCTTTTTTCCCGTTTCCCCTTCCCCTTCCCAGGGTGTGGGCCCGCGGGTCCCCTGCCTTAATAGTCACAGTACCGGGTCAAACTGTCCCGCAAACCGGTGACAACTATCTATAGAACAACTCAAAATATACCATCATCTATACTACTTCTTTGTGAAGTACCACCATCCTTTGGAGTTATTTACCCCACACTAACACTAACCCTAACTCAAGCCCTAACCCTAACAATTATTGTAAATCTAAATCTATAAACCTAAAAATAACACAAAGCCTAACTCTAAACCTAACCTTAACCCTAAAAATAACCTAACCTTAATGCTAACACAAACCCCCTAGCCCTAAACTTAACCATTCCCTAACCCTAAATTTAAGCGTTCCCTAACCCTAACAGTAACCCTAACCCGTTCCCTAACCCTAAACCCCAACCCTAACACTATCCCAAACCCAAACCAAACCCAAAACTTAACCCTAACCGTAAAACTAACTCAAGCCCTAACCCTAACCGTAACACTAAACATAATCCTAACCCTAACCCTACCCTAATCCAAACCTAAACCTTAACACTAACCGTAACACTAACCATAACCGCAACCCTAACCCTAAACTTATACCTAAACCACTTACACTATGACTAATCCAAAATCAAAACGTAACCATATTACTAAAGCGAATCTTCACCTAACCCGCTGAAATTACCTATATCCTTCCCTAACACTTACTGTAAGACTAAATCTTTAACCCTAAGCCTTACTCTAAACCTAACACTAATTCTAAAGCTATCACATACCCTAACCCTAACCCTAAATCCAATCATAGACTATCCAGTAATTTAAAATATACCCTAACACATACTGTAAAACTAAAGCTTTAAACTTAAGCTTAAACCTAAGCCTAACCCTTACCCTCTCATTAACCCTAAATCTCAGCCTAACCCTAACCCAAAACTTAACACTAACATAACCCTAAGAGTAACACCAACCCAAACCCTAACCCCAAACCTAACCCTAAACATAACCCTAAACATAACCCTAACCGTAACCCTAAGCCTAACCCTACCTTAGCTGTATGGGAACTGCTGAATCACAGCCTGACTCATACCCTAACACTTACTGTAAAACTAAATATTTAAACTTGAACTTGAACCAAAACCTAACCCTCTCCCTCACCCTAACCTAAATCTTAGTCTAACCCTAACTATATAACTTAGCCCTATCGCTAACACTAACCCCATCCCTAATCTGTACCCTAACCCTAACCATAAGCCAAAACCTTACCGTAATACAAAATCAAACATAACCCTTCAACCAAAGCCAGTCTTCACTAAACCCGCTGAAATTACCTAAATCCTTCCATAACACTTACAGTAACACTAAATCTTTAACCCTAACAAGCCTTGCCCTAACACTAACAATTACCCTAAACCTAACACTAAATCCAATCATACACCTAACCGTATACAATAACCTAAAACTTACCCTAAAACTTACTGTAAAACTAAATATAAAAATATTAAATATATATATATTAAAGCAAACACCAACACTAACACTAACCCCAAACCTAACCCTAACCCTACCCTAACTGTATGGGAACTGCTGAATCATGGCCTGAAACACTAATTGGTCACCTGAGATGAGCACCGAATCAGCCATGGGGGCACAGGTGGAGGTGATATACCTGCGTATAACTTACTCTAAATCTTACTGTAAACATCTTTAACACTAATCCTAACACTAACCCAAACCACAAACCTAACCCTAACCCTACCCTAACCCTAACCTTAACCCTAACATAACCCTAACAGTAACCCCAACCCAAACCCTAATCCTAAGAGTAACCCCAACCCAAACCCTAACCCAAAACCTAACCCTAAACCTAACCCTAAGCCTTACAATAACAATAACCCTTACGCTACCCTAACTGT
Organism: Cyrtonyx montezumae; assembly: GCF_038088225.1. Taxonomy (NCBI): domain Eukaryota; kingdom Metazoa; phylum Chordata; class Aves; order Galliformes; family Odontophoridae; genus Cyrtonyx; species Cyrtonyx montezumae. The sequence goes on along the minus strand of NW_027072093.1, from coordinate 16,070 downwards.
ATGGGAACTGCTCAATCACGGCCTGAAACACTGGTCACCTGAGGTGAGCACCGAGTCAGCCATGGGGGCACAAGTGGAGGTGATATACCTGTGTGATTGGAATGGGGGGAGCCTGGCTCTACCTCTCCCAAACCCCATTTAAGGGCTGACCACCGCCAGGAAAGGATCTCTTCTCGGAGATCCCTTCCACGTGGAGTCCCCTGCGAGACTTATCATCCTTGTGATAAAAATGAGTGCTGTAATCAAATCAAACCAACTCGAGACAAATGTGTCAGTGTTTTTCAGTGTTTTGCTTTCTGAAAACTATGTAGTTTGTAGAAGACTCAAAATACATGTATAAATGTGTTGTCTAAGAACTTTGGAATTGTGCAAATTGGAGCCACAGTGCTTAGTTCTAACAACTAGACAATAACAACAGATAGCAGTGAACTTCTAAGAAACTGAAAAAAGAAAAAATAAGTGAAAATCTCCTCTTAAGTGTGTTAAATCTCCTCTTAAACCCTACGGCCTTTTTCATCTCAATCACCAGTTGGCAGAGAACGACCCCCACATAACAGCCAGCGCAGCCCAGGAAGGGAAGATAAACATGAATGTAGAGATAAGAAATAATAAATAGTGGGATCGAGAGGCTGCCGTTGCGCACCTCTGGTGGAGCAGAGAGTCCCAGCCGCCCAGCGCTGTTTTGCTCGGTAATTGCTTGCTCAATAAATCTTTTACTGTTGGTAACAATTGATGCGTATTGTTCTTCACACCTATAACAATCCTGATGGTGAGCCATCTTCTCTTTTGTATTAAAAGTACACTATCTATATAGAACAACTCAAAATATACCATCATCTATACTATTTCTTTGTGAAGTATCATCCTTGGGAGTTATTTACAACACATTAACCCTAACCCTAACTCAAGCCCTAACCCTAACCCTAACAATTACTGTAAATCTAAAACTATATACTTAACACTAACCCTAACCCTAACCCTAACCCTAACCCTAAACCTAACACTAACCATACCCCTAAACCGAAACCCACACCCGTAACTCCTAACCCTAACTTTAACTTTAACACTAACCCTTCCCCAAAAGCAACCACAAGCACAAACCCTAACCCTAACCCCAACGGTAAGCCTAACCTTAATCACTTACCCTTTTCCATAACCCTATACCCTAACCCTAACACTAACCCTAACCCTAATCCTAACACTGGTACTACGCCTACCTCAAATGCAACCACAAACCCTAAAGATAATCCTATTAGTCTTAGGATGAGGAGGTCCCCGGGGTTAGGCTGGGGGAAAGATTGTGTTCCCTTTCTGCTCTGCTGCCGTCTGCAATATATGTCTGCATCAGTCGTTCATCTCCGTTCACGTTTTCACACTTTATTCCAGAAAGTTTTTGATGTCTTTTTCTTCGTGAAACTTCGTCAATCTCCGTTTCCCTTACGCACACACGAGCGTTATTGATTCCTTTCTAAAAATCGTATGCTGTTATGTTCTTACCAGTGTAGAGGCGAAATTTGAGTGAAGATGGCTCCTCTCGTATATTCTGGCGTCTGTCGAATTGGACCGAATATTTCCCAACAAACTTCATCACCGGAGTAACGCAGATGAGCCCGTACGAAACTGAGCTGAAACGGCAACAAACGTCATACTTGAATAGTTTCTATCCGCGGATTCCTCTTGAAACACATCAATCTCGCTTTCTGCTGCTTGAGCCGCTGAAGAAAGACGCGCTTCAGCCTGCTGCACAGCGCTGAAGAGCGGCTTTAAATCTCAGCCTGCTGCGTTCTGATTCGAACGTAACAATTACCCGTCTGACAGACTCCGAACCTGGCGTTGTCGATAGAGATGGGGAGGACCCCGGTGTTAGGCTGGGGGAAAGATTGTGTTCCCTTTCTGCTCTGCTGCCGTCTGCAATGTATGTCTGCATCACACGAACATCGTATCACCCGTTTATTTTTCATACACAAAGATATTACTGATTACTTTTTCGAAATTGAATGCTCTTTGAGAGTATATCAGTATAGTAGCGAAATGTGAGTGAAGCTGGCTTCTCTAGCAGATTCTGGTGTCTGTTCAACCGGTTCGAATATTTCCTCAGTAAAATTCATCACCGGAGCATCGAAGATGAGCCCGGACGAATCTGAGCAGAATCGGCAACGAACGTCAAACTCGAATCGCTCTTAACCGCGGAATCCGCTTGAAACGCATCAATCGCGTTTTCTGCTGCTTGAGCCGCTGAAGAAAGACGCGAATCAGCCGGCTGCCCTGCACTGTAGCCGATTCTGACCTGCTAAGCTGAATAAATTAGAGAAGTTTTTATAGCACGGAAAAAACACCTATAGACTTAGTGGAATAGCATTTTTAATTTTTATTTAATTTTGAACATTTTAAAATTTGTTAGTACTACCTTGTAATGTTGAATAAAGTCGAAATATGTTTGAAATTCGTTGTCAGGATCTTATACATTCCACGATAGCTTGACTGATCGCGTGCGATTTTTAAAACAAGAGAAATGAGTACAGCCACGGATTTATTGCAAGTGTGTTTAATGAACAACACTTATGCAGAGCTTTATCTCAAGTAGAAAAACAAAATGTCATGTTCTATAATATGTCAATTGACAGCTCAGTATTTGCCCACACCCAACAATATCAGTAACATTCCAACTAATCCTAATCCTAAATCTATTCATAAAACGAAAACAAACCCGGTCCCTTACGCAAATATTAAATCAAATCCTAACCCTAACATAAAATCATCCCAAACCCTAACCCTTACCGTAAACGTAACCTTATCTTTAACCATAACACTAACACCCTAATCCAAACACTACAACAAACCAAAACTCTAAACCGAGCACTATAGCTGATCATACGATAGATCCTATCCCTTTCTCTAGGACTAAAAACCAGCTAAACTCGAAGTCTCTCCCTATGCCAAATACAAGCACTAAACGTGTTCAAAACACTATTCCTATTCCTATTTTTGAACCTTACCCAATCACAAAACAAATCCAGGGCTTAACCCTTTCACCCTAACGCTCATACTTACCCTACACCACAATTAACAAGAAATGTAACCCTACCTCTATTCTTTAAACCTAGCACTAACCCTATACCTAATTATTACCCTATAATTTAAACTAACCCTAATCCCAACCCTAATGCTGACCCTAACTCTAAACATAATCCGAATCCTAACCCTAACCCAAACCTCTAACACTAAACCTAACCCTAACCCTAACAATAATAATAACCGTAACCCTAACTCAACCCTAACCATAAGCCTAACCCTAACTTTAACCTTGACCTTAACCCCAACACCGACTCCAAACCCAACCCAAACCCCAACTGTTATCCCTAACTAACTGTTATCCCTAACCCTAAGCCAAACCCTAACCCCGTAACCCTAACCCTAAACCTAACCCTAACCAATCCCAACAACTATCCCAACACGAGCCCCACCCTATCACTAACACCAACAACCCAAACCCAAACAGTAATATCTAAAAACTAACACTAACCCTAAACCCAACCCCAACCAAAATCCCAACCCCAACGTTAATCCTAACCCTTACCCTAAACGTAATCCTAAGCCTAACCCTAACCCAAGCCAGAACCCTAACCCTAAAACTAACCCCAACCCCAGACGCAACCCAAACCCCAACCTAAATCCCAACCCCAACCCTTATCCTAACCCTATCACTAAACTTAACCTAACCCTAACCCAAACCCTAAACCTAACACTAAGCCATAACCATAACCCTAACCTTATACTAACCCTAACCCTAATCCTAACAAACCTAATCCCAAACCCAACCCCAACCGTAACTCCAAACCTAACCATAACCCTAACCCTAAACTCGCAAAGATTAGTATACCTATAACAATAATAATATACAAATTATGTTTTAAAGATTCGAATGACGGGAAAGATGCTTTCAGGGTTTCTACTTCCCAATCATGTCTCATAACAACTTTTTCACATAGGGGCGATGTTTGATTAATTTGAAAACATTTAGGTAGACCATTAAGTTTTCCAGTATAGCTGATTTTAGCAGAGAAAGTTCTAATATGTGTGTCTGGATACTGTCTCATAAACATGTTTTAGTTATTTTTTTTAAGTTATTTAGGCATGTCTATTTCCTCATCGCATGTAACAGGATGAATAACCGGTGGATTAGGGATAAAAGCCCAATATGTATCAGCTGCACATCCTCGTCTTAGAATCTAGAGGGTGCTTAGTAGAGTGGGGCTAGTAGTTGAATTCTTCGACGTTGGATGTTTTCCTCATTCCGATTCGGGGACAATCTTTGCATCTTCCATAGTAGTTTCCCCATTCTTGTTTTGGGCATGGCATACGCAGCGCTCTGGGATCCAGCGAGGAGATGTCTCATCTGTGGGAAATATACAAACATATCCTTGACCCTACATTAGTACTGGATCTGGACCGCGCATTTTTCCATCTACTGGATCTTTCCAGAAAACCAAAGGTTTCTCTTTTCGTGATGGATTCCAGTGCCTATCGGCAGCAGTTAATACATCATCATCAAAAGTTAAAAAATTCAGAACAAATAATGCATGAGATATTAAAGAGAAAGGAGTATCTTTAATCCCAATTCCCCATTCCCCCTTCTTTACTTTATTTAGTTGCTTTTTCAGCAGATGGTCATATTTTTCATTGACCTTGAGGATTGTATGGGATCCCCGTTTTGTGTTGAATGTTCAGTTGTTGGCAGAATTTTGTAAAAGCTTGACTGGAATAGGCAGGACCATTATCTGTTTTTATAAAGCTGAGTCTGAGTCTTCTATTAATCTATCTGAAGTTTGTAACGGCCTAGCTACCAAAATCCTGGTAGGGTTCAGCAGGACTGTGCCTTATTTTGGTCTGTTCCTCTTTTCATACTCCAGATTTCGGTAAATTTTTTTCATTTTTTTCTCATTTTATTTGTTTATTTATTTATTTATTTTCAGGCAGCCAATCCAATTTCTCGTATGAAATCATAGGTTTGCAGGTTATAAGTAAGTTGTTGAAATACTCCTGCAAAATTACCTGCTCCTACCAACTGATCATAAGTTATTCCTAATTGCTGACACTGCGGAGAGCGTACATAGGAATCACAACGCTCAAAATAATCAGAAGTCCATAGTAAATACTCTCCCCCACTCAGTACTGCTTTAGCTAAGGATATCCGGTCTGCTGGCGGGAGCATTTGAGATGTAATTGTCTGTAAAATTGCAAGAGTAAAGGGGGCTGTGGGTCCGTATTGCGCGCTAGCAACTTTCAATTCTCTCAATTGTTTAAAAGGGATTGGCTCATAGTCATTAAGAAATCCTCCCGCTTCATTTTGTCGTTGTATCACTGGATATGCCTGTACTGAAAATCCTTCCATTATTTCACCAGCCTTTCTGTCTTCTTTTAAAGCTAACCGTAAAGGAGAATCTTGCATTATAAGATCCTCTGGTCCTAAAGGGGGGGGGCAAAGTGCCTTCTCAAAAAGCTGGCAAAATATTAACAGGCTGCTCGATTGCTTGCGCCTGAACCCCAACTTCTTTTATGGATGGGAAGGCAGCAAGTTCTTTGTGATGGTATTGGGCTGCTTCATTATTTAATTCACCCCAATCTTCAGGGCTTAATTTTTCATTTTTTATATTATTTTTGAGGGATTTTTGCGGGGACACCAAACGTTGCTCGTATCTAGGAGGGGAAGGTGGAGGGGCAGAGGGCATGGGAGGGAAATTATCGAGAGATATTGACCGTACTAATGGGGTCGTAACGTAATGCGTTTCCCTGTACCACTTCTCATCACCTATGTCTCCCCTCAGATATTCCTTAACTAAAGACCATAGAGTAAAAGTATCTATAGGGACCTTTTCAGGTCCGTGAATTACATAATATCCCTGAATCTTATCTCCAACTTCATTCCATGTTTCTAGATTGATAGTGCCATCTCTACGAAACCAAAGGCACACAGCTTCTACAAATTCTAAAAACCAATCTATTTGTTTCTTAGTAAATTTTATCCATCTTGCCGCTAAAAGGGATTTTAACATTGCAGCAAATACTCTATGCTCCGTGCTGGAGGCTACCCCCATTTTGTTTACGTCTGTCAATGACCAGTCCTTAACCCTTTCCCAATAACTCACCAACTGCTGCTCATAGGACAAGCGACGTCCTGTCCCTCGGTGACCGATGTTTCCTGGGTTTCGGCACCAAAAAACGAAGACCAGCTCAGAAGGACGCCTGAAGAACATACGGGCTACTGCTCTGTTGGCACGTAGCAAAGATTATTTGAATAGCAATGTTAGTTATATCATGTTAGAGGCTAGTTAAATGAAGTGAATTGCTTGTTCTTAGTTAATTACATCTGTCAGTTACAAAATCATTGTGCTTTGTTACTGATCGCCAAACAGTTTTGTTCATGTATTCATGTGATAGTTCTTTATACTTTGCAGCTGTTCTTTTTCACGGAATGTTGTACAGACCTACCCAAGATCACTTCATATACTTCTCCCTTTCAGGAGATAATCTTTATGCAACCCTTTCAGGCCGACATGATAGGTCTGTATGCTGTCCTCAGGGTTAGGGTTAGGCTAAGTGTAGGGTTAGTGTTAGGGTTAGGCTTTAGGGTTAGGGTTAGGGTTAGGTTACGTTGCTTTTGGGGAAGGGTTAGGGTTTGGGTTATGGTTAAAATTAGAGGTTACAGGTATGGGTTGGGGTTGGGGTTCGTGTTAGTGTTAAGGATAGGATTAGTTTTAATCTTACAGTTAGAGTTAGTATTTGGTTTAGAGTTTGGTTTTGGGTTAGGATTAGGGTTAGGGTTAGGCTTAGGTTTAGGGTAAGGCTTCAGGTTTTGGGTCATAGATTAGGGTTAGGGTTAGTGTTAGGTATAGTTTAAGTGTTAGGTTTAGGGTTAAAGTTAGGTTTGGGGTTAGGTTTTAGGGTTGGGGTTGTGTTTGTTGTTGCGTTTGGTGTTGGTGTTTGGGTTAGGGTTAGGGCTTGTGGTTTTGTTTTGTTGTGAGTAGGGGTAGTGGTAGGAGTTAGGGTTAAATTAACGGTTTAGGGTTATGTTTAGGGTTAGGGTTAGGGTTAGTTGTAGGGGTTAGGGTATAGGTTTGGGGTTAGGGTTGGGGTTGGGATTAGGTTTGGTTTTGGTGTTGGGTTAGTGTTATGGCTATGGTAAGGGTTATGTTTAGAATATAATCATAGGGATTAGGTTTATGGTTAGGGCTTTGGGGTTAGTGTTGAGGTTGGGGTTAGGGTTAGGTTTTGTTTTAAGTTTTTGGTTAGGGTTAGGGTTTTGGGGTTACTGTTGGAGATGGGGTTGGTGTTAGGATTAGGATTAGGGTTACGGGTTAGGTTTAGGGTTCGGGTTAGTTAGTGGTAGGGTTAGGGTTAGGATTGGGGTTATTTTTTGTTTTAGTTTTATGGTTATATTTAGAGTATAGGGCTAGGTTTTAGGGTTCGGTTTAGGGTTAGGGTTTGAGTTATGTTTTAGGGTTGTGGTTTAATTGGGGGTTTTGTTAAGGTTTAGTGTTTCGGTTAGGTTAAGGATAAGGTTTTGTGTTAAAGTTAGGGTTAGAGATAGGTATTAGGCTGTTGCTAGGGGTTGGGGTTGGTTTTTGGTGTTGCGGTTGTTTATAAAGGATATGGTTAGGGGATAGGTTAGTTTTAGGATTAGGGTCAGAGTGAGGGTTAAGTCTAAGGTTAGGGTAGGGTTAGAGTTAGGTTTAGGGTTAAGGTTAGGGTTTGTGTTTGCATTAAGGTTAGGTTTCGGGTTAGTGTTAGGTATATAGTTTTAGATTAAGGTAAATGTTAGGGTTAGGGCTTGAGTTAGGTTTAGTGTTAGTGTGGGGTTTATTATTCCCAAGGACGGTTCTTCACAAAGAAGTATTATAGAGGATGTTGAGTTGTTCTATATAGATAGTATATAAATAATACAAAAGAGAAGATGGCTCACCTTCAGGATTGTTATAGGTACGAAGAACAAAACATAACAATCGTTACCAACAGTAAATGATTTATTGAGCAAGCCATAAACGAGCAAAACAGCCCTGGGCATCCAGGAGTCTCCACAACCCGCACAACGGGGGCCTCCCGATCCCACTTTTTATTGTCTCTTATCTCTGCAATTATGTTTATCTTTCCCTTCCTGCGCTGCCCTGGCTGTTATGTGGGGGTCGTTCTCTGCCACCTAGTGGTTGAGATGAAAAGGGCCGTAGGCCTCTTCAGCTTCGATTATGCGCACTTAAGAGGCGATTTTCACTTATTTTTCTTTTTTCAGTTTCTTAGAAAGTCACTGCTATCTGTTGTTCATTGTCCAGTTGTTAGAACTAAGCACTGTGGCTCCAATTTGCACAAATTCCAAAGTTCTTAGACAAAACATTTATACATCTCTTTTGAGTCTTCTACAAACTACATTTTCAGTTTTTTTTTTTTTCTCACCATCACCCTAAACCCTCACCCTAAACCCTCACTCTCACCCTAACCCCATCAGCATCACCCTTATCCCCACTAACACTAAACTTAAACCTACCCTAATCGTAATGCTAACCCATCCTTAAACTCACCCTCACCCTAAACCTCACCCTCAACCTCACCCTAACCCTATCCTAACCCTAACCCTAGATCTTAACCCTAACCTTAACCCTAGTCATAACGCTAAGCCCAACCCTAATCCTTATCCTAACCCTAAACGTAAGCCAAATCCCTACCCTAACACTAATCCAACATCTAAACATAACACTACTACTAAAAGCCAATCTTCATCTAACCTGATTAAAATACCTAAATCCTTCTTTAACACTTACTGTAATATTAAATATTTAACCCTAACCATTATCCTAATCCATTAACACTTACCCTAACCCTAAATACAATTTTACACCTACATCCTTAACACCAGCCCCAACCTTATGCTTCTTTAACACTTACTGCAATAATAAATCTTTAACCCTAACCCTTGCCCCAAACCACAACACTAACCCTAACACTAACACCCTAACCCTAAATGCAACCATACACCTAACCCTATCCAATTACCTAAAAATTACCCTAAAACATACTGTAAAGTTAAATCTTTAAACCTAACACTAACACTAACGCTAATCCTAATACTAACCCTAACCCAAAACCTAACACTAGCCCTACCCTGACCCTAACTTTAACCGTAACACTAACACAAACCTAAACCTAACCCTAACCCTAAACCAACTCTAACCCTAACCCTAAACCAAACCAAACCCTAACATAGCCCTAACCCTAACAATCACCCTAACCAGTAGGATATCCTAACTGTATGGGAACTGCTCAATCATGGCCTGAAACACTGGTCACCTGAGCTGAGCTCCGAGTCAGCCACTGGGGAGAGGTGGACATGATATACATGAGTGATTGGAACTGGTAGAGCCTGGCTCCACGTCTCCCAAACCCCATTTAAGGGCTGACCACCTCCAGGAAAGGATCTCTTCTCAGAGATCCCTCCCACGTGGAGTCCTCTGAGAGCCTTATCATCCTGATGGTGAGCCATCTTTTCTTTTGTATCATTTGTATACTATTGTTATGGTTTTATGATTTTTGTTGTATTACTGATATTCCGCATCATGACATCGTGTGGTGTATTGGGAGTTAAGGAGTTAATGCTCCAGCTCTGTGGATTGTCGATAGTTCTGGGTGTATCTGTTTCAAAACAGAAGAACTACATTCCCCAGAGGACTTTGGGATGCTTTGCAGTTTTACATATTTCCGCCCAGAGGAAAAGATAAAAATTGTCTGCGGTCATGGGACTCTCTCTTCCCTTCAGGATCGAGCTCGGCTGTGGGTGTTTGTTGCAGCCATCTGCCTTCTGCGTTAGCGTAAAGCCTTCGGTTTATCGGACACTCTCTCTCGTTCATTTCATTTGATTCATTTGCCTCAAATCCAATTATATTACATTATATTGTGTTACTTTTCTTTATGATATCTTATTTACTAAATTAGCTTTCCTCCTCAGATCGGTGCCGCTCTTTTCTTCCTCGGCCCATCTCCCTTCCCGTTTTTTTCCCTTTTCCCCTTCCCCATTCCCCAGAGTGTGGGCCCGTGAGTCCCCTAACTCAATTGTCACGGTACCGGGTCAAAATGTTCCGCAAACCGGTGACGACTATCAATACAGAACAACTCAAAATATACCATCATCTATACTATTTGTTTGTGAAGTACCATCCTTGGGAGTTATTTAACCCACACTAACACTAAACCAAACAACCACCTAACCCCTAACTTTAACCCATATCCTTACCCTTATCCTAATCGAACCCATACCAAAACCCCAAACTAACCCCTAACCCTTAAACATAACTGAAACCCTAAACCTAACCCTAACTGTAAAACTAAACATAAAAATAACCCCAACCCTAACCCTATCACTAACTAACCTGAACCCAAAACCTAACCCTAACCCTAATAATAAAACCAACCCTATCTCTATTGGTAACCCCAAAACCGAAACGCTAACCCTAAACCGAAACCTAACCCTAAAACCTAACCCTAAAACCTAGCCCTATACTCTAAACATAACCCTAAAACTAAAACAAAAAATAACCCCAATCCTAACCCTAACCCTAAACCTAACCCTAACACTAACACTAACCCTAACCCTAATCCGAACCTTACCCCTACCTTTACCCAAAACCCCACCTCAAGCTCCAATCTTAACCCCAACGATAACCCTAACCCTAAACCCCAACCCTAGACCAAAAATATCCTGACTCCCACCCCTACCCCTAACCCCAACCCTAATCCTAACACTAACCCTTACCCTGACCCTAACACTATCACTAACACTAACTGCAACCTCAACACCAAACCCAACCCAAACCCCAACCCAACCCCCAACCCAAACCCTTAACAACAAACCCTAACCCTTACTCAAACCCTATACCTAACACTAACACAAAATGTAACAGTACACCCTAACCCTAACCCAAACCCTGACCCTAACCCAACAACAAATGCAAACCCAACCCCAACCCAAAACCCAACACCAATCCTAACCCTAACCCCTCACACTAACACAAATTCTAACCCTAAAACCTTACCCTAAACCTTAATACTTAAAACTTAATACTTGCCCTAACCCCAACCCTAACTCTTACCCTAACCCTAAACCCTACACTACCCTAACCCTACCCTAAGCCAAACCGCTATAGTAACACTAACACTAACCCTAAACTTAACACTAAACCTTACCCTTATCTCTAACCCTAAACCTAACCACAACCCCAACACCAAACGAACCCCTAAACCACAGAGTGCAGACCACAGTTTGCTTTCACCTGGAGGGACGTTCAGTACACCTGGAACCGTTTGCCCCAGGGGTGGAAGCATAGTCCAACCATTTGCCATGGGTTGATCCAAACTGCATTGGAACAGGGTGGTGCTCCTGAGCATCTGCAATACATTGATGACATTGTTGTATGGGGCAATACAGCAGAGGAAGTCTTTGAGAAAGGAGAGCAGATTATCCAAATTCTCCTACGAGCTGGCTTTGCTATCAAGCAAAGCAAAGTGAAAGGGCCTGCACAAGAAATTCAGCTCCTAGGTATGAAGTGGCAAGATGGACGTCGTCACATCCCTACAGATGTGATTGACAAAATTACTGCCATGTCTCCACCCACCAGTAAGACAGAAACCCAAGCTTTTCTGGGTGTAGTGGGCTTTTGGAGAATGCATGTTCCAAACTGCAGTCTCATTGTGAGCCCTCTCTATCGGGTGACGCGGAAGAAGAATGATCTTGTATGGGGCCCTGAGCAGCAGCAGGCTTTTGAGCAAATTAAGCAGGAGATAGCCCGTGCTTTGATAGCCAGGGCCATTGCGGATGGGACAGGATGTAAAGAACATCCTCTACACTGCTGCTGGAAAGGAAGGTCCCACTTGGAGTTTGTGGCAAAAAGCTCCTGGAAAGACCCGAGGCCGACCCCTCGGATTCTGGAGTTGGGCCTACAGGGGGTCTGAGGACCGCTACACTCCAACTGAGAAGGAGATCTTAGCCGCGTACGAGGGGGTTCGAGCTGCTTCCGAAGTAATCGGTACTGAAATGCAGCTCCTCCTGGCACCTCGGCTGCCAGTGCTGAGCTGGATGTTCAAAGGGACAGCTTCCTCTACCCATCATGCTACTGATGCCACTTGGAGTAAATGGACTGCACTGATTACACAGTGAGCTCGGATGGAGAACCTCAACCGTCCAGGAATCCTGGAGCTGAATCATGGACTGGCCTGAAGCTAAGAAGTTTGGAACGATGCCAGCAGAGGAGGTGTCACGTGCTAAAGAAGCCCCACCATATAATGAACTACCAGACAACGAAAAGAGATATGCCCTGTTCGCAGATGGATCATGTTGCATTGTGTGTAAGCACCGCAGATGGAAATCTGCTGTGTGGAGCCCCACACAAGTTGCAGAGGCCAATGAAGGAGAAGGAGAATCAAGTCAATTTGCAGAGGTAAAGGCTGTCCAGATGGCCTTAGATATTGCTGAACGAGAGAGGTGGCCAGTGCTTTATCTTTACACTGACTCATGGATGGCGGCAAATGCTTTATGGGGGTCGTTACAGCAATGGGAAGAAAATGGTTGGCAACGGAGGGGTAAACCTATTTGGGCTGCTGAACTGTGGAGAAACATTGCTGCCCGAATAAAGAATATGGTTGTAAAGATGCGCCACGTAGATGCTCATGTTCCTAAGAGCCGGGTAACTGAAGAACAACAAAATAACCATCAGGTGGATTGAGCAGCCAAAGTTAAGGTGGCTCAAGTAGACTTGGACTGGAAACACAAGAGTGAATTATTTCTAGCTCGGTGGGCCCATGAGACCTCTGGCCATCAAGGAAGAGATGCAACATATAAGTGGGCTAGAGACCGAGGGGTGGACTTAACTGGATGCCATTGCACCTGGTTATCCATGACTGTGATACATGCGCCACAATTAAACAAGCCAAGAGGATGAAACCTCTTTGGGAGGAAGGACGATGGCAAAAGTATAAATACGGGGAGGCGTGGCAGGTTGCCTTGCCACGATCTCGCAATGATAAGCGTTATGTGCTCACCATGGTGGAGGCAACTACTGGGTGGCTTGAAACATATGCAGTACCCCATGCTACCGCCCGAAACACCATCTTAGGGCTCGAGAAACAAGTCCTATGGTGACATGGCACTCCAGAAAGAATTGAGTCCGATAATGGAACTCATTTCAAAAATTCTCTTGTAAGTACTTGGTCCAAAGCTCATCGAGTGGATTTATCATATCCCCTATCATGCACCAGCTTCTGGTAAAATTGAAAGGTACAATGGGTTGTTAAAAACAATGTTGAAAGCAATGGGTGGTGGGACATTTAAGCACTGGGAGAAGAATTTGTCAGAAGCCACCTGGTCAACACCAGAGGATCCATCAATCGCGATGGTCCTGCCCAATTCAGCTCTCTACCTACTGTAGAGGGAGATAAGGTCCCTGTAGTACATGTGAGAACTTGTTGGGAAAAGCGGTTTGGGTTCTTACAGCTTCTGGAGAGGGCAAAACTCTCCGTGGTACTGTTTTTGTTCAGGGACCTGGGTCTACCTGGTGGGTGAAACAGAAGAATGGGGATGTTCAGTGTTTTACCACAAGGGGATTTGATGTGGGGAGAGTGCCCTCAGTAATTCTATTAGTATGTATATATGTATATATGTATGTTGTATGTGTTAGTATTTAATGCTTGTGAATCATTGTTTCTTTATGTATATATATATATATATATTAAGCATGATGAAATGATGTTGAATAAGGGGTGGAATGTTATGGTTTTATGATTTTTGTTGTATTACTGATATTCCACATCATGACATCGCGTGGTGTATGGGGAGTTAAGGAGTTAATGCTCCAGCTCTGTGGATTGTCGATAGTTCTGGGTGTACCTGTTTCAGAAGAGAACTACATTCCCCGGAGGATTTTGGGATGCTTTGCAGTTTTACATATTTCCACCCAGAGGGAAAGATAAAAACTGTCTGCGGTCACGGGACTCTCACTTCCCTTCAGGACCGAGCTTGCAGTGGGTGTTTGTTGCAGCCGTCCCTCTTCAGCGTTAGCGTAAGGCCTTCGGTTTATCGCACACTCTCTCTCTTGTTCATTTTATTTGATTCATTTGCCTCAATTCCAATTATATAATATTATATTGTGTTATTTTTCTTTCTGATACCTTATTTACTAAATTAGCTTTCCTCCTCAGATCGTTGCGGCTGTTTTGTTCCTAGGCCCATCTCCCTTCTCCCTTTTTTCCCGTTTCCCCTTCCCCTTCCCAGGGTGTGGGCCCGCGGGTCCCCTGCCTTAATAGTCACAGTACCGGGTCAAACTGTCCCGCAAACCGGTGACAACTATCTATAGAACAACTCAAAATATACCATCATCTATACTACTTCTTTGTGAAGTACCACCATCCTTTGGAGTTATTTACCCCACACTAACACTAACCCTAACTCAAGCCCTAACCCTAACAATTATTGTAAATCTAAATCTATAAACCTAAAAATAACACAAAGCCTAACTCTAAACCTAACCTTAACCCTAAAAATAACCTAACCTTAATGCTAACACAAACCCCCTAGCCCTAAACTTAACCATTCCCTAACCCTAAATTTAAGCGTTCCCTAACCCTAACAGTAACCCTAACCCGTTCCCTAACCCTAAACCCCAACCCTAACACTATCCCAAACCCAAACCAAACCCAAAACTTAACCCTAACCGTAAAACTAACTCAAGCCCTAACCCTAACCGTAACACTAAACATAATCCTAACCCTAACCCTACCCTAATCCAAACCTAAACCTTAACACTAACCGTAACACTAACCATAACCGCAACCCTAACCCTAAACTTATACCTAAACCACTTACACTATGACTAATCCAAAATCAAAACGTAACCATATTACTAAAGCGAATCTTCACCTAACCCGCTGAAATTACCTATATCCTTCCCTAACACTTACTGTAAGACTAAATCTTTAACCCTAAGCCTTACTCTAAACCTAACACTAATTCTAAAGCTATCACATACCCTAACCCTAACCCTAAATCCAATCATAGACTATCCAGTAATTTAAAATATACCCTAACACATACTGTAAAACTAAAGCTTTAAACTTAAGCTTAAACCTAAGCCTAACCCTTACCCTCTCATTAACCCTAAATCTCAGCCTAACCCTAACCCAAAACTTAACACTAACATAACCCTAAGAGTAACACCAACCCAAACCCTAACCCCAAACCTAACCCTAAACATAACCCTAAACATAACCCTAACCGTAACCCTAAGCCTAACCCTACCTTAGCTGTATGGGAACTGCTGAATCACAGCCTGACTCATACCCTAACACTTACTGTAAAACTAAATATTTAAACTTGAACTTGAACCAAAACCTAACCCTCTCCCTCACCCTAACCTAAATCTTAGTCTAACCCTAACTATATAACTTAGCCCTATCGCTAACACTAACCCCATCCCTAATCTGTACCCTAACCCTAACCATAAGCCAAAACCGTACCGTAATACAAAATCAAACATAACCCTTCAACCAAAGCCAGTCTTCACTAAACCCGCTGAAATTACCTAAATCCTTCCATAACACTTACAGTAACACTAAATCTTTAACCCTAACAAGCCTTGCCCTAACACTAACAATTACCCTAAACCTAACACTAAATCCAATCATACACCTAACCGTATACAATAACCTAAAACTTACCCTAAAACTTACTGTAAAACTAAATATAAAAATATTAAATATATATATATTAAAGCAAACACCAACACTAACACTAACCCCAAACCTAACCCTAACCCTACCCTAACTGTATGGGAACTGCTGAATCATGGCCTGAAACACTAATTGGTCACCTGAGATGAGCACCGAATCAGCCATGGGGGCACAGGTGGAGGTGATATACCTGCGTATAACTTACTCTAAATCTTACTGTAAACATCTTTAACACTAATCCTAACACTAACCCAAACCACAAACCTAACCCTAACCCTACCCTAACCCTAACCTTAACCCTAACATAACCC